>NC_090653.1:215774338-216074338 GCF_040937935.1 Hyperolius riggenbachi
TAAAGAGAGACACACACACACACAGTATATAGTGTAGGCTGTTCCTGCGTGTGTGTAAAGAGACACACACAGGAGACGCAGGGCTGTGAGGAGAGAGATGCTGAGCAGTGTAAAGGCTCATACACACATCAGACTATAGTCTTTGGAAAATGAAAGATCACAGACCAATCTTACCACCCTTCATGTAGTATAAGGGCTCGTTTCCACTAGTGCGAATCCGCATGCGGGCACTGCACGCGGATTCGCATAGGCAATGTTAGTGGATGGAGCTGTTTCCACTTCTGCGGGTGCGGCTGCGTTTTTTGAAGTGGCAGAAATCTGCACGGCAGAGCCGTCAGATTTCGCGTGCAGAAGGAATGTGCACGAATCGCCGCTAATGTATCTTAATAGGGAAATCGCATGCGGGGTGACCATGCGTTTTTTGACGCGAAATCGCATGCGATTTCGCATAGGTAATAATGTTATTTTACACCAGCAGTGCCATGGTTAAATTCGCATATGCCTATGCCAGGTCAGCTGACTCCAAACGGTACTTTGGATTGGCTGAGTGACTGGGGCGGTGCTGCGGAACATCTGTGTATATATAGTACTAGTCTGTCAGTTGCTCCGTGTCTGCTGTTGCGAATGCTAACGTGTAAGCGCTCAGACCTTAGTCAGATTCCAAAGTGTGCTAGAACCAGCTGGAGATGGGGATCCACACTTAGCCAGATTCTGTTGATAGCTTAAAGTACTAGTTACATTGTATTATCTGTTATGACCTTCTGCTTCCTTTGACTATTCTCCTGCTTACTGACTCTGTACCTCTGCCCATCTGATTCCTGTTGCCGACTCTGCCTGAACTTAACACTGAATCAGTCTTCTGTCTTTGTACCTTATCTGTCCGTACGTTGCCTACTCTGCTTGTCTGACCTTTCTGTCCTCACCAGTGGGCCTAGCCACTGGTGAGAAATATGTAGCATTTCACCTGCTCCTCAGGTGTCCACTAGCTGCAGTTGGCTGATGGTGTAATGGTTAAGGGCTCTGCCTCTGACACAGGAGACCAGGGTTCGAATCTCGGCTCTGCCTGTTCAGTAAGCCAGCACTAATTCAGTAGGAGACCTTTGGCAAGTCTCCCTTACACTGCTACTGCCAATAGAGCGCGCCCTAGTGGCTGCTGCTCTGCTCTGGCGCTTTGAGTCCGCAAGGAGAAAAGCGCAATATAAATGTTATTTGTCTTGTCTTGTCAGTATAGTCTTAATCACCTGCCCCTCAGGTGATCATCCTTGTAGCACAGTTGGTGGTACCTGCTCCTCAGGTGTCCACTGACTGCAGTAGAGCCTGTCTCACCTGCTCCTCAGGTGATCATTGGCTGCAGTATTGTTTGAATCACCCGCTCCTCGGGAGACCTCCTCTTCCTCATTACTGTTGCACCAAACACTATCTCACATTGGTAGTCCTGTGTCTGGCTATACTAGCATTATTGGTGATTCTGCAGATCACCACATAATCAGGTATAGCATCTGTATTATTGGGGATACTGCAGATCACCAATAATCAGAAAATCTGTTTAGCTGACACCAATCGTTACAGAACAGCAGACCAAAACAATATGGACGCACTGTATAGTCAGGTTGAAGTCCTGACCACCGCGGTAAACAATTTTATCGGGGTGATCAATACCCAACAGACTCAGATCAATCAACTGTCTGGGACAGTACAGGTACTTCAAACGACTATTGATACAGTGCGATCCCCTTCAGTCACGGACCTTCGCATGTCCGTACCCGAGAAGTTCTCAGGGCATAGATCTGACTTTCAGAACTTTAGGAATCGTGTGCTATCTTATTTTGGGTTTAGGCCTAACTTGTCAGGATCAGAGCACCAGAGGGTAACATTTATAAAGACCCTCTTGTCAGGAGATTCACAAACATGGTCATATAGTCTTCATTCAGAGCATGTGGCGTTATCTTCAGTTCAGGAATTTTTTAAGGCCATGGCCATTATATATGATGATCCGGATATTGCAATCACTGCTGAAAGGAAACTAAAGGCTCTCAGGCAGGGTCGCAATCCGGTGGAGGTTTATGCCGTGGAGTTTAGGAAGTGGGCTGTGTCAGCTAGATGGGGAACATATGGATTGCTAGACTGTTTTCTGTCAGGATTGTCCGATGCAGTCTCTGATTTGATGTTAGGTCATCCTGAGCCCAAATCCATAGACGAAGCAATTTCTTTGGCAGTGCGGGTTGATCACCGCCTTCGCTATCAAAAACAGACCCGCGGGGAAAACTCTGTAAGATCTGTTTCCTCTTCTCCACCCTCGTCACCTCAAGACGAACCGATGCAGACCGCTCATACAAAACGCTAGCGATTGCAATTAGCGATAGCGTTTTGTAGTGGGTTCCAGGCCTGAGGCCTCTTTTCCACGGACTGTTGACAGTCAGTGAAATTCCTTTCAAACTCTCACAACTGCTCACTGCTACCTGCTGAGCACACAGTCCGTGGAAAAGAGACTTTATGGGAAATATTTTGTTTAAGGCCTCTTTTCCATGGACTGTTGAGCTGTGTGCTCAGCAGGCAGTTACCAGGCAGCAGCATGCAGTTACCAGGCAGCAGTAAGCAGTTGTGAGAGTTTGAGAGGCATTTCACTGCTTATCAATAGAGATGTCGAACCCCTCACCCTGTACTACTTCCGGGTCGCTATGACCCGGAGTAGTACGGCTGCGCTGGGCCAGCGGTGTGCATCCTTGATCGCGCGCCTGTTGGCGGGCACTTTCTGCGCATGTGCGTGACGTCACGCGCGCCGTCGCCCCAGTGCAGCTATACTACTACCACGGGTCATAGCGACCCGGAAGTAGTAGCGGCCCATAGAGATTCGGTGGCGAGCGGTTCACCAACATCTCTACCTATCAACAGTCCGTGGAAAAGAGGCCTAATGGTCAGAGGGTTTCACTATATCCAAGTTTTTCTAATGAAGTTCAACAACAAGCAAAAAGTGAAAAAGTGGTTACAGGCTCTTAAAGCAGACCTCCATGCTGAGTTACAAAAACCTGCAGTCTTACTGCAATAAAAAGTTATACTTACCTGAGACGTGATGTCCTGCGAAGCCGTCCCGAAGACCCAGCATCACTCCACTTCTGGCACCTGGCCCCGCCTCCCCTCTCTCCTCGGAGAAAAGGTGGAGGCAGGGCCAGACTCCTAGAGGTCTGCTTCAAGTTACAGTATGTGATGCTTTATCTGGCAAAGCTCATTGTTATATATAAAAATGAGTCTCACTTTTTTCATTCCTCAAAAGACACTATGCATTGGTTAGATGGTAATGAGCAGCACATTAAAAAGGACATTGGCCAGAATCCGCAAGACTATCAAGATGGTGATGACCGGAACAGATGAAATCACTGTAAACTTCTTTTTTTCTCCAGAAAACTGAGCTGTTTTTTTCTTTTTTTCAGCATCCTTTTTTTTTACCACAAGAGGCAGACAAATTGCTTATATAGTGGAATTAATGCGTAGGTTGTTAATGTTTGAAACTTTGATGCTGAGCCTCCTGATTTCATTTTTGGTTATATTCTTAAAGGACAACTGAAGAGAGAGGGATATGGAGGCTGCCATATTTATTTCCTTGTAAGCAATACCAGTTTCCCGGCTGTCCTGCTGATCCTCTGCCTCGAATACTTTTAGCCAGCGACCCTGAACCCAGCATGCAGCAGATCAGATGTTTCTGACATTATTGTCAGATCTGACAAGACTAGCTGCATGCTGGTTTCTGGTGTTATTCAGGACACTACTACAGCCAAATAGACTAGCATTGTTGCCAGGCAACTGGTATTGTTTAAAAGGAAATATGGCAGCCTCTGTATACCTCTTACTTCAGTTCCCCTTTAAGTAACTACAGACCTCTAGCTGAGTGCAAGGGGTTGTTGAGTTCTGACTCTGGCCGGGTGCACACACGGCAGAAATGCTTGCGGAGCAGGAAACAATGCATTTTATGCAGCAATGTTAGTCTATGGAATGCAGAAGGACCAGCGTTGCACTTGCGATTTACAGTAAGCGTTCTGCAGAAGCTTGTAGTGTTGCACGATACGCAGGCCGGCTGCCAAAACACACCTAATGAAAGTCTATGGCAACGCATATGCATTGCGTTTTAATGCGTTTTTAATTAAAAGTAAAGATCTCTGCTGTGTTTGCGCTTCCTGTTGTCTTCCTAATGATTTGCATTAATAAAAAAGAAAGCATAAAAACGCATATGTGTTTTACATTACCTAACCGCAAACGCATTCAAATGCACACAAAACGCATCTGCGTAAAAAAAACCTGCAAAACGCGAACACAGCAAAAACGCAGAAAAACGCATTACCCTAACGCAAACGCACCAGCGGAAAACTCTGAATTTTCACGCTATGCCATATGTGAATCCAGCCTCCTGGAGGCTATACGCCTTGACTGTTCAATACTGTTCCGTTATCTGTTGTGTTAGTAGTGATTATAGTCCATTACATTAGAGTTTCCCAGCCCTGTCCTCAAGGCCCACCAACAGTACATGTTTTGCAGGAAATCACACACAATCCCAGGTGGGGTAATTAGTGTCTCAGCAGAGCTGATTGACTAGCTCTGTGGATTTCCACAAAACATGCACTGTTGGTGGTACTTGAGGACAGGGTTGGGGAACACTGCTACATGACCTACAATTGGCACACACTGTAGCCTCCCTGGCGTTCTATTTCCCCAGGATTTCCGTGCAAGAAGTGGTTCAATTAATTTCCAATCATTTAAAAAAAAATTATTTTTTTTTGCAATCATTTTTTTTTATTTGGTCGGGATCCCCCTTCTGGGGGGGGGGGGGTGTCCCTGTTCTTTTCAGGCTGTTGGTGGCCTTTGGGGACCCCCCTTCTGGGCAGGGAGGGGGGCCCTGTCCTTTGCAGGCTGTGGGGTGTCCCCATTCTATGCTGGCTGGTAGTGGCCGGTGGGGACCCCCCTTCTGGGCAGGGAGGGGGGTCCTGTCCTTTGCGGGCTGTGGGGTGTCCCCATTCTATGCTGGCTGGTAGTGGCCAGTGGGGACCCCCCTTCTGGGCGGGGGGGGGGTGTCCCCGTCCTTTGCGGGCTGTGGGTGGCCTTTCCCTCCCTCTTCCCATCCCCCGTGCAAGCCCCCCTTCCCCCTGAACCCCTTCCCTCGGTGTGAGTCCTGTTCTACTCACCAGGCTGTCTCCAGCGGCGGCGGCGCAGAATCCCTTCTTCCTCCATCCCCGAAGTCTCATGCTGTGTGTAATTACCGCTACGAGGCTTGGTGACGTCACTGAGCCTCGTAGCAGTAACGTCACAGGCCGGGACTTCGGCGTTAGAGAAAGAAGGGATTCTGCTGGCGCCGCTGGAGACAGCCTGGTGAGTAGAACAGGACTCACACCGAGGGAAGGGGTTCAGGGGGAAGGGGGGGCTTGCATGGGGGATGGGAGGGGGGAGGGAAAGGCCACCCACAGCCCGCAAAGGACGGGGACACCCCCCCCCCCCCCCCTCCGCCCAGAAGGGGGGTCCCCGACGGCCACCCACAGCCTGCAAAGGACCAGGACACCCTCCCGCCCAGAAGGGGGGTCCCCGCCGGCCACTACCAGCCAGCATAGAACGGGACACCCCCCCCCCCCCCTTGCTGCACAGAGGGGATCCCCGCCGGCCACTACCAGCCCGCATAGGGAATCCCCCTGCACAGAATGGACACCCGTCCGCACACAAAGGGGGAATCCCTGCACGCAGCACATTCTCTGCCCCGCCAGCTGCACAGGGATCCCCCAGGGTGGCTGGATGCTTGTTCTGTATGCTGTGCGTAGCAGAGATCGCTACCCACAGCGTGCAGTCAGGCATCCAGCCATCCTGGGGAATCCCTCTGATGAGGGGAAAATTGCAGCGGGCGGTGCAGAGAAACAGGAAATCTCCCTGGCGGGATTGACGAGCTCAGCTCGTCCAAAACACTTTCAGCAAGTTTTTGCTGGACGAGCTGAGCTCGTCCAGAACGCTAGGGAGGTTAAAGAAAATCTGAAATATTTTTTGTTTTGTTTTTTAAATACCAAAGGAGAGGGAAGGCTCTGGGTCCTAATGAGCCTTCCTCTCACGGTCTCCGCGTACCAACGACGGATCCCCTGTTCTCCCGCTGCGCAGGCTTCGGAAGTCTTCAGGAAACCCAAGTGCTCCCAAGGACGGGTCATTCCATACTATGCATGCGCGTGCACAGTACAGAGCGGCCCGTCAGACTGCTAACGTGGGACCCAGCTCTGGAACGCAGGCACCTTGAGATGAAAGGGAAGACCCATTAGTACCCAGAGCCTTCCCTTTTCTTATGTAAGGTCTCCTTTCCACGAACTGTTGATAGGCATTGAAATGCCTCTCAAACTCCTCAAACTGCTCACTGCTGCCTGGAAACTGCTTGTTACTACCTAGTAACTGCTCACTGCTGCTTGGTAACTGATTGCCGAGCACACAGCTCAACAGTCCGTGGAAAGGAGGCCTAAGTGTCTGTTGTTTTTTTTAAAAAAAATTACTTCAGACTCTCTTTAATTCAAATTTAATATAATAGATTTCTACAATCATTTACAGCTGCTCAACCAGTTATTTAAACTGCTAATGATGTTCTCCCTCACACCTTATGTGAGAGGTGTTAAGCCTCCTTTCCACGAACAGTTGATAGGCAGTGAAATGCCTCTCAAACTCTCTCAACTGCTCACTTCTGCCTGGTAACTGCTGTTGCTGCATGATAACTGCTTACTGCTGCCTGGTAACTGCTTGCTGAGCACACAACTGAACAGTTCGTGGAAAAGAGGCCATAGTGCAGTGATGTGCATAGACACTCACCACTCCAGTCAGAAGCCTCCCTGCTCTATGCTGCTGTTTTCGTCTGGTGCCTTTATTGACCCTACGAATGCTTTTGCGCAGGCGCAAGGCATGACATGCCTGCACAGTGCAGCCAGGCTTGTCGGTGGACAGAAGCACAAGCAAGCACACCTCTCATAAAAAAACCTTGTCAACAAAATTCCTGGGGTCCCTGTGCTGGACTGGTGGAGGCAAGGACGACAGGTAAACCCTCTGTATTATAAAGATAATTCCTTCTACATAGTATGAAAAAGAAAAGGCAAACAAAAATAAAAAATTTTTTGAATACCTGCATAAATGACAACTGAAGCTGCCATATTTATTTCCTCAAGCCACACCAGTTTCCTGGCAGCCCTGCTGGTCTATTTGGCTGCAGTAGTGTCCAAATCACACCAGAAACAAGCATGCAGCTACTCTTGTCAGATCTGACAACAATAACAGAAATCTAATGCATGCTTGTTCAGGTTCTATGGCTAAAAGTATTAGAGGCAGAGGATCAGCAGGACAGACAGGGAAATAAGTATGGCAGCTTCCATATCCCCCTCGGTTTAGTTGTCCTTTAAGAAGAGATCCTATGGATCCTCCAGAGGCTTACCTGTTGCTGCCCAAGACCACTGCTGCAGCCCAGGACTCCCTGAGGCTGCTTTCACAGTGAGACGTTAAAGTCGCACGTTACAGCAGCCTGTAACGCAGCCCAACTCACAGCAATGATAAATCAATGCTCTGTTCACAGTGCACACGTTGCGTTGGAGTGTAACGCTACACGTTAAATGAAAGTGCAGCGTGCTGTGCGTTATCCTCGTATTTGGCTGCGTTAGACTGTTTACACATGCTCAGTAATGTTTGTTTGTTTTTTTTAAATGTGCCGCATGCGCCGTTTTCGTTAGATCCGTATGCGTCAAACAGTACGCATCACGTACGCATCAAGAGACGCATAACGCAGTGCAATGTAACGTCCAACTTCAAAGCTAACATGCATTGCGTTAGGGGCACGTTATACGACCTTAACGTCGCATCAAGCGCAATGTGTTAGTGTGAAAGAGCCCTAAAAGTATGCAATCACGCTTCCATTCATATATGAGTGTGTACGGTGGTGCATGTGCCATAACATAAAGCCACACATGTACATGCAGCTTCGGCTTACCATGCAGGAGTGGGCATACTTGCGCTGGTGCATTGTGTCTGTGCTTGTGTACGATGGAGAGCATGGCCGCAAAAAAACAAAAAAAAAGACATTTTGTCTTACATGTTCTGAGTTTTTATGCATGGCAACTAAAGGATAGAATAGGGAACGGCAAGCCCCTGTGGCCTATCCTGAAAAATCCCCCAAGGCCTGCGCAACCATAAAGGAAATAAGGCAATTGCCCTAGGGCCACCCCAGGTCTCCCCCTGACTTTATCAATTATCCATTGCATACGAGCGTATAAATAACATACACTGAATCAGGGGCGTAGCAATAGGGGTTGCAGAGGTTGCGACCGCATCGGGGCCCTTGGGCCTCCCTAAACTAAAGTATTAGATCTCTATTGGTCCTGTGCTCATAATAATTACTTCTGTAGATACTTTGAATAGTGGTAATTATTAACAAACTGTTCCCCAACCCCTTCTTGCACCTGAGACACTGTAGTTGCCATTGGCAGGTTTTGGTGTGCCCTATCAATTGTTATGTATGGAGTGCTTGGGGGCCCCATTGTAAAACTTGCATCGAGGCCCATAGCTCCTTAGCTACGCCACTGCACTGAATCACTGAAAAAGATACACCCACAAGGATAAAGACAGGAACGCAAGGACTGGAGCAGCACAATTGGACAAGTGAGCTACTATACTGGCAAAAATAGTGCAGGGGCCACCCGGGGAGCTCAGTAAAGTGTAGGGGGTTAGAACTGTGGGAGGAGGTGGGGTGAAGCTGTCTTGAGGGGTGTTTTTTTCCCCCTTTTGAAAATACACACATCTTAATCGTGTTGCCACTATATTAGCCACATCTGGCTTTCTCATGTTTTATTCATATGTCGCACTTCTAGCTGCACTGCGCTTGCACGTCCTTGCAGGCCAACAGATCAGCGGCGAATGAGTGGAGAGAAAGAGCAGCTTATTGCGCAGCTGCTTCATCAGAAGCAGGGCAGTGGCGAACAAGTGAAGAGGGAGAGCGGCTCATAGCGCAGGCGTGTCCGCACTAGTGTTGGGCGAACACCTGGATGTTCGGGTTCGCGAACGTTCGCCGAACATGGCCGCGATGTTCAGGTGTTCGCGCCGAACTCCGAACATAATGGAAGTCAATGGGGACCCGAACTTTCATGCTTTCTAAAGATTCCTTACATGCTACATACCCCAAATTTTCAAGGTATGTGCACCTTGGGAGTGGGTACAAGAGGAAAAAAAATATTTGAAAAAGAGCTTATAGTTTTTGAGAAAATTGATTGTAAAGTTTCAAAGGAAAAACTGTCTTTTAAATGCGGAAAATGTCATGTTTCTTTGCACAGGTAACATGCTTTTTGTCGCCATG
This sequence comes from Hyperolius riggenbachi, assembly GCF_040937935.1. Classification (NCBI taxonomy): domain Eukaryota; kingdom Metazoa; phylum Chordata; class Amphibia; order Anura; family Hyperoliidae; genus Hyperolius; species Hyperolius riggenbachi. The sequence goes on from NC_090653.1 coordinate 215,783,673, forward strand.
CAGTAATAAATGTAATACAGATGAGAGGTTCAATAAACAGGGACCGGCAACGCTAACCCAGCAGCAGCACACAAGATGAAACAGGAGGAGGCGCAGGAGGAGAAGGCCACGCTTTTTGAGACACAACAACCCAGGCCTTGCATGAGGACAAAAAGCGTGCGGATATAGCAATGCTTTTTGCCGCCATGCAGTCATAAATGTAATATAGATGAGAGGTTCAATAAACAGGGACCGGCAACGTTAACCCAGCAGCAGCACACGTGATGGAACAGGAGGAGGCGCAGGAGGAGAAGGCCACGCTTTTTGAGACACAACAACCCAGGCCTTGCATGAGGACAAAAAGCGTGCGGATATAGCAATGCTTTTTGCCGCCATGCAGTCATAAATGTAATATAGACGAGAGGTTCAATAAACAGGGACTGGCAACGCTAACTCAGCAGCAGCAGCAGCACACGTGATGGAACAGGAGGAGGCGCAGGAGGAGAAGGCCACGCTTTTTGAGACACAACAACCCAGGCCTTGCATGAGGACAAAAAGCGTGCGGATATAGCAATGCTTTTTGCCGCCATGCAGTCATAAATGTAATACAGATGAGAGGTTCAATAAACAGGGACCGGCAACGCTAACCCAGCAGCAGAGCAAGCACACGTGATGGAACAGGAGGAGGCGCAGAAGGAGAAGGCCACGCTTTGAGACACAACAACCCAGGCCTTGCATGAGGACAAAAAGCGTGCGGATAGCATGCTTTTTACCGCCATGCAGTCATAAATGTAATAAAGATAAGAGGTTCCATAAACAGGGACCGGCAACGCTAACCCAGCAGCAGCAGCACACGTGATGGAACAGGAGGAGGCGCAGGAGGAGAAGGCCACGCTTTTTGAGACACAACAACCCAGGCCTTGCATGAGGACAAAAAGCGTGCGGATATAGCAATTCTTTTTGCCACCATGCAGTCATAAATGTAATAAAGATGAGAGCAACGCTAACCCATCACAGATGGTCATTGTTCATGTTACTTGGTTAGGGTCCAGGAGTGTTGCATAGTCGTTTCCAATCCAGGATTGATTCATTTTAATTTAAGTCAGACGGTCTGCATTTTCTGTGGAGAGGCGGATATGCCGATCTGTGACGATGCCTCCGGCAGCACTGAAACAGCGTTCCGACATAACGCTGGCTGCCGGGCAAGCCAGCACCTCTATTGCGTACATTGCCAGTTCGTGCCAGGTGTCTAGCTTCGATACCCAATAGTTGAAGGGTGCAGATGGATTGTTCAACACAGCTACGCCATCTGACATGTAGTCCTTGACCGTCTTCTCCAGGCGATCGGTGTTGGAGGTGGATCTGCACGCTTGCTGTTCTGTGGGCTGCTGCTGCATGGGTGTCAGAAAATTTTCCCACTCCAAGGACACTGCCGATACCATTCCCTTTTGGGCACTAGCTGCGGCTTGTGTTGTTTGCTGACCTCCTGGTCGTCCTGGGTTTGTGGAAGTCAGTCTGTCGGCGTACAACTGGCTAGAGGAGGGGGAGGATGTCAATCTCCTCTCTAAAGTCTCCACAAGGGCCTGCTGGTATTCTTCCATTTTGACCTGTCTGACTCTTTCTTCAAGCAGTTTTGGAACATTGTGTTTGTACCGTGGATCCAGAAGTGTATAAACCCAGTAATTGGTGTTGTCCAGAATGCGCACAATGCGTGGGTCGCGTTCAATGCAGTCTAGCATGAATTGAGCCATGTGTGCCAGAGTTCTGCCAGAATCCTCATCATCCTCTTGTGAGCGTTGTGATAGTTGTTGTAATGCATCATAGTCGTCACCTTCTTCCTGGTCTGCTTCTGCTGACCATTCGCGCTGAATTGTGGAAGTCCAACGTGCACCGCTCTGGCCCTCGTCAGTGGTGGCAGGAAATTCCTGCTCCAACTCCAGCTGTTCCTCCTCCTCTTCTTCGTCATAGCTGCTGGGGCCAGCGTTTCCTGAGGCGGATGGCCTGATGTTGGTACCATCACGCTGATCGTTTTCTCCTTCAGATTCCCCCAGTTGCATCATGACAGCTGTTTCCTTGATTTTCAACATTGACCTCTTCAGTAAACACAGCAGTGGTATGGTAATGCTGACTGAAGAGTTGTCACTGCTCACAAGCAACGTGGATTGCTCAAAATTTTGGAGGACTTGGCAGAGGTCCAACATGTTGGCCCAATCGGATCCACAGAAGCTTGGCAGCTGTCCGGATGCGCCTCGGTACTGCGCCGTCATGTACTGGACCACTGCACTCTTCTGCTCGCAAAAGCGGGCTAGCATGTGCAGCGTAGAATTCCAGTGCGTAGGGACATCACACAGCAAGCGATGGTGGGGGAGATTGAAGCGCTCCTGCATCTTTGCGAGTGCCCCCGAAGCAGTACTGGAATTTCTACAATGTTTGGCCACTCGTCGCACCTTCAACAGAAGATCGGCCACGCCTGGGTATGTCCTCAGGAAGCGCTGACCTACTAGGTTCATCACGTGCGCCAGGCAAGGGATGTGTGTCAGCTTAGCCAACCTTAAAGCGCGAATGAGATTACTCCCATTATCACACACAGCCATGCCCGGTTTCAGGTCCAGCGGTGCCAGCCACAAATTCGTCTGTTCCTTTATTCCCCTCCAAATTTCCTCCCCTGTGTGCTGCTTATCCCCAAGGCAGATCAGCTTCAGCAACGCTTGCTGACGCATGCCAACAGCTGTGCTGCACTGCTTCCACGATCCTACTGCTGCTGGGTTAGCGTTTCCGGATGAGGTACAGCTTTGAGATGCGTTGGAGGAGAAGAAGTCAGAGAGGTAGGTGCTGCTGTTGTTATCCAGTGGGAGGGACGGCGGCGCAGCTGTTTGCGGCGTGGGCAACACCCGCGCCGTAGCAGGTGAGGAATCGCTGCCAGGCTCCACAAGGTTCACCCAGTGCGCGGTAAGGGAGATGTATCGACCCTGGCCGAACGCACTCGTCCAGGTGTCAGTGGTGAGGTGAACCTTGCAGGTAACGGCATTCTTCAAGCTTCGGGTTATTTTGCTGACCACGTGCTCATGCAACTCAGGCACTGCAGAGCGCGCAAAGTGGTAGCGGCTGGGAACCACGTAACGTGGGATGGCCACTGACATCATGCCCTTGAAGCTGTTTGTCTCCACCACTCGATATGGCAGCATTTCGCAGGCCAGAAGCTTGGCTATGCTGGCTGTTACTGCCACGGCCCGGGGGTCATTTGCTGGAAATTTCCTCTTGCGCTCAAACATCTCCGAGACAGACAACTGAACCGTAGGGCTGCACACTGAAGGGCTGTTGGTTGTTGTGTTTGATGAACACTGGGAGACCTCAAGAGCACTAGTCCGGAAAGTGACAGTGTCAGCGTCGTCTGATGTTTGTGAATGTTGTGAACCACGCAATGGCTGGGCTACTGCTGCTGCTGAGGCGGGTCTGGTGGTGAGTCTGGTGAACCCAAGGGAGGCAGTGTTGCTGGTACCCTGTCCTGCCGCGTTTGCCCACAGAGTGGGATGTTTGGATAGCATGTGGCGGCTCATGCTGGTGGTGGAGAGGTTGTTAATACTTTTCCCCCTGCTCAGGCGGGTCTTGCACACCTTGCAAATCGCCATGGTACCATCCTCAGTGCAGTCTTCAAAGAAAGCCCAGACTTTGGAGCACCTGCCTTGCTGGCGATTTCTGTTTGCGCCTCTTTTGCGTCTCAAAGGAACTTCCACGCTTGTGGTGCCTGAAATTTCGCGCCGCCTACCTTGTGGCACAAGGCGAACTCGTGCAGCAGTGGGTTCTTCAACAGACTCATCTGTGCTGCTACGACGGCGATGTTCTCCTTCACATACAAAATCTGGGTCTCTGTCAACATTGTCCATACCCTCCTCCTCTTCCATCTCCTCAAACTCGTCATATGTGATTGTGGGCCGCCGCCGTGGAGTAGAGCTCCCCACAACAACCTCAGCGCAGCACACTCCAGCTTCGTCTTCAAGATCTTCTCGGCCGACCTCATGCAATTGAAACCCCTCCTGCCCAACTTGCTCTGGGATTTGGGTTTCAAAGTCCTCGGACTCACCTTGCATTTCAGTGCGCGGTGCATTTCCCACAGTAAATGGTTGTGAATCCGGGTACAACATTTCTGGCTGTTCCATTGACCTTTGAAAGGTGGAAGTTTGTTGGGCTGGGAATAGCTCCTGCGAATACCCCATTGTGTCCTGAGGTAATTCTTCGGACTGGTTATCTGGCAGTTGTGTGCGTGGTGTCGCTGCCGGTTGTGTCAGCTTTGTGCCCACTGGCTCCTTGTAACTGGCTGAGGACTCGGACCTCATGCGTGATGTGCTGGTGCTGCTTAACCCACTGCTGGACGCTTGAGAGGTCATCCAAGTAATTATCTGGTCCTGTTCTTTTGGATTTGTGAGGGTTGTTGTCCTGGACAACATGGGCGGTATTGAGTGGGTTTTCTTCGGTGCTCCCCTGTGGCCTGTACGTGAACAGTCAGGGGAAACACCTCTTCCCTTGCCCCTCCCTCTTTCACCAGGTTTCTTCCTCATTTCACTTATCCTTACAGTACACGCTGACTGGCAGCAGTACAGTGGCAGTACAGAAATGCTATACAGTGGTGGGTGAGCGGTGTACCACTATTCCCAGCAGCGACACAGAGCACAATGCTATACAGTGGCGGGTGAGCGGTGTACCACTATTCCCAGCAGCGGCACAGAGCACAATGCTATACAGTTGCGGGTGAGCGGTGTACTACTGTTCCCAGCAGACACAGAGTGGCAGTAAACACAATGCTATATAGTGCTGGGTGAGCGGTGTACTACTGTTCCCAGCAGCGAGTCAGAGCACAATGCTATACAGTGGTGGGTGAGCGGTGTACTACTGTTCCCAGCAGCGAGTCAGAGCACAATGCTATACAGTGGTGGGTGAGCGGTGTACCACTATTCCCAGCAGCGACACAGAGTACAATGCTATACAGTGGCGGGTGAGCGGTGTACTACTGTTCCCAGCAGAGACACAGAGGGAGACACAATGCTATATAGTGCTTGGTGAGCGGTGTACACAGAGTGGCAGTAAACACAATGCTATATAGTGCTGGGTGAGCGGTGTACTACTGTTCCCAGCAGCGAGTCAGAGCACAATGCTATACAGTGGTGGGTGAGCGGTGTACCACTATTCCCAGCAGCGACACAGAGCACAATGCTATACAGTGGCGGGTGAGCGGTGTACTACTGTTCCCAGCAGCGAGTCAGAGCACAATGCCATACAGTGGTGGGTGAGCGGTGGACCACTATTCCCAGCAGCGACACAGAGTACAATGCTATACAGTGGCGGGTGAGCGGTGTACTACTGTTCCCAGCAGAGACACAGAGTGGCAGTAAACACAATGCTATACAGTGCTGGGTGAGCGGTGTACTACTGTTCCCAGCAGCGAGTCAGAGCACAATGCTATACAGTGGTGGGTGAGCGGTGTACCACTATTCCCAGCAGCGACACAGAGCACAATGCTATACAGTGGCGGGTGAGCGGTGTACTACTGTTCCCAGCAGAGACACAGAGTGGCAGTAAACACAATGCTATATAGTGCTGGGTGAGCGGTGTACTACTGTTCCCAGCAGCGAGTCAGAGCACAATGCTATACAGTGGTGGGTGAGCGGTGTACCACTATTCCCAGCAGCGACACAGAGCACAATGCTATACAGTGGCGGGTGAGCGGTGTACTTCTGTTCCCAGCAGACACAGAGTGGCAGTAAACACAATGCTATATAGTGCTGGGTGAGCGGTGTACTACTGTTCCCAGCAGCGAGTCAGAGCACAATGCTATACAGTGGTGGGTGAGCGGTGTACTACTGTTCCCAGCAGCGAGTCAGAGCACAATGCTATACAGTGGTGGGTGAGCGGTGTACCACTATTCCCAGCAGCGACACAGAGCACAATGCTATACAGTGGCGGGTGAGCGGTGTACTACTGTTCCCAGCAGCGAGTCAGAGCACAATGCTATACAGTGGTGGGTGAGCGGTGTACCACTATTCCCAGCAGCGACACAGAGCACAATGCTATACAGTGGCGGGTGAGCGGTGTACTACTGTTCCCAGCAGACACAGAGTGGCAGTAAACACAATGCTATATAGTGCTGGGTGAGCGGTGTACTACTGTTCCCAGCAGCGAGTCAGAGCACAATGCTATACAGTGGTGGGTGAGCGGTGTACCACTATTCCCAGCAGCGACACAGAGCACAATGCTATACAGTGGCGGGTGAGCGGTGTACTACTGTTCCCAGCAGAGACACAGAGTGGCAGTAAACACAATGCTATATAGTGCTTGGTGAGCGGTGTACACAGAGTGGCAGTAAACACAATGCTATATAGTGCTGGGTGAGCGGTGTACTACTGTTCCCAGCAGCGAGTCAGAGCACAATGCTATACAGTGGTGGATGAGCGGTGTACCACTATTCCCAGCAGCGACACAGCACAATGCTATACAGTGGCAGGTGAGCGGTGTACTACTGTTCCCAGCAGCGAGTCAGAGCACAATGCTATACAGTGGTGGGTGAGCAGTGTACCACTATTCCCAGCAGCGACACAGAGCACAATGCTATACAGTGGCGGGTGAGCGGTGTACTACTGTTCCCAGCAGAGACACAGAGTGGCAGTAAACACAATGCTATACAGTGCTGGGTGAGCGGTGTACTACTGTTCCCAGCAGCGAGTCAGAGCACAATGCTATACAGTGGTGGGTGAGCGGTGTACCACTATTCCCAGCAGCGACACAGAGCACAATGCTATACAGTGGCGGGTGAGCGGTGTACTACTGTTCCCAGCAGACACAGAGTGGCAGTAAACACAATGCTATATAGTGCTTGGTGAGCGGTGTACACAGAGTGGCAGTAAACACAATGCTATACAGTGCTGGGTGAGCGGTGTACTACTGTTCCCAGCAGCGAGTCAGAACACAATGCTATACAGTGGTGGGTGAGCGGTGTACCACTATTCCCAGCAGCGACACAGAGCACAATGCTATACAATGGCGGGTGAGCGGTGTACTACTGTTCCCAGCAGCGAGTCAGAGCACAATGCTATACAGTGGTGGGTGAGCGGTGTACCACTATTCCCAGCAGCGACACAGAGCACAGTGCTATACAGTGGCGGGTGAGCGGTGTACTACTGTTCCCAGCAGAGACACAGAGTGGCAGTAAACACAATGCTATACAGTGCTGGTTGAGGGGTGTACTACTGTTCCCAGCAGCGAGTCAGAGCACAATGCTATACAGTGGTGGGTGAGCGGTGTACCACTATTCCCAGCAGCGACACAGAGCACAATGCTATACAGTGGCGGGTGAGCGGTGTACTACTGTTCCCAGCAGACACAGAGTGGCAGTAAACACAATGCTATATAGTGCTTGGTGAGCGGTGTACACAGAGTGGCAGTAAACACAATGCTATACAGTGCTGGGTGAGCGGTGTACTACTGTTCCCAGCAGCGAGTCAGAACACAATGCTATACAGTGGTGGGTGAGCGGTGTACCACTATTCCCAGCAGCGACACAGAGCATAATGCTATACAGTGGCGGGTGAGGGGTGTACTACTGTTCACAGCAGAGACACAGAGTGGCAGTAAACACAATGCTATACAGGTGAGCGGTGTACACAGAGTGGCAGTAAACACAATGCTATATAGTGCTGGGTGAGCGAGCGGTGTACTACTGTTCCCAGCAGCGACACAATGACTGGGGGGACCCTGGCTAGCCTGGCTGGAGAGAGAACTACCCTGCTTGCCTACCCAAAGCTAAACCCACAGACAAATGGCGGAGAAATGACGTGGTTCGGGTATTTATTTACCCGAACCACGTGACCCGTTCAGCCAATCAGAGCGCGTTCGGGTCCGAACCACGTGACCGTTCGGCCAATCACAGCGCGTTCGGGTCCGAACCACGTGACCCGTTCGGCCAATCACAGCGCTAGCCGAACGTTCGGGGAACGTTCGGCCATGCGCTCTTAGTTCGGTCATGTGGCCGAACGGTTTGGCCAAACACCATCAGGTGTTCGACCGAACTCGAACATCACCCGAACAGGGTGATGTTCTGCAGAACCCGAACAGTGGCGAACACTGTTCGCCCAACACTAGTCCGCACCAACAGCTGTCTCCCTCAATGCCTGCAGGGATGAGAGTGTGCGGGGACCTTCTTATGTAACGGCGCCAGAGGAGCAGCAGTTGTGGCGCGAGTTTGTACAATATTTAGTGGCCGTTAGGGAGAGTAAAAAAAAAAATACATAAAATACATAGGACTATACCATCAACAGCATTACAGCGCCTGGCAAGGATTCCCCTATGCTGAAAATGCACAAGTCCGTCAGCCTCAGCGCAGGGGATCTGGTATACAGCACACAGGGACATATGGTAAATAAAAGGACCATGCTAGAAAATTATTATTATTATTATTATTATTTAGTATTTATATAGCGCCGACATATTACGCAGCGCTGTACAGTGTGTATATGTATATGTATATATGTATATATATATATATATATATATATATATATATATATATATATATATATATATATATATATATATTGTCACTAACTGTCCCTCAAAGGAGCTCACAATCTAATCCCTACCATTGCCATATGTCTATATTATGTAGTGTAAGTACTGTAGTCTAGGGCCAATTTTAGGGGGAGCCAATTAACTTATCCGTATGTTTTTGGAATGTGGGAGGAAACCGGAGTGCCCGGAGGAAACCCACACCGACACGGAGAGAACATACAAACTCTTTGCAGATAGTGCCCTGGCTGGGATTCGAACCAGGGACCCAGCGCTGCAAGGCGAGAGAGCTAACCACTATGCCACCGTGCTGCCCATAAAATGAAAACATTTACACAGTGAAGCTTCTGTATGATTGTTATAACTATTGTGGGGGAATAAAAAATTGAATTGTTTCACAACAGTGGTCCTTTAGGGCCCATTTCCACTGGATGCCGTGCGTCCTACGAGGTGTGCAGCGGCACTTCCTGTTGAGTGAGTATGCAGCCGAATCCTGGAAGCCGTGCCGTGTACAGCTATGGGATTCACTGCCACTCGTGCAGAAAAATGCTGCAATGTCATCTGCATCGCTATCGCAAGTGATTCGGACGGCTGCTGCATTATCCCCATGGCAGAGTTTCCCGTGTACGTACAAAAAGGGCGTCGGGAAAAAAGGGCGCGGGGTGTAAACGATAATATTGTTTTGTATTTAGTGTACAAATAATGTTTTACAAATCTATAAATCATTAAATAATGTGTATGAAATCGGCAATAGTGAAAACGTTAATCTTCTCTGTTTCAAAAGTGAAACTTAAAATAACGTTTATGAAAAAAAGATAATATATGTTTAATCGTTATAATTGTATATTATTGTGATTAACCTTCATTTATGGTTTCTTCTTATAATAAAATCTGAAAATATTGTTTATAAAGATGATATAAATATAACTATGTTCGTAATAAGTGCTGTAAAACATTAGTAAGTATTACTAAAATGTTACTAAAACTATACCTAACCCTACTCTCACACAGAACCCTCCCTGTACCTATCCCTAACCCCTAGACCCCCCTGGTGGTGCCTAAACCTAAGACCCCCCTGGTGGTGCCTAAACCTAAGACCCCCCCTGTGGGTGCCTAAACCTAAGACCCCCCCTGGTGGTGCCTAAACCTAAGACCACCCTGGTGGTGCCTAACCCTAACCACCCCCCTTAGTGTTCGCTTTATTATGTGGATAATAATGTTTTACAAATAGTGACTGTAAAAAATATATTTCAATTGACGTTACGTACTGATTGCTTTATTTTGTGAATAATAATGTTTTACAAACAGTAAGGGATAACATTTTAAATAATGTTTTAGTTAAATAGGATAAATATGTTTAGTATTTTTATAAACATTATTTGTCACGGGTGCATTTTCGAAACGTAAATCATGACAAGCACAGTTATAAAACATTAAAAAGCTCCGGGCGCCGTTTGGAAAACGTTATTTATCTCAGGCGCCCTTTTTTCCTGCTCCATTAAACGTTATTTATTATGGGAGTGAATGGCTGCGCCCTTTTTGTCCACTAGCTGCCTGTGCCCTTTTTTCCCCGTTCCTGAGTTTCCCTGCGCGATTTGACCCAATTTCTGCACTAGTGGAAACAGGCCCTTAATCGCCCTGGCATTTAGTTTCTGCTGGATTTCTGTGCAAAATGTGAACAAGTTAATTTTCATAACCATTTTTCTTGGGACTTACCAAAATGTGTCAAGCAAGGATCTAGTATACATTTTGACTATAATAAAAGCTTGAGGCCTCTTTCACAGTAGTACGTTGCGTTTTGATGCAAAGTTAAAGTCGCAACGCAAATTACACCGCAACGCCCCAAAAAAGTTGCAACGCAACTTAATGCCCCGTTATCGTCACATACAGTAGAGCATACAGGCAATGAAAAGTATGTTTCCAAGTCATTACTCAACATGTGCAAACAGTCCAACGCAGCTAATAACGTGTATAACGCACAGCATGCAGCACTTTCTAATAACGCTGCACGTTACACACAAACGCAACGTGTGCACTGCGAATGTCACACAGACTTAGTATTACTGTGCGGTAGTCTGCGTTGAAACATTTTCTAACGTGAAAGAGGCCTGAAACACAAAATCTAAACTAAATTTCAAAATGGCTCCAGAAAATCTCTGATCGTTTATACTTCCAAGCTGCAGCTGCTCAAACTACACTAATACAAATGTAAAGGTAGCCATACATCTAGCGATAATAGGCAACTTTGACAAAGAGACAAATCTCTCTCTGATCCAATCTGATTAGAGAACGAGATCTGTCGACTGCCCATGCAGGCCGATTCCTGATCGATTTCATCGTGAAATCAGCAGAGCTACCCGCATCTGCCGCTGCCCTCCTAGTGTATAAATGTACCCCCATGTGTGCATTTATACATTACCTGCCCTGCATTGGCCACCGCATGATGCCGATCCGTTTTCAGAATGTTGTGTTTGGTGTGCTATTTAGCCCCCAAGTATAAGTGCCTGCAATATAGATATCTAGATATAGGTGCCCCCAGTATACCGTCTTTCCCCGAAAATAAGACAGTGTCTTGTATTAATTTTTGCTCTAAAAGAGCTGCTAGGGCTTATTTTCAGGGGATGTCTTATATTTCTATTAGGAAGTGTCTCTCAGCAGAACATTTCCTGTTCCTGTGTACTGTGATGTTCATGGATTTGAAGGTCCCCACTTACTGGCTGCCTCTTCCTCCTCTTTAAATTCCGCTAGGGCTTACTTTTGGGGAGGGCTTATACTGTATATACTCGCAAGCAAGCCGAATTTTTGACCCCCCAAAAGTGGGCCAAAAGTTGGGGGGTCTGCTTGCTTGCGAGTCTCGTTAATTGTAGGCCGCCCTTCCCCCCCTGCCCCGCGTCCGCCACTGCTATTAGCTTACTGTGCGGCTTCCTCTATTCCCCTCTTCGTCTCCCGGGCATGTAAATAGTTCACAGCAGCTCGCTCCACGGCGGCTGCTGTGTGATGACAGGAAGCTGTAGGCAGAGCGGTTTCCTGCTATACTAGCTATACTTGGGCACTAAACTAGCTATACCGAGCACTATACTAGCTATACTTGGGCACTAAACTAGCTATACTTGGGCACTAAACTAGCTATACCGAGCACTATACTAGCTATACTTGGGCACTAAACTAGCTATACCGAGCACTATACTAGCTATACTGAGCACTACTAGCTATACTGAGCACTATACTAGCTATACTGGGCACTGTACTAGCTATACCTGGCACTATACTACCTATACTGAGCACTATACTGAGCGCTATATTGAGCACTATACTAGCTATACTGGGCACTATACTAGCTATACCTGGCACTATACTACCTATACTGAGCACTATACTAGCTATACTGAGCACTATACTAGCTATACTTGGGCACTATACTAGCTACACCGAGCACTATACTACCCATACTGTGCCCTATACTAGCTATACTGGGCACTTTACTAGCTGTACTGGGCACTATACTGGGCACTATACTAGCTATACTGGGCACTTCACTAGCTATACTGGGCACTACCTACCCATACTGGGCACTATACTATCTATACTGGGACACACTGGGGGGATCACGCGGCCAGCATTTCCTACCCCCGGCTTATATGAGGGTCAATCATTTTTTCCTGGTTTTTCAGGAAAAAGTTGGGGGGTCGGCTTATATGCGGGTCGGCTTGCTTGCGAGTATATACGGTATTTCAAGCATGCTTAAAATTCCAGCTAGGGCTTATTTTCAGGGTAGGTCTTATTTTCAGACAAAGAGGGTAGGTAGCCAGGTATAGGTGTTTAGGGATGCGCAGCCTTTCCCCCCACCTTTTCTTAGCCAGGTTTAGGTGCCCGCTGCATAGAGAGCCAGGTATAATCCGCAGTATAGGTAGCCAGGTATAGGTTCCCACAGTATAGATAGCCAGATATAGCTGCCCCAGTACAGGTGCCCCATTCCCCCAGCGCTGTGTCACTCACCGTGCATCTAGCCACCGCCAATCGCATCACCTTTGGTCCGGGCACCACCCAAGCACAGCTCCTGTCTTGTATGTCAGGAGCATTGGGGATTCAGTCATGACGTCACCGACGTTGCAACATCATCAACTTCAAGTCACCAAGTCCTAATGCTTCCGACATACAAGACCAGAGCTGTGCGTTGGAGGTGATACAATCTGCGTTGGCTAGAGGCACAGTAAGTAACTGACACAGTGGCGGGGATTGCAGGGGGGTCGGAGCAATTGTACTGGGGCAGCGATAGCTATTTTACCTGTCCTGGGGGAGGAATGCAGCAGAAAACCTCCTGAGTGGCATGACCGACACTGTATCAGGCATATCGCTTTCAGCAAAAATGTCTTGTCCCAAGACATTGGGACAAAAATGTCTTGTCCCAATGTCTTGTATAACCTGTACTGCGTGCAACAACCAACACCAGCTGTACAAGACATGGCAAGCTTCATATTTCACAGTACCAAATTAAAAAAAAGTAATAAGTAGGGATGGTATTTGAAAGCAAATAATCCTGAACTGATGCAGATTTTTGCAAATTTCTGTTACTTGAAAATGGACCAATCAAATACAGTACCACTATTTCTAATTATCTACTCTGGATGAATGCACAGCTTTTAACTTACTGTCAAGTGGAGTATTGTGGGGGTTACTTGTTTATGTAATGGTAAATACTTGCAAATACCTTGGGTAAAATTGTGAATTCTGTAAGGTTAGTGAAATAGTGGTTATGCAATTGCAGTCATATATGCACCAGCCATGGTAACATTTAGTAGGAAATCTGGGCTAACAAATTTACGGACAAGTTTACAGTGGGAGCTACATTGTCTGTAAAAACAGGAACGCAATTGAGGGGGAAAAGTTGCATTGCACTTTATGTGAGCATTGCGTCACATACAGTGAAGCATACAGTCAGTGAAAAGTATGCTCCACCCCAACTGTTAATATGTGTGTTATGTGATAACTTACTGCATGCAGTGGGCTGTGATACTGTAGTCTGTTGGACCGAATCATACTAAATGGACTCTGAATGTCGCACAGACTTAGAATTGCAAAGCGATGTTTGTTAAAATACCTCCATTACATCACACCACAGCACTGTCACTATGAACTTAGCCTAACAGAAAATAATTTCACTGCAGATTGATTCAGGTGACTGCGATTGCAGAACTGATTTCCAATCATTTAGCAGTACTTTCGGTAATCTTCCTAGTGGCTCCTTAAGAAGAAATCATAAATCATATAACATGTACAGCTCTGTCACCCTATTGGCATGCTATTCTGGTCACCATCCTTGCAACAACTGGTAACTGAACTATGCTGGGCGTGATGTTTTTTATTGTGTTCACATTCTTGCGCATGTGTCTTCACCTATTGTATATATTTTCTGAAAACTGACACCAGCATCATTTGATTTGAATAAATAGGACTAAATGCACTAGCAGTTTGTCAGATATTAATTTTATTAAAGCAAACCTGAACTGAAAATTAAAAGTCAAAGTAAACATACACACGTCATACTTACCTCTCGTGTAGTCTGTTCATCAATCTCTTTCTCCTCTCCTGCGTCCTGTTTGTCCACTGTCATCAATGGAATTCTCGGTCCTCCATGTTAAAAATGGTCGTTACCCCATAACAGCTTCCTGGTCAGCACACTGTTAAACTGTAATATCACCCACTTGAGCCATAAGGAAATAAAGACATTACCTTACTCATCAGTTGTCCTTTCAGTTATAACTGACAGCAAGTGATTTATAACTGATAGCAACTGAAATATTTCAATTCTGACAAAATCTTGTCAGAACTGGAAAGAATCGTTGTAAGAAGAAAATTGTGAGCTTCTGAGAGAAACTGACAGTGAGGTAAGTATGCAATATTCATTTGCAAGTGCATCATATGTTTACTTTAAATAATTTTACTTGGTTCAGGCTCACTATAAAGGACCACTACAGCAAAAAGTAAGTAGTTTACTTGTTTTAAAATGTCTAACTGCCAAAATAGTGTGCAAGTGAGTAAGGGGGCTGGCTGGTATCACACTTTATTGGCAGTTATTGACTGCCATTCAGGAAATGCCTTTGGAAAACCTGAGAAATCCCCTATGAGTAAATGGCCCACTTTTTTATTTTTTGACCGCAATCACCCAGTGAGTAACTGAGCCAAGTTTGGGACACCTGGCATTTAAACTGTGATAATAGCAGCAGTTTATCATTTTTCATTAAGGTCAATGGCTGAAATCTGATTGGCTGTTGTTACCCCGTCCCCTTTTTTTACTAATTGCGAATCACAGTCACTCAGTCACTAACACTCCAAAGTTTGTGAATGCTGGCATTTAACGTGTAAAAATGGCAGCAGTTTTATTGTTTTCTATTGAAAATCAATGAATGACATTTGATTGGTTGCTGGTGGCTCCACCCACTTTTTCAAAATTTGAAGTGTAAATCCCCAGGGACCACATTTGCGATATTCGAAGTCCCTGACATCAATATTGTGAGAATGGCAGCCTTTTTAATTTTTCCCATTTAAATCAATTAACGAAATCTGATTGGTCGGTTTTGGCTCTGCCCACTTTTATGAATTTTAATCCCATTCCCCCAGTGACCAACTGTGCCAAGTGTCAGGACCCTACCATTAACCGTCTAAGAGCAGCAGCAATTTTTATTTTTCCCATTTAAACTAATGGCTGAAATTTGATTGGCTGTGGTAGACTCCATCCACTTTTTTATACATTTTAAACCCAGTCACCCAGTGACCCACTATGCCAAGTCTGGGCACTCTGGCTTTAATACTTTGAGAATTACAGCTGTTTACATTTTCTCATTGCAGTCAATAGGGAAAATCTGATTGGTTGTTTGTGGCTCCACCCACTTTTTTGGGTCCCCAAAATGTGACAGAATGGTTCAGCTTCACTCCCTGACCAAGTGACCCCAGTTTGGTGAGTGTAACTCAGTCTGTGGTTGGACTCCAAGGAGTGAACATTGGTCTCTGGAGCTCTGCTCCCAAGGTCTCTTCTGTGGTGTGCCTGGCTGAACATCTTTCCAGGAGGAGCGGAGGAGATCTGAACTTTAAGGCCCTGCTTAGGCCTGTTGCCGGCAGGAGCCTGCCTTGCAGGCCGGCTGCCTCAAGATGGAGCAGCCGGCTCCAAAACCCCCTGACCCTGCCAACTTGAGAAGGGGAGTCGCAGCTACCGTAGAGGACACTATTGCCTGGGTACATGCGGTGGATACATGCTGTGTGCAGATAAAGAACCTGAAATTCCAGCTGAAGGAAGTGGTTTTTCGATATGGAGTGAGATGGCAACCGAGCCTACTGAACTCGGATCCACTCCTTGTGAATCTAAGATCCGAAATCCGAGAGCAACAGATCAAACTCGAGGGTTTGAAAGCCTGTGGGGGACCCATGAGCGAGGCCCTGGCCTGCCGACAGAGATTTCAAGCTATGCTGAATAAGGTAGAAGAGGAATACCTGTATGAGAGTGAGCAGGAATGCATGTCATCAGTGAAGTCATCCTGCCAAACACCTCTCTCCTCAGATGTAAAAGCAGAAAAATGCATAAAAACCGAAGAAGAAGATGATACAATAATGGAGGTGATAGTAGGGGAAGACCTCCCTCCCAACACTATTGAAACAAGTGTGCAAGTTAAAGATGTGCCCAAATATGTAAAAAACATACCTGTGGGTATCTTGCCGGCATCTGGAGCTGTGCAGGTGCATGATGGTGTGGGAGGCAAGGTGCAAGCCTCCCTAGATCCTGAGCCTGGCCAGTCTAAAGGTGGTGATCCAAATCTGGAGTCCAAGTGCGGTGATGACAGTGAGGAAGCAGAGAGGAGGAGAGAGCTAACTGCCACTGCTGCTGTTCCAGAGGCTCTAGTTGCCGATATGAGTGAATCGGCGAAGAGGGATGAGAGCGGTGACGCGACGCCCGGAACCGGAAGTGACGTTACGGGTACTTCCGGTCCGACGGCGAGCACTTCCGGTTTCGCCGCTCAGTGCGGCGATGGAACAAAGATGCCGTCCAAACAGGGGAAAGAGGAGGAAAGGTCTGGGGGCCCCTGTAAGGCAGATGAGACAAAGAGGATGACCAGGGCAGAAAAAAAAGAGGCAAGGAAGGCGCGCAACAGGGAGCTTGCTGCCGCTGCCAGAAAAAGAAGACAAATTGGTGTTGTCACAAGAGGGAATGCAAAAAAACAAAATGAATCCAGTGAAGGAGTTGAAAATCCTAAGGAGGCTGATAATCTTACAGGACAAACTGAGGAAGCGGGTGAAGTTCAGGAAATTGAACAATTGAAGGGTGAGACATCTAACCTTAATGATAAAACTAATGATATAGATACTGCAATTCCAATTAAGAAGGACGCTGATTTACATACACATAGTGATGATAAGGGTAGAAAAGTAGAAGTAAAACTAACCAGAATTAAATGTGACACTGTGTTTGGAAACATTGAAATTATGCAAAGTGAGGATGGAAATGTCAGTTTATTGGTTGAGGATGATATAACTGATGATGCTTCTCTAAAAGAGAATATGGATAAAATTGAGAATCATGAAAAGGGTGGGAGTTTGGAAGTGAGGGGGGCAGATGAGTCGGCCGCCTCTGGTATGTCTGTGGGCGCTCCGGGGTCAGACGTGATCTTACCTTCAGAAGGTGGGGGGGGGGCCGTCCTGGCTCTGGGTGCGCTTACAGACATGGATGGAGTGATGGGTGACTTTCATTCCAGGACCAAGAGATATGTTGTGACGGAATATAAACTTGTCATACTTGATGTTAAAACTGGAGCTGAACTAGAATCCGGTTCACTAAAGTGTAACCCTAAGCTTGAGAAAATTTCCACTGTAGGTTTAGGTACTGAGAAAGAGTTACAAGCGAGTTTTATGGTTGGCAGCGATACATTCAATTTCTATGCAGATTGTTTATACAGGTACAATATTGAAGGAAATGAAATATGCAGAGATATGATATTAGGTGTTGGTGGAAGTCACCCATCGCTTTGTCCGCGGCCGGCTCCTCTGCCTCAGACCGCAAGTAAAACAGTTGAAGCTAAAAGTCTGTCTGGGCCTCAAGCAATTGAGAGTTCAGGGAAAAAAGAGGTGCCGTCCTCTGGTACAAGGCCTGCTATATCATATGCCCGGGTGGCCAGGAGTCAACCCGTGGGTGGAAAGAGAGTTCCTGCTTCCCTGGAGCCTGGGGCTGGTGGGCCTGGGTTTGGGAGGAGAAACGCAGTAAGACTGAAGTGGGCTGGAGAGGGCATAGTCCCTAACAAAAAAGAGTTTGTGCGCCTCCTCCTAGACCTGGGTGTGAAGGCCCAGGATATTTATGCCATCTTGTCTTCAGGTGAGCCCCCCAGTTACTATGATGTGAGCTTTGTGACAGCAGGGGGTTTGGAACATTTTTTAGAGGAAAAAAACAAAGTAAGTTCTCCATCTTGGAAAAATTTTACAGCAACACCTTTATCTAGGCAGTCCTTGGTTAAGAAAGCTCACATCATAGTGACAAATGAGTCCATCCCGGTGAGGGATCTTCTCCTCTGGATTGGTCATTTTGCGGAGGTGGTGTCCCCTATCCATAAAGTCCTTGGTGACCTGGATATTTGGTGGGGGGGATATGAGGTAACAGTTAAGATTCGCCAAAAAGATGGCGTTGTCACCCATATCCCCCGATCAGCCCTCATTGGCAGGGATTTAATTAAAGTCTTTTATCCAGGTCAACCAAGGATATGTAACAAATGTGGTAGTAGGGGACATCTCAGCTACAGTTGCCAGACACCGCGGTGTCACTTGTGCCAGGAGAGTGGGCATTTGGCGAAGGAATGTAATAAGATCAAATGCAACTTGTGCTTTAAATTTGGACACCCTTATAGCGAATGCCCGCTCTCTGATGCAAGTGTACCGCAGGAGGTGGAGGAGGACATGAGACATCCTATGCATGAGGAGGATCTGGTGTTTGATCCTAGCCCCCCTACTGTTTCTGGTCAGTCTAACCTTCCTGATGTGTCCACTCCAGAGTCTGTTCAAAATGTTGTCCCTCCTTCTGTGCCCCCTTCCACTGATCTGTCCTCATGTAAGTCCTCCAAGGAAACCGTAGAAAAGTCTGGCAGACCCAGAGGAGAATATTCCACCCGGGATGCAGCGGGGGGTGCAGGGCTCTCTTCGGAAGCCTCTGAGCCGCCTGGGCATAGGAGGGATGGTGGGAGAAGGGGGCCTTCTAGGTCCGTCTCTCGTAGTCCCCCCGCAAAAAACCCCAAAACATCTTCTTCCCCTTCCCTTTTTCCCTCTGACATTCCTTCCTATACCCCTTCCCTAAATCCTTCACATCCCCAAACCCCTCGAGGCCCTTCCCTGCAACCTTCTTCTTTCCCTCCCTCTCATCCTTCACAACCATTGTCGAATAAGCCTGAGTCCTCTGGAGGTCCCTCAGGAAGCCAGGGAGAGGCTATGCCTCCCTTGGGGGACGAGGAACTTTCAGAGGGCAAGTGGGAAGATGTTAAAAAGAAGACCAGGAAAGGTTCTTCTAAAGAAAAAAGAGTCAAAGAGAAGTTAGTAGAGACAGACCAAAGGAGACAAGACATTCTTCTCTCCTACAGATATAAAGCTTTGGGAGAGGAAGACTCCTCGGTAGAAAAGATGGAGGTTTCGACACCCTGTCAGGGGGATGCCTCTTAGTCTGTTTACACGTATAATGTCAATGTTTGTGTTTTTTCCTTTCTTTTTTTGTGCTTGTGTGCAGTTAATTGAAAGAAAAACTTTAAATATTCTAATGGCGGTTCCCCCTCCACTTAGACTGGCAACAATCAATGTTGCCAGTATAAAAACAACTAGAGCTCGAGAATTGGCCTTTGATTATCTCAGTCGTTTCGACGCTGATGTGTTATTTTTGCAAGAGACCAGGCTCACGTCCTTGGCTGATATCCATCTGGCCAAGCGAGATTGGAGACCTGGGCCCAGTTACTGGTCTCTTGCAGCCGAGCCTGGTAGTGGAGTGGCAGTTCTATTTAGGACTGGCATGGTAACCTGCCGGCGAATAGTTGAAGTCGAGATGGGGAGATGCCTGGTCTTAGACGTCATTCTGAAGGGACAAAACCTCAGGCTGATTAACATCTATGGCCCACATTCCATCTGGGGGAGGAAGAATCTCTTTAGAATGATCAAGCCTTTCCTTTTTACTGCTCAGCCTGTAGTTTTTGGTGGTGACTTTAACACCGTGGTTAGGCTTATGGACAGGGCAGGTACCATAACTCGGTTGGGCAGTGATAGTAATTTCCTAGTTAGCGCAGTTAATGATGCTGGTTTGGTAGATGTGCACGTTCGACACTCTCCAAACCTCAATGGGTTCACTTTTTATAGTGGTAGTCATAGGAGTAGAATAGATAGGATTTTTGTTAAGGAGAGTTGTGTCACTTCAACCCCACGGTTGCAGGCGGTAGAATTCTCCGATCACTGTATTCTGTCGGTAGATTTGAATGTCGCTGATGCTCCTCCCAGGGGTAAGGGAATTTGGAGGTTAAATTCGTCCCTACTGTTGGAAGAAACAATAAGACAATCTGTTGAGGAGTTTTTTCAGGCACAGGTTACCATCCTGGACTGTTTTAGCAACAAGTCTGAGTGGTGGGAAGTGGTCAAAAAGCGTTTGGTTGGACTTTTCAAGAGTCTAGCAAGAAAGAGACAAATTAGTAAACATGTTGCTTACCAGCGACTGAGAAAGAGGCTTGAAGTCCTTGTTTCGGAAGGCGGAGATCAGGGGGAGATTTCCGAGGTCAAATCTCAGCTTAAGCAGCAGCAATATGACCGGTTGTCTTCTTTGGTTCTGGAAAGGGATCATGGGAAGTACCACTCACCTGACCCTTATCAGAATTGCAAACAAAGCGCAACGCTTAAGAAGGTCAGTGGTTTCAGAGATGCCTCGGGGTCTGTGGCAAAGTCCAGGTCGCAGATCCTGAGCATCGCTAGAAGTTTTTACGCTGATCTGCTTGGGAAGAGGCCACTTGATCAAACAGGGATGGAAAGTTTCTTAGCTTCTGTACCAGGTTTGGAAAATGAAGATGTTTCTGGTATGGATTTGACAAATGATATTACTGCTGATGAAGTAGCAAATGCCATTGATGGCATGGCACCTAAAAAGACCCCTGGCCCAGATGGTTTGACGGCTGAATTTTATAAGGCGTTTAAATCATTTTTGGCACCACAATTGGCAGATGTTTTCAATAGTTGTCTTGCTGAGGGTATATTACCGCCTTCCATGAGACAGTCGGCAGTGATTCTTTTGTCAAAAGGTAAAGATCCAGAGATGATTGAGAATTGGCGTCCCATCAGCCTTCTCAATATCGACAGAAAGATTCTGGCTAAGATTTTATTCTGGCGATTATCCCAGGTAACATGTCTACTTTCTCGCCATCAGCACTGCTCTGTCCAGGGTAAAGGCACATTCTCAGCAGTGTTAGCTGTTCGGGAGGTCCTGGAACGGTGCAGGGCTGAAGGTTGGGGAAAATATTTACTGGCGCTGGATCAGTCAAAAGCTTTTGATCGGGTCGATCATGAGTACCTGTGGCAGTTACTCAGTGTTTATGGTCTACAGGATGTTTTCATCAACTGGCTCCGTGTATTATACAAAGGGGCTGAAAGTTTCATGCTTGTCAATGGTTGGGTGGGTCAACCTTTTGAGGTGAGCTCGGGGGTCCGGCAGGGTTGCCCCTTAAGCTCATTGCTGTACGTGTTCGCGATCGACCCCTTTGTGAGAAGGCTAGATGGCAGTTCACTCAGTGGTGTTCCTGTGGGCATCCCTGGTGTCTCATCCTTGAAAGTGGTGGCCTATGCTGATGATGTTACTGTTGTAGTCTCTGAACCAGAAGAGGCGGAGGTAGTGGTTGCGGAGATTGCAAAGTACTCATTGGCATCCAATTCCAAAGTCAATCATGACAAAAGTGAAATTTTCTGGATGGGAAATAATGGAGAGAGCTTTGTACTTCCCGACTCCTTTCCTGTGCCCCAGGACCAAATCAAAGTACTTGGCATCACATTTGGCCCAGGCGATTATGGCCTGCAAAATTGGAAATGTAGACTTGAAGATGTCAGCACAAAGGTAACTCGCTGGAAGGGTTGGAATTTAACCCTAAGGGAAAGGATAGACTTGATCAAAACTTACCTGATCCCAGCAATGTTATATGTCAGTTATGTTGCAATCTTGCCAGAGTCTCTGTATACAAAAATCCTCTCTTTGTTCTTTCAGATGCTCTGGAAGAATAAATTGAACCCTGTGCGTAGAAACATAACTTACAAAATCAGGCAGGAGGGTGGCTTAGGAATGGTCAACCCGGTTGTTTTCTTCACTCTGATTTTTATTAAATATAATATTGGTAGCATGCTTTCAGAGGACCCGCCTGATTGGGTAAGCCTTTTCCGTATCTGGTATGAACCTTTTCTCACAAGATGGGAGAGCGGTGGCTCAGTGAAAAGTCGGGCAATTCGCAGTGGCTATCTTCCGGCTTATGTTGCTCCGTGTCTGAAGAAACTAGGGCAGTGGGGATTGAGTGTGGAAGATGTCAGATCGGTTGAGAGGCGAGTCCTCACTGACCGGGTGACTGACTCTTACTTTCATGACTCACTGTCCTTAAGAGATTGCCCAAGCACAATGATGGAGGAGGGTTTGCGTTTAATTAACTCACCGCGTATTCCAAACAAATTGAGGGACATTGCTTGGCTTTCTTTCCACGGCAAACTCTATGTTAGAGGAAACATGAAGTTCATGAGAGTGGCAGATCGTGTGTGTCCTCGGGAGGAGTGTAATGGCGTTGAGGAGACCATGGACCACTTTCTGATGGAGTGTCCCTTTAACCTAGATGTGTACAAAGAGGTGGGCAGGGCTCTGAAACTCCCCTTCCTGAGGCGTCTGAGTTACGCAGAGTGGGCATATGGGGCATTCACATCACGCCAGGGTTTTGATTTGTGCACCTTATATATAGTTAGCTTAGTGGTTAGACAGCACACTTGGTTGGCACGTTGTGACGTAGCAATTAGGCAGAAAATCCTGCCTGTCCGATTGGTGGCACAGAATATTCTGGGTGAGGTTAGGAAAATTCGGTGCTTGGAGAGGAACAAACTGGGAAGAGGACCTTGGGTTCTAGCATGGCAGAACATCAAGCCTCCTTGAACCAGGGAAAACCTCTTCGTTGGGTGAGCTCGCTGTCTCTCAACTTTCACTATTAGTTTTTGATATTTTTCATCATACTTTTTGAAGATTGGCTGCAGGCATAACAGGAGTTTCCTTCAGTTAACTTGTATGTGGGTTTTTTTTTTTTTTTGTCTTGTTAGTTTTGATAAGTTTTTGTATCGTGGAGTTTTGTATTATATGTTGTTTTAGTGTTTAGGGTTTGTATGAATGAGGTATAAACGTTAATGTTGGTGGTTTTTTTTTTTTTTTTTTTTTTTTTTTTTGTGAGTATGTTGTATTGTAGGTGTTGTTCTTGCACAGTGTCTCGGTGACAGTTTTATGGTGTCATGTCTCGTTGTTATGAATGGTAGTATGTTTGGGCATCCCCCTGGTTGCTTCAGGTTATTTTGTACATTAAGATTTTTTGTATAGATCTATATATTATGCTTTGATGATTTTTTGTTATTATGAAGAGACATATGGTCTCAGGATTTTCTTTGACATTTTGACTGGCAAGTTGTATTATTTGTCCGGAACATGCATACTTTATTTATTTATTATGTTTTTATGTATGTATGTTTAAGATTAAGAAAACTTTTATAATAAAAATCAAAAGTTTCAAAATTTCCAATGAAAGTCTATGGGAAAAATGGGGTCTTTGGGGGTCCGCCACAGGGGCCCGGAGGGTGAGATTGCTTTAAAAAGCACAAGCAACCTATTCGGGTATGAGCCGAACAAGTGTGCAAAGTTTCAGAATTCTACTCCTTAAACTCTGGGAGGAGTAGCGTATAGAAATTTGCTAAATTTTCATTGGCCGCTGGTAGCTCCGCCTAATTTGGGGTGAGCCCCCAAAATACATCTTTTTATTTGGGGTGACACCAACCATATGTGGTCCGAGTTTGGGGAGTGTAGCTTCAAAATTGTACAAGTGGCAGTGATTTTAAATTTTTCCCTGTCAAAGTCAATACGAAAAAAGGGGTCTTCCGGGGTCCGACGCAGGGGCCCGGAGGGTGCGATCGCTTAATAAAGCACAAGCAACGTACTTCGCTTATTTGGCGCTTCTACCCCTAAAACTGTAGGAGGAGTAGCGTAAAGAAAATGGGGGGGGGGGGGCGCCTATAATAATAATAAGAAGAAGAACTAGATGGTGTCGTTTCTGAAGAAACCACAGGGTGTTGGCTATGTGTCTGATTGGCTGTATGCTTGCCAAATTTTAACCCCAGTGACCCAGTGTGCCAAATCTGGGAACTCTGGCTTTAATACAGTGAGAATTACAGCTGTTTACATTTTCCCATTGAAGTCAATAGGGAAAATCTGATTGGCTATTTTTGGCCCCACCCACTTTTCAAATTTTAATCCCAGTCCCCCTGTGACTGACTGTGCCAAGTTTGAAGTCCCTGCCAGTAACAGTAAAAGAATGACAGCAACTTATATATTGACATTGAATAGCAATAGGTAACATTTGATTGGCTGTTTTAAGCTCCGCCCATTTTTCTAAATTTTAAAATTAACCACCATGTCATGGTCTGTGCCAAGTTTTGGACCTCTGGCTTTAAAACTGAGAGTGGCAGTATTTGAAAGTTTTACATTGAAGTGCATAGGTGAAATTTGATTGGATGTTAGTGGCTCCACCCACTTTTCCTGTTTTTGACCACAGTCACCTAGTGAATAACTGAGCCAAGTTTGGGACACCTAGCATTTAAACTGTGATTTTAGCAGTGGTTTATCATTTTTCATTAAGGTCAATGGCTGAAATCTGATTGGCTGTTGTTGCCCCGCCCCCTTTTTTCCTACTTGTGAACCACAGTCACCCAGTGACTAACACTCCAAAGTTTGTGAATGCTGGCATTTAACGTGTAAAAATGGCAGCAGTTTTATATTTTTCCATTGAAAATCAATGAATGAAATTTGATTGGTTGCTGGTGGCTACGCCCACTTTTTCAGAACTTGAAGTGGAAACCCCCAGGGACCACATTTGCGATATTCGAGGTCCCTGACATCAATATTGTGAGAATGGCAGCCTTTTTAATTGTTCCCATTTAAATCAAGCAAAGAAATCTGATTGGTCGGTTCTGGCTCTGCCCACTTTTATGTATTTTGAGTGTTGACGTATAACATAAAATCTGATGGAAAGTGCCGGAAAGTCCTATCTGCTTCCACCGAGCCCCTCTTGTGATGTCATAATAGCCCCATGTTTACCTCTGGTGATGTCAGGGAAGTGATGTCATAATAGCCGTGTGTGTATATAAGCAGAGGTTGAGCATTGAGAGGCTCACTTTTGTCTCCACTTGCACAAGTGAAGACGATTGATTTTGCTCTCGAGCAATTTACTCATTAGTGAGATTCTCATTGGTGAACTATGTTGCGCTGCTGTAAAAGGCACCGCAAAATGAACCTCAGGCTTGAGGTTCAGCAGCCCTCTGTACAGCCAGCTGCCAATGCTGACCCAGAGACACAACCACCAGCTAGGGGAAGAGCCCAGGCAGCTGTGCGTTCTATCAGGGCTTTCTTGGGCAGACTGTTCTACTGCTGTAGACCTGCCCCATCTACCGGGCGTTCTGCATTAGCACTGGAATATATGGTATCGGATGATTCCGGTCATGTGGTGGAGGGAGTAGCTGGGGACCCAGCACCGGGATATCAGATATCGGTTATTTCACCTTATGTGGAGGAAGCAGAAGAGGCTGATGATTCTGGTCATGTGGTGGAGGAAGTAGCTGGGGAACCAGCGCCAGGATATCAGCTTTCTGATGTTTTGCCTTATGTGGATGTGGAGGAGGAGAAGAAAGAAGCTGATGATTCCGGTCATGTGGTGGAGGAAGTAGCTGGGGAACCAGCGCCGGGATATCAGTTATCGGATGTCTCCCCCTTGGATGTTGACGAAGCAGAAGAAGCTGATGATTCCGGTCATGTGGAGGAGGTAGTAGCTGGGGAACCAGCGCCGGGATATCAGTTGTCGGATGTTTAACCTTTTGTGGATGTGGACTTAGGAGCTGATGATTCTGGTCATGTGGTGGAGGAAGTAGCTGGGGAACCAGCGCCAGGATATCAGCTTTCTGATGTTTCACCTCGTGTGGATGTGAAGGAGAAGGAAGAGGCTGATGATTCCGGTCATGTGGTTGAGGAAGTAGCTGGGAAACCAGCGCCGGGATATCAGTTATCGGATATCTCCCCCTTGGATGTTGACGAAGCAGAAGAAGCTGATGATTCCGGTCATGTGGAGGAGGAAGTAGCTGGGGAACCAGCGCCGGGATATCAGTTGTCGGATGTTTCACCTTTTGTGGATGTGGACTTAGGAGCTGATGATTCTGGTCATGTGGTGGAGGAAGTAGCTGGGGAACCAGCGTCGGGATATCAGCTTTCTGATGTTTCACCTCGTGTGGATGTGAAGGAGAAGGAAGAGGCTGATGATTCCGGTCATGTGGTGGAGGAAGTAGCTGGGAAACCAACGCCGGGACATCAGTTATCGGATATCTCCCCCTTGGATGTTGACGAAGCGGAAGAAGCTGATGATTCCGGTCATGTGGTGGAGGAAGTAGCTGGGAAACCAGCGCCGGGATATCAGTTGTCGGATGCTTCAGCTTTTGTTGATGTGCACTTAGGAGCTGATGATTCTGGTCATGTGGTGGAGGAAGTAGCTGGGGAACCAGCGCCAGGATATCAGCTTTCTGATGTTTCACCTCGTGTGGATGTGGAGGAGAAGGAAGAGGCTGATGATTCCGGTCATGTGGTGGAGGAAGTAGCTGGGGAACCAGCGCCGGGATATCAGTTATCGGATGTCTCCCTCTTGGATGTTGACGAAGCGGAAGAAGCTGACGATTCCGGTTATGTGGTGGAGGAAGTAGCTGGGGAACCAGCGCCGGGATATCAGTTGTCGGATGCTTCAGCTTTTGTTGATGTGGACTTAGGAGCTGATGATTCCGGTCATGTGGTGGAGCAAGTAGCTGGGGAACCAGCGCCGGGATATCAGCTTTCTGATGTTTCACCTCATATGGATGTGAAGGAGAAGGAAGAGGCTGATGATTCCGGTCATGAGGTGGAGGAAGTAGCTGGGGAACCAGCGCCGGGATATCAGTTGTCGAATGCTTCAGCTTTTGTTGATGTGGACTTAGGAGCTGATGATTCTGGTCATGTGGTGGAGGAAGTAGCTGGGGAACCAGCGCCAGGATATCAGCTTTCTGATGTTTCACCTCGTGTGGATGTGAAGGAGAAGGAAGAAGCTGATGATTCCGGTCATGTGGTGGAGGAAGTAGCTGGGGAACCAGCGTCGGGATATCAGTTGTCGGATATCTCCCTCTTGGATGTTGACGAAGCAGAAGAAGCTGATGATTTCGGTCATATGGTGGAGGAAGTAGCTGGGGAACCAGCACCGGGATATCAGTTGTCGGATGTTTCACCTTTTGTGGATGTGGACTTAGGAGCTGATGATTCTGGTTATGTGGTGGAGGAAGTAGCTGGGGAACCAGCGCCAGGATATCAGCTTTCTGATGTTTCACCTCGTGTGGATGTGGAGGAGAAGGAAGAGGCTGATGATTCCGGTCATGTGGTGGAGGAAGTAGCTGGGGAACCAGCGCTGGGATATCAGTTATCGGATGTCTCCCCCTTGGATGTTGGCGAAGTGGAAGAAGCTGATGATTCCGGTCATGTGGTGGAGGAAGCAGCTGGGGAACCAGCGCCGGGATATCAGTTGTCGGATGCTTCAGCTTTTGTCGATGTGGACTTAGGAGCTGATGATTCCGGTCATGTGGAGGAGGAAGTAGCTGGGGAACCAGCGCCGGGATATCAGCTTTCTGATGTTTCACCTCGTGTGGCGAAGGAGGAAGAAGCTGGCCCGAGTGGAATCCAGACCATCAGGAAGCCACTGACTTTGGGCAGCTTCAACTTCCATAAACTTCTTGGAGAGGGGTTATTTGGCAAGGTTTACCTTGCTTCCCACCGAGCCAGAGACCAACAGCTGGCCATTAAAATGGTCAAGAAAAGGCCATTTATAAAGTATAATGACCCTGAGGAAATATTCATGGAGTGTCAGGTATTGAAGACCCTTGGGAAGGGTCCCTTTATCACCCAGCTCTACGGTACATTCCAGTCAAAGAATTACCTCTGCTTTGCCATGGAGAACCTGAGCGGGGGAGATCTGATGACACTTCTAGATGATGCTGACAAGCCATTTGACATTACGACCCTGAGACTGTTTGCTGCGCAGATGGTTATCGGCCTGGAGTACATCCACTCCAAGGGTGTCATCCACAGAGACATCAAGCCGGAAAACATCCTCCTGGACGGAGTCGGGAACATAAAGATTGCTGACTTCGGCCTGGCAGTGCAAGATGTCTTTGGGGATGACATGGTTGAAGGATGTAACGGGAGCTTGCACTATATGGCCCCGGAGGTGTTCCTAGAGATGGACTACGAACATTAAGTAGATTTCTTCTCTACGGGAATCATGCTTTTTTTGATGGCATGCCTCAAACACCCATTCATGGACAAGTGGGAGAAGGATGAGGCTGTCATCAAAAACTCCATTTATTACAATTATCCAGACTACCCGCCGGAGATGGACCCCACACTGAAAGACTTCCTGGAGAAGCTACTGTGTAAAAACCAGGAAGCGCGTAAAGATCAGATGAAAAACCTGAGGGAAGAGCCGTTCTTCATTTCCATAGACTGGAAGGCTGTGGAGTCCGGAGAGGTGCGGCCAACATTCCGTGTGGAACCACCATAGGAAGAGCCGAGAGAGACCCCTACTCACTTGGACAAAAACAACACTAGTACTATAATAGTTACATAGCTATAATAAAATGTGTAAAAATGACAGCAGTTTTATTGTTTTCTATTAAAAATCAATGAATGAAATTTCTAAACTTGGAGTGGAAACCCCCAGCGACCACATTTGCGATATTCGAGGACCCTGACATCAATATTGTGAGAATGGCAGCCTTGTTAATTTTTCCCATTTAAATCAATCAAAGAAATCTGATTGGTCGGTTTTGGCTCCACCCACTTTTATGAATTTTAATCCCAGTCCCCCAGTGACCAACTGTGCCAAGTGTCAGGACCCTGCCACTAACCGTCTAAGAGCAGCAGCAATTTTTTTTATTTTTCCCTTTTAAACTAATGGCTGAAATTTGATTGGCTGTGGTAGACTCCGCCCACTTTTTATAAATTTTAAACCCAGTCACCCAGTGACCCACTGTGCCAAGTCTGGGAACTCTGGCTTTAATACTGTGAGAATTGCAGCGGTTTACATTTTCCCATTGAAGTCAATAGGGTAAATCTGATTGGTTGTGTGTGGCTCCGCCCACTTTTTTGGGTCCCCAAAATGTGACAGAATGTTTCAGCTTCACCCCATGACCAAGTGACCCAAGTTTGGTGAGGCGGTTGTCAGTCTGAACTGGATCACTGAGGGGAGAGCTTTGACTGTTGGAGCTCTGCTCAAAGGACCTATCCGTGGTGTGCCTGTCCGACCATCAGTGCAGGAGGAGCGGAGATAGTCCGAACTTTAAGGCCCTGCTTAGGCCTTTCGTCGGCAGGAGCCTACCTTGCAGGCCGGCTGTCTCAGGATGGAGCAGGCGGCTCCAAAGCACCCTGATCCCACTGGCTTGGGAAGGGGAGGAACATTGACTGTGAAGGACACTGTAGCTTGGGTGCACGCAGTTGATGGATGCTGTTTCTTGATAAAAACTTTGAAGTTCCAGCTAAAGAATGCAATCTTTCGCTACGGAGTGAAATGGCAATCGAGCTTTCTGAATATGGACCCTGAACTGGTAAGCCTGAGACAGAGGATCCGTGAGCAGCAGGCTGTGCTTGAGGGCCTGAAAGCTTACGGGGGACCTATGAGTGAGGCCCTGGTGTGTCGTCAGAGGTTCCAAGCCATGTTAGCAAACAGTGATGATGAATATCTGAACGGAGGTGAGGGAGATTGCGTGGTTATGGAGAAAGGCAGTACGCCTGAGGAGCCTTCTGGTCAGGCGTCTCTCTTACCTGCCATGCATCAACCTACTGAGCAAATTACAGCTGTGCATGTTAAACCTGAAGTTGATGAAGATACGATCTTGGAGGTGATTGTCGGGAGGGAATCTTCCAAGACAGAGGTGGATAATGTATGTAAAGATGATAAAGCTTCCCTAACAGTCAAAGATGGTGGCAAATACGTTAAAACTTTACCTGTGGGGGTGTTGCCGTTGTCACGGGCTGTGCAGATACATGATGGTTTGGGAGGCGTTATACAAACCTCCCTGGATCCTGACCCTGAGCAGTCAGCATCTGGAGATGATGGTGTGAGCCAAGAGTCCAAAGGACTCATGCAGGTAGAAGGCATATTGCAAAAATAGTAAAATCCCCCATAGGATTCATTAGGCCCCTATTTCACTTTCCAAAATCTCAAATCTTTTCAAAGGGCAATGGCTCAGCAGTGGCAAATTTTCTAGCATTGTAGGAACTGTTAGGGGGATCATAACTGGTGAGTTTCGGGTCCCTAGGCCAAAGAGGTCATAGCCTAGGGTCAGAAAAACCTGTTTATTTGGGCTATTTCAATGGTAGTGATGCTGATGTACATAAATCGCAGCCATGGCCGTTAGCAACGTCTGAATTTCACGAAATGTCTCATGCAGGTAGAAGACATATTGTTAGACTTGGATTCCAAAGATGGGGTCCCTACATTTCTGCAAACCAGAGTTACAGGGGTCCAAAATTGGTAAAATCCCCCATAGGCTTTCATTGCCTCCCTATTTCACTTTCCAAAATCTCACATCTTTTCAAAGGGCAATTGCTCAGCAGTGGCAAATTTTCTAGCATTGTAGGGACCCTTAGGGGGAACATGACTGGTGAGTTTCGGGCCCCTAGGCCAAAGAGGTCATAGCCTAGGGTCACAAAAACCTGTTTATTTGGGCTATTTCAATGGTAGTGATGCTGACGTACATAAATCGCAGCCATGGCCGTTAGCAACGTCTGAATTTCACAAAATGTCTCATGCAGGTAGAAGACATATTGTTAGACTTGGATTCCAAAGATGGGGTCCCTACATCTCTGCAAACCAGAGTTACAGGGGTCCAAAATTGGTAAAATCCCCCATAGGCTTTCATTGCCTCCCTATTTCACTTTCCAAAATCTCACATCTTTTCAAAGGGCAATTGCTCAGCAGTGGCAAATTTTCTAGCATTGTAGGGACCCTTAGGGGGAACATGACTGGTGAGTTTCGGGCCCCTAGGCCAAAGAGGTCATAGCCTAGGGTCACAAAAACCTGTTTATTTGGGCTATTTCAATGGTAGTGATGCTGACGTACATAAATCGCAGCCATGGCCGTTAGCAACGTCTGAATTTCACGAAATGTCTCATGCAGGTAGAAGACATATTGTTAGATTAGGATTCCAAAGATGGGGTCCCTACATCTCTGCAAACCAGCGTTACAGGGGTCCGAAATTGGCAAAATCCCCCATAGGCTTTCATTGCCTCCCTATTTCACTTTCCAAAATCTCACATCTTTTCAAAGGGCAATTGCTCAGCAGTGGCAAATTTTCTAGCATTGTAGGGACCCTTAGGGGGAATATGACTGGTGAGTTTCGGGCCCCTAGGCCAAAGAGGTCATAGCCTAGGGTCACAAAAACCTGTTTATTTGGGCTATTTCAATGGTAGTGATGCTGACGTACATAAATCGCAGCCATGGCCGTTAGCAACGTCTGAATTTCACGAAATGTCTCATGCAGGTAGAAGACATATTGTTAGACTTGGATTCCAAAGATGGGGTCCCTACATCTCTGCAAACCAGAGTTACAGGGGTCCAAATTTGGCAAAATCCCCCATAGGCTTTCATTGCCTCCCTATTTCACTTTCCAAAATCTCACATCTTTTCAAAGGGCAATTGCTCAGCAGTGGCAAATTTTCTAGCATTGTAGGGACCCTTAGGGGGAACATGACTGGTGAGTTTCGGGCCCCTAGGCCAAAGAGGTCATAGCCTAGGGTCACAAAAACCTGTTTATTTGGGCTATTTCAATGGTAGTGATGCTGACGTACATAAATCACAGCCATGGCCGTTAGCAACATCTGAATTTCACGAAATGTCTCATGCAGGTAGAAGACATATTGTTAGACTTGGATTCCAAAGATGGGGTCCCTACATCTCTGCAAACCAGAGTTACAGGGGTCCAAAATTGGTAAAATGTTTTGGGAACTGTATCCTTAGCCAAAGGGAACTGTGATTTGCCTATGCAGAGTGATGGGAAGGGAAGGGAGGTGGAAGTAAAGCTTACTAGAGTCAAATGTGATACCGTGTTTGGCAATATTGAGATAATGCAAAATGAGAATGGTAGTGTGAATTTGTTAATTGAAGATGAAGTGATTGAAAATGTTTCTTTAAATGAAAATGTGGATGTGGAAAAAAAAGAAAGCTGTGTAGAAAATGACATAAAAAGTAAAGAGAATAAACAGGAGGAGAAAGGGGCAGATGGGCAGGCTGCTGTTGATACATCTGTGGGTGCTTCAGGAGAAGGAGTGGTTGGGACCACAGAAAGTATGGAGGAGGTTGCGTTAGCTCTTGGTGCACTTGCAGATGTAGATGAAGTGCTGGGTGACTTCTATTCTGAAACTAAAAAAGTATATTGTAACTGAACTTAAGCTTCTCATTCTTGATGTCCCCCAGCACCACATTTGCGATATTCGAGGTCCATGACATCAATAATGTGAGAATGGCAGCCTTTTTATTTTTCCCATACAAATCAATGAAAGAAATCTGGTTGGTTTTGGCCCCACCCACTTTTCTGAATTTTAATCCCAGTCCCCTGGTGACCAACTGTACCAAGTTTGAGGACCCTGCTATTAACTGTCTAAAAGCGGCAGCAGTTTTACATTTTCCCATTTAAATGAATGGCTGAAATTTGTCTGTGGTAGACTCTGCCCACTTTTTCTAAATTTTAAACCCAGTCACCCAGCGACCCAGTGGGCCAAGTTTGGGAACTCTGGCTTTTATACTGTGAGAATTACAGCTGTTTACATATTCTCATTGAAGTCAATAGGGAAAATCTGATTGGTTGTTTGTGGCTCCACCCACTTTTTGGGGTCCCCAAAATGTGACAGAATGTTTTAGCATCACCCCATGACTAAGTGACCCAAGTTTGGTGAGAGTAACTTCAAAGCTGTACGAGTGGCGAAAGTTTCAAGTTTTCCAACGAAAGTCTATGGGAAAAATAAGGTCTTCGGGGGTCCACCACAGGGGCACGGAGGGTGGGATTGCTTAAAAAAGCACAAGCAATCTATTCGGGTATGAGCCAAACAAGTGTGCAAAGTTTCATAATTGTACTCCTGAAACTCTGGGAGGAGTAGCGTATAGAAAATTGCTAAATGTTCATTGGCTGGTGGTAGCTCCGCCCACTTTGGGTGCCCCCCAAAATACTTATTTTAATTTGGGGTGACACCAACAATATGTGGTCCGAGTTTGGGGAGTGTAGCTTCAAAATTGTACGAGTAACAGCGATTTTAAATTTTTCCCTGTCAAAGTCAATACGAAAAATGGGGGCTTCTGGGGTCTGCCGCAGGGGCGCGGAGGGTGGGATCGCTTAATAAAGCACAAGCAGCGTACTTCACTATAAGACGAATAAGTGTGGAAAGTGTGGCGCTTGAACCCCTAAAACTGTAGGAGGCGTAGCGTACAGAAAATGGGGGGCGCTAATAATAATAACTAGATGGTGTCGTTTCTGAAGAAACCACAGGATGTTGGCTATGTGTCTGATTGGCTGCATGTGGCCCCGCCCACCTTGCCAAATTTTAACCCCAGTCACCCAGTGACCCAGTGTGCCAAGTCTGGGAACTCTGGCTTTAATAATGTGAGAATTACAGCTGTTTACATTTTACCATTGAAGTCAATAGGGAAAATCTGATTGGCTGTTTTTGGCCCCGCCCACTTTCAAAATTTTAATCCCAGTCCCCCTGTGACCGACTGTGCCAAGTTTGAAGTCCCTGCCATTAACAGTAAAAGAATGACAGCAACTTATATATTGACATTGATTAGCAATAGGTAACATTTGATTGGCTGTTTTAAGCTCCGCCCATTTTTCTAAATTTTAACATTAACCACCATGTCATGGTCTGTGCCAAGTTTTGGACCTCTGGCTTTAAAACTGTGAGAGTGGCAGTATTTGAAAGCTTTACATTGAAGTGCATTGGTTAAATTTGATTGGATGCTAGTGGCTCCGCCCACTTTTTTTTATTTTTTGACCGCAATCACCCAGTGAGTAACTGAGCCAAGTTTGGGACACCTGGCATTTAAACTGTGATAATAGCAGCAGTTTATCATTTTTCATTAAGGTCAATGGCTGAAATCTGATTGGCTGTTGTTACCCCGCCCCCTTTTTTTTTACTAATTGCGAATCACAGTCACTCAGTCACTAACACTCCAAAGTTTATGAATGCTGGCATTTAACGTGTAAAAATGGCAGCAGTTTTATTGTTTTCTATTGAAAATCAATGAATGACATTTGATTGGTTGCTGGTGGCTCCACCCACTTTTTCAAAATTTGAAGTGTAAATCCCCAGGGACCACATTTGCGATTTTCGAAGTCCCTGACATCAATATTGTGAGAATGGCAGCCTTTTTAATTTTTCCCATTTAAATCAATTAACGAAATCTGATTGGTCGGTTTTGGCTCTGCCCACTTTTATGAATTTTAATCCCAGTCCCCCAGTGACCAACTGTGCCAAGTGTCAGGACCCTACCATTAACCGTCTAAGAGCAGCAGCAATTTTTATTTTTCCCATTTAAACTAATGGCTGAAATTTGATTGGCTGTGGTAGACTCCATCCACTTTTAATACATTTTAAACCCAGTCACCCAGTGACCCACTATGCCAAGTCTGGGAACTCTGGCTTTAATACTTTGAGAATTACAGCTGTTTACATTTTCTCATTGCAGTCAATAGGGAAAATCTGATTGGTTGTTTGTGGCTCCACCCACTTTTTTGGGTCCCCAAAATGTGACAGAATGTTTCAGCTTCACTCCCTGACCAAGTGACCCAAGTTTGGTGAGTGTAACTTCAAAGCTGTACGAGTGGCAAAAGTTTCAAAATTTCCAATGAAAGTCTATGGGAAAAATGGGGTCTTTGGGGGTCCGCCACAGGGGCCTGGAGGGTGAAATTGCTTAAAAAAGCACAAGCAACCTATTCGGGTATGAGCCGAACAAGTGTGCAAAGTTTCAGAATTCTACTCCTTAAACTCTGGGAGGAGTAGCGTATAGAAATTTGCTAAATTTTCATTGGCCGCTGGTAGCTCTGCCTAATTTGGGGTGAGCCCCCAAAATACATCTTTTTATTTGGGGTGACACCAACCATATGTGGTCAGAGTTTGGGGAGTGTAGCTTCAAAATTGTACGAGTGGCAGTGATTTTAAATTTTTCCCTGTCAAAGTCAATACGAAAAAAGGGGTCTTCCGGGGTCCGCCGCAGGGGCCCGGAGGGTGCGATCGCTTAATAAAGCACAAGCAACGTACTTCGCTTGTTTGGCGCTTCTACCCCTAAAACTGTAGGAGGAGTAGCGTATAGAAAATGGGGGGGGGGGCGCCTATAATAATAAGAAGAACTAGATGGTGTCGTTTCTGAAGAAACCACAGGATGTTGGCTATGTGTCTGATTGGCTGTATGTGGCTCCGCCCACCTTGTCAAATTTTAACCCCAGTGACCCAGTGTGCAAAGTCTGGGAACTCTGGCTTTAATACAGTGAGAATTACAGCTGTTTACATTTTCCCATTGAAGTCAATAGGGAAAATCTGATTGGCTATTTTTGGCCCCACCCACTTTTCAAATTTTAATCCCAGTCCCCCTGTGACTGACTGTGCCAAGTTTGAAGTCCCTGCCAGTAACAGTAAAAGAATGACAGCAACTTATATATTGACATTGAATAGCAATAGGTAACATTTGATTGGCTGTTTTAAGCTCCGCCCATTTTTCTAAATTTTAAAATTAACCACCATGTCATGGTCTGTGCCAAGTTTTGGACCTCTGGCTTTAAAACTGTGAGAGTGGCAGTATTTGAAAGTTTTACATTGAAGTGCATAGGTGAAATTTGATTGGATGTTAGTGGCTCCACCCACTTTTCCTGTTTTTGACCGCAGTCACCCAGTGAATAACTGAGCCAAGTTTGGGACACCTAGCATTTAAACTGTGATTTTAGCAGTGGTTTATCATTTTTCATTAAGGTCAATGGCTGAAATCTGATTGGCTGTTGTTGCCCCGCCCCCTTTTTTCCTACTTGTGAACCACAGTCACCCAGTGACTAACACTCCAAAGTTTGTGAATGCTGGCATTTAACGTGTAAAAATGGCAGCAGTTTTATATTTTTCCATTGAAAATCAATGAATGAAATTTGATTGGTTGCTGGTGGCTACGCCCACTTTTTCAGAACTTGAAGTGGAAACCCCCAGGGACCACATTTGCGATATTCGAGGTCCCTGACATCAATATTGTGAGAATGGCAGCCTTTTTAATTGTTCCCATTTAAATCAAGCAAAGAAATCTGATTGGTCGGTTCTGGCTCTGCCCACTTTTATGTATTTTGAGTGTTGACGTATAACATAAAATCTGATGGAAAGTGCCGGAAAGTCCTATCTGCTTCCACCGAGCCCCTCTTGTGATGTCATAATAGCCCCATGTTTACCTCTGGTGATGTCAGGGAAGTGATGTCATAATAGCCGTGTGTGTATATAAGCAGAGGTTGAGCATTGAGAGGCTCACTTTTGTCTCCACTTGCACAAGTGAAGACGATTGATTTTGCTCTCGAGCAATTTACTCATTAGTGAGATTCTCATTGGTGAACTATGTTGCGCTGCTGTAAAAGGCACCGCAAAATGAACCTCAGGCTTGAGGTTCAGCAGCCCTCTGTACAGCCAGCTGCCAATGCTGACCCAGAGCCACAACCACCAGCTAGGGGAAGAGCCCAGGCAGCTGTGCGTTCTATCAGGGCTTTCTTGGGCAGACTGTTCTACTGCTGTAGACCTGCCCCATCTACCGGGCGTTCTGCATTAGCACTGGAATATGTGGTATCGGATGATTCCGGTCATGTGGTGGAGGGAGTAGCTGGGGACCCAGCACCGGGATATCAGATATCGGTTATTTCACCTTATGTGAAGGAAGCAGAAGAGGCTGATGATTCTGGTCATGTGGTGGAGGAAGTAGCTGGGGAACCAGCGCCAGGATATCAGCTTTCTGATGTTTTGCCTTATGTGGATGTGGAGGAGAAGAAAGAAGCTGATGATTCCGGTCATGTGGTGGAGGAAGTAGCTGGGGAACCAGCGCCGGGATATCAGTTATCGAATGTCTCCCCCTTGGATGTTGACGAAGCAGAAGAAGCTGATGATTCCGGTCATGTGGAGGAGGTAGTAGCTGGGGAACCAGCGCCGGGATATCAGTTGTCGGATGTTTCACCTTTTGTGGATGTGGACTTAGGAGCTGATGATTCTGGTCATGTGGTGGAGGAAGTAGCTGGGGAACCAGCGCCAGGGTATCAGCTTTCTGATGTTTCACCTCGTGTGGATGTGAAGGAGAAGGAAGAGGCTGATGATTCCGGTCATGTGGTGGAGGAAGTAGCTGGGAAACCAGCGCCGGGATATCAGTTATCGGATATCTCCCCCTTGGATGTTGACGAAGCAGAAGAAGCTGATGATTCCGGTCATGTGGAGGAGGAAGTAGCTGGGGAACCAGCGCCGGGATATCAGTTGTCGGATGTTTCACCTTTTGTGGATGTGGACTTAGGAGCTGATGATTCTGGTCATGTGGTGGAGGAAGTAGCTGGGAAACCAACGACGGGATATCAGTTATCGGATATCTCCCCCTTGGATGTTGACGAAGCAGAAGAAGCTGATGATTCCGGTCATGTGGTGGAGGAAGTAGCTGGGGAACCAGCGCCGGGATATCAGTTGTCGGATGCTTCAGCTTTTGTTGATGTGGACTTAGGAGTTGATGATTCTGGTCATGTGGTGGAGGAAGTAGCTGGGGAACCAGCGCCAGGATATCAGCTTTCTGATGTTTCACCTCGTGTGGATGTGGAGGAGAAGGAAGAGGCTGATGATTCCGGTCATGTGGTGGAGGAAGTAGCTGGGGAACCAGCGCCGGGATATCAGTTATCGGATGTCTCCCTCTTGGATGTTGACGAAGCGGAAGAAGCTGATGATTCCGGTTATGTGGTGGAGGAAGTAGCTGGGGAACCAGCGCCGGGATATCAGTTGTCGGATGCTTCAGCTTTTGTTGATGTGGACTTAGGAGCTGATGATTCCGGTCATGTGGTGGAGGAAGTAGCTGGGGAACCAGCGCCGGGATATCAGCTTTCTGATGTTTCACCTCATGTGGATGTGAAGGAGAAGGAAGAGGCTGATGATTCCGGTCATGAGGTGGAGGAAGTAGCTGGGGAACCAGCGCCGGGATATCAGTTGTCGGATGCTTCAGCTTTTGTTGATGTGGACTTAGGAGCTGATGATTCTGGTCATGTGGTGGAGGAAGTAGCTGGGGAACCAGCGCCAGGATATCAGCTTTCTGATGTTTCACCTCGTGTGGATGTGAAGGAGAAGGAAGAAGCTGATGATTCCGGTCATGTGGTGGAGGAAGTAGCTGGGGAACCAGCGTCGGGATATCAGTTGTCGGATATCTCCCTCTTGGATGTTGACGAAGCAGAAGAAGCTGATGATTTCGGTCATGTGGTGGAGGAAGCAGCTGGGGAACCAGCGCCGGGATATCAGTTGTCGGATGTTTCACCTTTTGTGGATGTGGACTTAGGAGCTGATGATTCTGGTCATGTGGTGGAGGAAGTAGCTGGGGAACCAGCGCCAGGATATCAGCTTTCTGATGTTTCACCTCGTGTGGATGTGGAGGAGAAGGAAGAGGCTGATGATTCCGGTCATGTGGTGGAGGAAGTAGCTGGGGAACCAGCGCTGGGATATCAGTTATCGGATGTCTCCCCCTTGGATGTTGGCGAAGTGGAAGAAGCTGATGATTCCGGTCATGTGGTGGAGGAAGCAGCTGGGGAACCAGCGCCGGGATATCAGTTGTCGGATGCTTCAGCTTTTGTCGATGTGGACTTAGGAGCTGATGATTCCGGTCATGTGGAGGAGGAAGTAGCTGGGAAACCAGCGCCGGGATATCAGCTTTCTGATGTTTCACCTCATGTGGCGAAGGAGGAAGAAGCTGGCCCGAGTGGAATCCAGACCATCAGGAAGCCACTGACTTTGGGCAGCTTCAACTTCCATAAACTTCTTGGAGAGGGGTCGTTTGGCAAGGTTTACCTTGCTTCCCACCGAGCCAGAGACCAACAGCTGGCCATTAAAATGGTCAAGAAAAGGCCATTTATAAAGTATAATGACCCTGAGGAAATATTCATGGAGTGTCAGGTATTGAAGACCCTTGGGAAGGGTCCCTTTATCACTCAGCTCTACGGTACATTCCAGTCAAAGAATTACCTCTGCTTTGCCATGGAGTACCTGAGCGGGGGAGATCTGATGACACTTCTAGATGATGCTGACAAGCCATTTGACATTACGACCCTGAGACTGTTTGCTGCGCAGATGGTTATCGGCCTGGAGTACATCCACTCCAAGGGTGTCATCCACAGAGACATCAAGCCGGAAAACATCCTCCTGGACGGAGTCGGGAACATAAAGATTGCTGACTTCGGCCTGGCAGTGCAAGATGTCTTTGGGGATGACATGGTTGAAGGATGTAACGGGAGCTTGCACTATATGGCCCCGGAGGTGTTCCTAGAGATGGACTACGAACACTCAGTAGACTTCTTCTCTACGGGAATCATGCTTTTTTTGATGGCATGCCTCAAACACCCATTCATGGACAAGTGGGAGAAGGATGAGGCTGTCATCAAAAACTCCATTTATTACAATTATCCAGACTACCCGCCGGAGATGGACCCCACACTGAAAGACTTCCTGGAGAAGCTACTGTGTAAAAACCAGGAAGCGCGTAAAGATCAGATGAAAAACCTGAGGGAAGAGCCGTTCTTCATTTCCATAGACTGGAAGGCTGTGGAGTCCGGAGGGGTGCGGCCCCCATTCCGTGTGGAACCACCATAGGAAGAGCCGAGAGAGACCCCTACTCACTTGGACAACAACAACACTAGTACTATAATAGTTACATAGCTATAATAAAATGTGTAAAAATGACAGCAGTTTTATTGTTTTCTATTAAAAATCAATGAATGAAATTTGATTGGTTGCGGGTGGCTCCGCCCACTTTTTCTAAACTTGGAGTGGAAACCCCCAGCGACCACATTTGCGATATTCGAGGGCCCTGACATCAATATTGTGAGAATGGCAGCCTTGTTAATTTTTCCCATTTAAATCAATCAAAGAAATCTGATTGGTCGGTTTTGGCTCTGCCCACTTTTATGAATTTTAATCCCAGTCCCCCAGTGACCAACTGTGCCAAGTGTCAGGACCCTGCCACTAACCGTCTAAGAGCAGCAGCAATTTTTTTTATTTTTCCCTTTTAAACTAATGGCTGAAATTTGATTGGCTGTGGTAGACTCCGCCCACTTTTTATAAATTTTAAACCCAGTCACCCAGTGACCCACTGTGCCAAGTCTGGGAACTCTGGCTTTAATACTGTGAGAATTGCAGCGGTTTACATTTTCCCATTGAAGTCAATAGGGTAAATCTGATTGGTTGTGTGTGGCTCCGCCCACTTTTTTGGGTCCCCAAAATGTGACAGAATGTTTCAGCTTCACCCCATAACCAAGTGACCCAAGTTTGGTGAGGCGGTTGTCAGTCTGAACTGGATCACTGAGGGGAGAGCATTGACTGTTGGAGCTCTGCTCAAAGGACCTATCTGTGGTGTGCCTGTCCGACCATCAGTGCAGGAGGAGCGGAGATAGTCCGAACTTTAAGGCCCTGCTTAGGCCTTTCGTCGGCAGGAGCCTACCTTGCAGGCCGGCTGTCTCAGGATGGAGCAGGCGGCTCCAAAGCACCCTGATCCCACTGGCTTGGGAAGGGGAGGAACATTGACTGTGAAGGACACTGTAGCTTGGGTGCACGCAGTTGATGAATGCTGTTTCTTGATAAAAACTTTGAAGTTCCAGCTAAAGAATGCAATCTTTCGCTACGGAGTGAAATGGCAATCGAGCTTTCTGAATATGGACCCTGAACTGGTAAGCCTGAGACAGAGGATCCGTGAGCAGCAGGCTGTGCTTGAGGGCCTGAAAGCTTACGGGGGACCTATGAGTGAGGCCCTGGTGTGTCGTCAGAGGTTCCAAGCCATGTTAGCAAACAGTGATGATGAATATCTGAACGGAGGTGAGGGAGATTGCGTGGTTATGGAGAAAGGCAGTACACCTGAGGAGCCTTCTGGTCAGGCGTCTCTCTTACCTGCCATGCATCAACCTACTGAGCAAATTACAGCTGTGCATGTTAAACCTGAAGTTGATGTAGATACGATCTTGGAGGTGATTGTCGGGAGGGAATCTTCCAAGACAGAGGTGGATAATGTATGTAAAGATGATAAAGCTTCCCTAACAGTCAAAGATGGTGGCAAATACATTAAAACTTTACCTGTGGGGGTGTTGCCGTTGTCAGGGGCTGTGCAGATACATGATGGTTTGGGAGGCGTTATACAAACCTCCCTGGATCCTGACCCTGAGCAGTCAGCATCTGGAGATGATGGTGTGAGCCAAGAGTCCAAAGGACTCATGCAGGTAGAAGGCATATTGCAAAAATGGTAAAATCCCCCATAGGCTTTCATTAGGCCCCTATTTCACTTTCCAAAATCTCAAATCTTTTCAAAGGGCAATGGCTCAGCAGTGGCAAATTTTCTAGCATTGTAGGAACTGTTAGGGGGATCATAACTGGTGAGTTTCGGGTCCCTAGGCCAAAGAGGTCATAGCCTAGGGTCACAAAAACCTGTTTATGTGGGCTATTTCAATGGTAGTGATGCTGACGTACATAAATCGCAGCCATGGCCGTTAGCAACGTCTGAATTTCACGAAATGTCTCATGCAGGTAGAAGACATATTGTTAGACTTGGATTCCAAAGATGGGGTCCCTACATTTCTGCAAACCAGAGTTACAGGGGTCCAAAATTGGTAAAATCCCCCATAGGCTTTCATTGCCTCCCTATTTCACTTTCCAAAATCTCACATCTTTTCAAAGGGCAATTGCTCAGCAGTGGCAAATTTTCTAGCATTGTAGGGACCCTTAGGGGGAACATGACTGGTGAGTTTCGGGCCCCTAGGCCAAAGAGGTCATAGCCTAGGGTCACAAAAACCTGTTTATTTGGGCTATTTCAATGGTAGTGATGCTGACGTACATAAATCGCAGCCATGGCCGTTAGCAACGTCTGAATTTCACGAAATGTCTCATGCAGGTAGAAGACATATTGTTAGACTTGGATTCCAAAGATGGGGTCCCTACATCTCTGCAAACCAGAGTTACAGGGGTCCAAAATTGGTAAAATCCCCCATAGGCTTTCATTGCCTCCCTATTTCACTTTCCAAAATCTCACATCTTTTCAAAGGGCAATTGCTCAGCAGTGGCAAATTTTCTAGCATTGTAGGGACCCTTAGGGGGAACATGACTGGTGAGTTTCGGGCCCCTAGGCCAAAGAGGTCATAGCCTAGGGTCACAAAAACCTGTTTATTTGGGCTATTTCAATGGTAGTGATGCTGACGTACATAAATCGCAGCCATGGCCGTTAGCAACGTCTGAATTTCACGAAATGTCTCATGCAGGTAGAAGACATATTGTTAGACTTGGATTCCAAAGATGGGGTCCCTACATCTCTGCAAACCAGCGTTACAGGGGTCCGAAATTGGCAAAATCCCCCATAGGCTTTCATTGCCTCCCTATTTCACTTTCCAAAATCTCACATCTTTTCAAAGGGCAATTGCTCAGCAGTGGCAAATTTTCTAGCATTGTAGGGACCCTTAGGGGGAACATGACTGGTGAGTTTCGGGCCCCTAGGCCAAAGAGGTCATAGCCTAGGGTCACAAAAACCTGTTTATTTGGGCTATTTCTATGGTAGTGATGCTGACGTACATAAATCACAGCCATGGCCGTTAGCAACGTCTGAATTTCACGAAATGTCTCATACAGGTAGAAGACATATTGTTAGACTTGGATTCCAAAGATGGGGTCCCTACATCTCTGCAAACCAGAGTTACAGGGGTCCAAAATTGGCAAAATCCCCCATAGGCTTTTATTGCCTCCCTATTTCACTTTCCAAAATCTCACATCTTTTCAAAGGGCAATTGCTCAGCAGTGGCAAATTTTCTAGCATTGTAGGGACCCTTAGGGGGAACATGACTGGTGAGTTTTGGGCCCCTAGGCCAAAGAGGTCATAGCCTAGGGTCACCAAAACCTGTTTATTTGGGCTATTTCAATGGTAGTGATGCTGACGTACATAAATCGCAGCCATGGCCGTTAGCAACGTCTGAATTTCACGAAATGTCTCATGCAGGTAGAAGACATATTGTTAGACTTGGATTCCAAAGATGGGGTCCCTACATCTCTGCAAACCAGAGTTACAGGGGTCCAAAATTCGTAAAATCCCCCATAGGCTTTCATTGCCTCCCTATTTCACTTTCCAAAATCTCACATCTTTTCAAAGGGCAATTGCTCAGCAGTGGCAAATTTTCTAGCATTGTAGGGACCTTTAGGGGGAACATGACTGGTGAGTTTCGTGCCCCTAGGCCAAAGAGGTCATAGCCTAGGGTCACAAAAACCTGTTTATTTGGGCTATTTCAATGGTAGTGATGCTGACGTACATAAATCGCAGCCATGGCCGTTAGCAAAGTCTGAATTTCACGAAATGTCTCATGCAGGTAGAAGACATATTGTTAGACTTGGATTCCAAAGATGAGGTCCCTACATCTCTGCAAACCAGAGTTACAGGGGTCCAAAATTGGTAAAATCCCCCATAGGCTTTCATTGCCTCCCTATTTCACTTTCCAAAATCTCACATCTTTTCAAAGGGCAATTGCTCAGCAGTGGCAAATTTTCTAGCATTGTAGGGACCCTTAGGGGGAACATGACTGGTGAGTTTCGGGCCCCTAGGCCAAAGAGGTCATAGCCTAGGGTCACAAAAACCTGTTTATTTGGGCTATTTCAATGGTAGTGATGCTGACGTACATAAATCACAGCCATGGCCGTTAGCAACGTCTGAATTTCACGAAATGTCTCATGCAGGTAGAAGACATATTGTTAGACTTGGA
The DNA here is from genome assembly GCF_040937935.1 of Hyperolius riggenbachi. Lineage (NCBI taxonomy): Eukaryota > Metazoa > Chordata > Amphibia > Anura > Hyperoliidae > Hyperolius > Hyperolius riggenbachi. The sequence continues at coordinate 215,827,548 of NC_090653.1, forward strand.
TTCCAAAGATGGGGTCCCTACATCTCTGCAAACGAGCGTTACAGGGGTCCGAAATTGGCAAAATCCCCCATAGGCTTTCATTGCCTCCCTATTTCACTTTCCAAAATCTCACATCTTTTCAAAGGGCAATTGCTCAGCAGTGGCAAATTTTCTAGCATTGTAGGGACCCTTAGGGGGAACATGACTGGTGAGTTTCGGGCCCCTAGGCCAAAGAGGTCATAGCCTAGGGTCACAAAAACCTGTTTATTTGGGCTATTTCTATGGTAGTGATGCTGACGTACATAAATCACAGCCATGGCCGTTAGCAACGTCTGAATTTCACGAAATGTCTCATGCAGGTAGAAGACATATTGTTAGACTTGGATTCCAAAGATGGGGTCCCTACATCTCTGCAAACCAGAGTTACAGGGGTCCAAAATTGGCAAAATCCCCCATAGGCTTTTATTGCCTCCCTATTTCACTTTCCAAAATCTCACATCTTTTCAAAGGGCAATTGCTCAGCAGTGGCAAATTTTCTAGCATTGTAGGGACCCTTAGGGGGAACATGACTGGTGAGTTTTGGGCCCCTAGGCCAAAGAGGTCATAGCCTAGGGTCACAAAAACCTGTTTATTTGGGCTATTTCAATGGTAGTGATGCTGACGTACATAAATCGCAGCCATGGCCGTTAGCAACGTCTGAATTTCACGAAATGTCTCATGCAGGTAGAAGACATATTGTTAGACTTGGATTCCAAAGATGGGGTCCCTACATCTCTGCAAACCAGAGTTACAGGGGTCCAAAATTCGTAAAATCCCCCATAGGCTTTCATTGCCTCCCTATTTCACTTTCCAAAATCTCACATCTTTTCAAAGGGCAATTGCTCAGCAGTGGCAAATTTTCTAGCATTGTAGGGACCCTTAGGGGGGACATGACTGGTGAGTTTCGGGCCCCTAGGCCAAAGAGGTCATAGCCTAGGGTCACAAAAACCTGTTTATTTGGGCTATTTCAATGGTAGTGATGCTGACGTACATAAATCACAGCCATGGCCATTAGCAACGTCTGAATTTCACGAAATGTCTCATGCAGGTAGAAGACATATTGTTAGACTTGGATTCCAAAGATGGGGTCCCTACATCTCTGCAAACCAGAGTTACAGGGGTCCAAAATTGGTAAAATGTTTTGGGAACTGTATCCTTAGCCAAAGGGAACTGTGATTTGCTTATGCAGAGTGATGGGAAGGGAAGGGAGGTGGAAGTAAAGCTTACTAGAGTCAAATGTGATACCGTGTTTGGCAATATTGAGATAATGCAAAATGAGAATGGTAGTGTGAATTTGTTAATTGAAGATGAAGTGATTGAAAATGTTTCTTTAAATGAAAATGTGGATGTGGAAAAAAAAGAAAGTTGTGTAGAAAATGACATAAAAAGTAAAGAGAATAAACAGGAGGAGAAAGGGGCAGATGGGCAGGCTGCTGTTGATACATCTGTGGGTGCTGCAGGAGAAGGAGTGGTTGGGACCACAGAAAGTATGGAGGAGGTTGCGTTAGCTCTTGGTGCACTTGCAGATGTAGATGAAGTGCTGGGTGACTTCTATTCTGAAACTAAAAGGTATATTGTAACTGAACTTAAGCTTCTCATTCTTGATGTCCCCCAGCACCACATTTGCGATATTCGAGGTCCATGACATCAATAATGTGAGAATGGCAGCCTTTTTATTTTTGCCATACAAATCAATGAAAGAAATCTGGTTGGTTTTGGTCCCACCCACTTTTCTGAATTTTAATCCCAGTCCCCTGGTGACCAACTGTACCAAGTTTGAGGACCCTGCTATTAACTGTCTAAAAGCGGCAGCAGTTTTACATTTTCCCATTTAAATGAATGGCTGAAATTTGGCTGTGGTAGACTCTGCCCACTTTTTCTAAATTTTAAACCCAGTTACCCAGCGACCCAGTGGGCAAAGTTTGGGAACTCTGGCTTTTATACTGTGAGAATTACAGCTGTTTACATATTCTCATTGAAGTCAATAGGGAAAATCTGATTGGTTGTTTGTGGCTCCGCCCACTTTTTGGGGTCCCCAAAATGTGACAGAATGTTTTAGCATCACCCCATGACTAAGTGACCCAAGTTTGGTGAGAGTAACTTCAAAGCTGTACGAGTGGCGAAAGTTTCAAGTTTTCCAACGAAAGTCTATGGGAAAAATAAGGTCTTCGGGGGTCCACCACAGGGGCACGGAGGGTGGGATTGCTTAAAAAAGCACAAGCAATCTATTCGGGTATGAGCCAAACAAGTGTGCAAAGTTTCATAATTGTACTCCTGAAACTCTGGGAGGAGTAGCGTATAGAAAATTGCTAAATGTTCATTGGCTGGTGGTAGCTCCGCCCACTTTGGGTGCCCCCCAAAATACTTATTTTAATTTGGGGTGACACCAACAATATGTGGTCCGAGTTTGGGGAGTGTAGCTTCAAAATTGTACGAGTGACAGCGATTTTAAATTTTTCCCTGTCAAAGTCAATACGAAAAATGGGGGCTTCTGGGGTCTGCCGCAGGGGCGCGGAGGGTGGGATCGCTTAATAAAGCACAAGCAGCGTACTTCACTATAAGACGAATAAGTGTGGAAAGTGTGGCGCTTGAACCCCTAAAACTGTAGGAGGCGTAGCGTACAGAAAATGGGGGGCGCTAATAATAATAACTAGATGGTGTCGTTTCTGAAGAAACCACAGGATGTTGGCTATGTGTCTGATTGGCTGCATGTGGCTCCGCCCACCTTGCCAAATTTTAACCCCAGTCACCCAGTGACCCAGTGTGCCAAGTCTGGGAACTCTGGCTTTAATAATGTGAGAATTACAGCTGTTTACATTTTACCATTGAAGTCAATAGGGAAAATCTGATTGGCTGTTTTTGGCCCCGCCCACTTTCAAAATTTTAATCCCAGTCCCCCTGTGACCGACTGTGCCAAGTTTGAAGTCCCTGCCATTAACAGTAAAAGAATGACAGCAACTTATATATTGACATTGATTAGCAATAGGTAACATTTGATTGGCTGTTTTAAGCTCCGCCCATTTTTCTAAATTTTAACATTAACCACCATGTCATGGTCTGTGCCAAGTTTTGGACCTCTGGCTTTAAAACTGTGAGAGTGGCAGTATTTGAAAGCTTTACATTGAAGTGCATTGGTTAAATTTGATTGGATGCTAGTGGCTCCGCCCACTTTTTTTATTTTTTGACCGCAATCACCCAGTGAGTAACTGAGCCAAGTTTGGGACACCTGGCATTTAAACTGTGATAATAGCAGCAGTTTATCATTTTTCATTAAGGTCAATGGCTGAAATCTGATTGGCTGTTGTTACCCCGCCCCCTTTTTTTTACTAATTGCGAATCACAGTCACTCAGTCACTAACACTCCAAAGTTTGTGAATGCTGGCATTTAACGTGTAAAAATGGCAGCAGTTTTATTGTTTTCTATTGAAAATCAATGAATGACATTTGATTGGTTGCTGGTGGCTCCACCCACTTTTTCAAAATTTGAAGTGTAAATCCCCAGGGACCACATTTGCGATATTCGAAGTCCCTGACATCAATATTGTGAGAATGTCAGCCTTTTTAATTTTTCCCATTTAAATCAATTAACGAAATCTGATTGGTCGGTTTTAGCTCTGCCCACTTTTATGAATTTTAATCCCAGTCCCCCAGTGACCAACTGTGCCAAGTGTCAGGACCCTACCATTAACCGTCTAAGAGCAGCAGCAATTTTTATTTTTCCCATTTAAACTAATGGCTGAAATTTGATTGGCTGTGGTAGACTCCATCCACTTTTTTATACATTTTAAACCCAGTCACCCAGTGACCCACTATGCCAAGTCTGGGCACTCTGGCTTTAATACTTTGAGAATTACAGCTGTTTACATTTTCTCATTGCAGTCAATAGGGAAAATCTGATTGGTTGTTTGTGGCTCCACCCACTTTTTTGGGTCCCCAAAATGTGACAGAATGTTTCAGCTTCACTCCCTGACCAAGTGACCCAAGTTTGGTGAGTGTAACTTCAAAGCTGTACGAGTGGCAAAAGTTTCAAAATTTCCAATGAAAGTCTATGGGAAAAATGGGGTCTTTGGGGGTCCACCACAGGGGCCCGGAGGGTGAAATTGCTTTAAAAAGCACAAGCAACCTATTTGGGTATGAGCCGAACAAGTGTGCAAAGTTTCAGAATTCTACTCCTTAAACTCTGGGAGGAGTAGCGTATAGAAATTTGCTAAATTTTCATTGGCCGCTGGTAGCTCCGCCTAATTTGGGGTGAGCCCCCAAAATACATCTTTTTATTTGGGGTGACACCAACCATATGTGGTCCGAGTTTCGGGAGTGTAGCTTCAAAATTGTACGAGTGGCAGTGATTTTAAATTTTTCCCTGTCAAAGTCAATACGAAAAAAGGGGTCTTCCGGGGTCCGCCGCAGGGGCCCGGAGGGTGCGATCGCTTAATAAAGCACAAGCAACGTACTTCGCTTGTTTGGCGCTTCTACCCCTAAAACTGTAGGAGGAGTAGCGTATAGAAAATGGGGGGGGGGGGGCGCCTATAATAATAATAAGAAGAAGAACTAGATGGTGTCGTTTCTGAAGAAACCACAGGATGTTGGCTATGTGTCTGATTGGCTGTATGTGGCTCCGCCCACCTTGCTAAATTTTAACCCCAGTGACCCAGTGTGCCAAGTCTGGGAACTTTAATACAGTGAGAATTACAGCTGTTTACATTTTCCCATTGAAGTCAATAGGGAAAATCTGATTGGCTATTTTTGGCCCCACCCACTTTTCAAATTTTAATCCCAGTCCCCCTGTGACTGACTGTGCCAAGTTTGAAGTCCCTGCCAGTAACAGTAAAAGAATGACAGCAACTTATATATTGACATTGAATAGCAATAGGTAACATTTGATTGGCTGTTTTAAGCTCCGCCCATTTTTCTAAATTTTAAAATTAACCACCATGTCATGGTCTGTGCCAAGTTTTGGACCTCTGGCTTTAAAACTGTGAGAGTGGCAGTATTTGAAAGTTTTACATTGAAGTGCATAGGTGAAATTTGATTGGATGTTAGTGGCTCCACCCACTTTTCCTGTTTTTGACCGCAGTCACCCAGTGAATAACTGAGCCAAGTTTGGGACACCTAGCATTTAAACTGTGATTTTAGCAGTGGTTTATCATTTTTCATTAAGGTCAATGGCTGAAATCTGATTGGCTGTTGTTGCCCCGCCCCCTTTTTTCCTACTTGTGAACCACAGTCACCCAGTGACTAACACTCCAAAGTTTGTGAATGCTGGCATTTAACGTGTAAAAATGGCAGCAGTTTTATATTTTTCCATTGAAAATCAATGAATGAAATTTGATTGGTTGCTGGTGGCTACGCCCACTTTTTCAGAACTTGAAGTGGAAACCCCCAGGGACCACATTTGCGATATTCGAGGTCCCTGACATCAATATTGTGAGAATGGCAGCCTTTTTAATTGTTCCCATTTAAATCAAGCAAAGAAATCTGATTGGTCGGTTCTGGCTCTGCCCACTTTTATGTATTTTGAGTGTTGACGTATAACATAAAATCTGATGGAAAGTGCCGGAAAGTCCTATCTGCTTCCACCGAGCCCCTCTTGTGATGTCATAATAGCCCCATGTTTACCTCTGGTGATGTCAGGGAAGTGATGTCATAATAGCCGTGTGTGTATATAAGCAGAGGTTGAGCATTGAGAGGCTCACTTTTGTCTCCACTTGCACAAGTGAAGACGATTGATTTTGCTCTCGAGCAATTTACTCATTAGTGAGATTCTCATTGGTGAACTATGTTGCGCTGCTGTAAAAGGCACCGCAAAATGAACCTCAGGCTTGAGGTTCAGCAGCCCTCTGTACAGCCAGCTGCCAATGCTGACCCAGAGCCACAACCACCAGCTAGGGGAAGAGCCCAGGCAGCTGTGCGTTCTATCAGGGCTTTCTTGGGCAGACTGTTCTACTGCTGTAGACCTGCCCCATCTACCGGGCGTTCTGCATTAGCACTGGAATATGTGGTATCGGATGATTCCGGTCATGTGGTGGAGGGAGTAGCTGGGTGCCCAGCACCGGGATATCAGATATCGGTTATTTCACCTTATGTGGAGGAAGCAGAAGAGGCTGATGATTCTGGTCATGTGGTGGATGAAGTAGCTGGGGAACCAGCGCCAGGATATCAGCTTTCTGATGTTTTGCCTTATGTGGATGTGGAGGAGAAGAAAGAAGCTGATGATTCCGGTCATGTGGCGGAGGAAGTAGCTGGGGAACCAGCGCCGGGATATCAGTTATCGGATGTCTCCCCCTTGGATGTTGACGAAGCAGAAGAAGCTGATGATTCCGGTCATGTGGAGGAGGTAGTAGCTGGGGAACCAGCGCCGGGATATCAGTTGTCGGATGTTTCACCTTTTGTGGATGTGGACTTAGGAGCTGATGATTCTGGTCATGTGGTGGAGGAAGTAGCTGGGGAACCAGCGCCAGGGTATCAGCTTTCTGATGTTTCACCTCGTGTGGATGTGAAGGAGAAGGAAGAGGCTGATGATTCCGGTCATGTGGTGGAGGAAGTAGCTGGGAAACCAGCGCCGGGATATCAGTTATCGGATATCTCCCCCTTGGATGTTGACGAAGCAGAAGAAGCTGATGATTCCGGTCATGTGGAGGAGGAAGTAGCTGGGGAACCAGCGCCGGGATATCAGTTGTCGGATGTTTCACCTTTTGTGGATGTGGACTTAGGAGCTGATGATTCTGGTCATGTGGTGGAGGAAGTAGCTGGGGAACCAGCGCCGGGATATCAGCTTTCTGATGTTTCACCTCGTGTGGATGTGAAGGAGAAGGAAGAGGCTGATGATTCCGGTCATGTGGTGGAGGAAGTAGCTGGGAAACCAACGCCGGGATATCAGTTATCGGATATCTCCCCCTTGGATGTTGACGAAGCAGAAGAAGCTGATGATTCCGGTCATGTGGTGGAGGAAGTAGCTGGGGAACCAGCGCCGGGATATCAGTTGTCGGATGCTTCAGCTTTTGTTGATGTGGACTTAGGAGTTGATGATTCTGGTCATGTGGTGGAGGAAGTAGCTGGGGAACCAGCGCCAGGATATCAGCTTTCTGATGTTTCACCTCGTGTGGATGTGGAGGAGAAGGAAGAGGCTGATGATTCCGGTCATGTGGTGGAGGAAGTAGCTGGGGAACCAGCGCCGGGATATCAGTTATCGGATGTCTCCCTCTTGGATGTTGACGAAGCGGAAGAAGCTGATGATTCCGGTTATGTGGTGGAGGAAGTAGCTGGGGAACCAGCGCCGGGATATCAGTTGTCGGATGCTTCAGCTTTTGTTGATGTGGACTTAGGAGCTGATGATTCCGGTCATGTGGTGGAGGAAGTAGCTGGGGAACCAGCGCCAGGATATCAGCTTTCTGATGTTTCACCTCATGTGGATGTGAAGGAGAAGGAAGAGGCTGATGATTCCGGTCATGAGGTGGAGGAAGTAGCTGGGGAACCAGCGCCGGGATATCAGTTGTCGGATGCTTCAGCTTTTGTTGATGTGGACTTAGGAGCTGATGATTCTGGTCATGTGGTGGAGGAAGTAGCTGGGGAACCAGCGCCAGGATATCAGCTTTCTGATGTTTCACCTCGTGTGGATGTGAAGGAGAAGGAAGAAGCTGATGATTCCGGTCATGTGGTGGAGGAAGTAGCTGGGGAACCAGCGTCGGGATATCAGTTGTCGGATATCTCCCTCTTGGATGTTGACGAAGCAGAAGAAGCTGATGATTTCGGTCATGTGGTGGAGGAAGTAGCTGGGGAACCAGCGCCGGGATATCAGTTGTCGGATGTTTCACCTTTTGTGGATGTGGACTTAGGAGCTGATGATTCTGGTCATGTGGTGGAGGAAGTAGCTGGGGAACCAGCGCCAGGATATCAGCTTTCTGATGTTTCACCTCGTGTGGATGTGGAGGAGAAGGAAGAGGCTGATGATTCCGGTCATGTGGTGGAGGAAGTAGCTGGGGAACCAGCGCTGGGATATCAGTTATCGGATGTCTCCCCCTTGGATGTTGGCGAAGTGGAAGAAGCTGATGATTCCGGTCATGTGGTGGAGGAAGCAGCTGGGGAACCAGCGCCGGGATATCAGTTGTCGGATGCTTCAGCTTTTGTCGATGTGGACTTAGGAGCTGATGATTCCGGTCATGTGGAGGAGGAAGTAGCTGGGAAACCAGCGCCGGGATATCAGCTTTCTGATGTTTCACCTCGTGTGGCGAAGGAGGAAGAAGCTGGCCCGAGTGGAATCCTGACCATCAGGAAGCCACTGACTTTGGGCAGCTTCAACTTCCATAAACTTCTTGGAGAGGGGTCATTTGGCAAGGTTTACCTTGCTTCCCACCGAGCCAGAGACCAACAGCTGGCCATTAAAATGGTCATGAAAAGGCCATTTATAAAGTATAATGACCCTGAGGAAATATTCATGGAGTGTCAGGTATTGAAGACCCTTGGGAAGGGTCCCTTTATCACTCAGCTCTACGGTACATTCCAGTCAAAGAATTACCTCTGCTTTGCCATGGAGTACCTGAGCGGGGGAGATCTGATGACACTTCTAGATGATGCTGACAAGCCATTTGACATTACGACCCTGAGACTGTTTGCTGCGCAGATGGTTATCGGCCTGGAGTACATCCACTCCAAGGGTGTCATCCACAGAGACATCAAGCCGGAAAACATCCTCCTGGACGGAGTCGGGAACATAAAGATTGCTGACTTCGGCCTGGCAGTGCAAGATGTCTTTGGGGATGACATGGTTGAAGGATGTAACGGGAGCTTGCACTATATGGCCCCGGAGGTGTTCCTAGAGATGGACTACGAACACTCAGTAGACTTCTTCTCTACGGGAATCATGCTTTTTTTGATGGCATGCCTCAAACACCCATTCATGGACAAGTGGGAGAAGGATGAGGCTGTCATCAAAAACTCCATTTATTACAATTATCCAGACTACCCGCCGGAGATGGACCCCACACTGAAAGACTTCCTGGAGAAGCTACTGTGTAAAAACCAGGAAGCGCGTAAAGATCAGATGAAAAACCTGAGGGAAGAGCCGTTCTTCATTTCCATAGACTGGAAGGCTGTGGAGTCCGGAGGGGTGCGGCCCCCATTCCGTGTGGAACTACCATAGGAAGAGCCGAGAGAGACCCCTACTCACTTGGACAACAACAACACTAGTACTATAATAGTTACATAGCTATAATAAAATGTGTAAAAATGACAGCAGTTTTATTGTTTTCTATTAAAAATCAATGAATGAAATTTGATTGGTTGCGGGTGGCTCCGCCCACTTTTTCTAAACTTGGAGTGGAAACCCCCAGCGACCACATTTGCAATATTCGAGGGCCCTGACATCAATATTGTGAGAATGGCAGCCTTGTTAATTTTTCCCATTTAAATCAATCAAAGAAATCTGATTGGTCGGTTTTGGCTCCGCCCACTTTTATGAATTTTAATCCCAGTCCCCCAGTGACCAACTGTGCCAAGTGTCAGGACCCTGCCACTAACCGTCTAAGAGCAGCAGCAATTTTTTTTATTTTTCCCTTTTAAACTAATGGCTGAAATTTGATTGGCTGTGGTAGACTCCGCCCACTTTTTATAAATTTTAAACCCAGTCACCCAGTGACCCACTGTGCCAAGTCTGGGAACTCTGGCTTTAATACTGTGAGAATTGCAGCGGTTTACATTTTCCCATTGAAGTCAATAGGGTAAATCTGATTGGTTGTGTGTGGCTCCGCCCACTTTTTTGGGTCCCCAAAATGTGACAGAATGTTTCAGCTTCACCCCATGACCAAGTGACCCAAGTTTGGTGAGGCGGTTGTCAGTCTGAACTGGATCACTGAGGGGAGAGCATTGACTGTTGGAGCTCTGCTCAAAGGACCTATCCGTGGTGTGCCTGTCCGACCATCAGTGCAGGAGGAGCGGAGATAGTCCGAACTTTAAGGCCCTGCTTAGGCCTTTCGTCGGCAGGAGCCTACCTTGCAGGCCGGCTGCCTCAGGATGGAGCAGGCGGCTCCAAAGCACCCTGATCCCACTGGCTTGGGAAGGGGAGGAACATTGACTGTGAAGGACACTGTAGCTTGGGTGCACGCAGTTGATGGATGCTGTTTCTTGATAAAAACTTTGAAGTTCCAGCTAAAGAATGCAATCTTTCGCTACGGAGTGAAATGGCAATCGAGCTTTCTGAATATGGACCCTGAACTGGTAAGCCTGAGACAGAGGATCCGTGAGCAGCAGGCTGTGCTTGAGGGCCTGAAAGCTTACGGGGGACCTATGAGTGAGGCCCTGGTGTGTCGTCAGAGGTTCCAAGCCATGTTAGCAAACAGTGATGATGAATATCTGAACGGAGGTGAGGGAGATTGCGTGGTTATGGAGAAAGGCAGTACGCCTGAGGAGCCTTCTGGTCAGGCGTCTCTCTTACCTGCCATGCATCAACCTACTGAGCAAATTACAGCTGTGCATGTTAAACCTGAAGTTGATGAAGATACGATCTTGGAGGTGATTGTCGGGAGGGAATCTTCCAAGACAGAGGTGGATAATGTATGTAAAGATGATAAAGCTTCCCTAACAGTCAAAGATGGTGGCAAATACGTTAAAACTTTACCTGTGGGGGTGTTGCCGTTGTCAGGGGCTGTGCAGATACATGATGGTTTGGGAGGCGTTATACAAACCTCCCTGGATCCTGACCCTGAGCAGTCAGCATCTGGAGATGATGGTGTGAGCCAAGAGTCCAAAGGACTCATGCAGGTAGAAGGCATATTGCAAAAATGGTAAAATCCCCCATAGGCTTTCATTAGGCCCCTATTTCACTTTCCAAAATCTCAAATCTTTTCAAAGGGCAATGGCTCAGCAGTGGCAAATTTTCTAGCATTGTAGGAACTGTTAGGGGGATCATAACTGGTGAGTTTCGGGTCCCTAGGCCAAAGAGGTCATAGCCTAGGGTCACAAAAACCTGTTTATTTGGGCTATTTCAATGGTAGTGATGCTGACGTACATAAATCGCAGCCATGGCCGTTAGCAACGTCTGAATTTTACGAAATGTCTCATGCAGGTAGAAGACATATTGTTAGACTTGGATTCCAAAGATGGGGTCCCTACATCTCTGCAAACCAGAGTTACAGGGGTCCGAAATTGGCAAAATCCCCCATAGGCTTTCATTGCCTCCCTATTTCACTTTCCAAAATCTCACATCTTTTCAAAGGGCAATTGCTCAGCAGTGGCAAATTTTCTAGCATTGTAGGGACCCTTAGGGGGAACATGACTGGTGAGTTTCGGGCCCCTAGGCCAAAGAGGTCATAGCCTAGGGTCACAAAAACCTGTTTATTTGGGCTATTTCTATGGTAGTGATGCTGACGTACATAAATCACAGCCATGGCCGTTAGCAACGTCTGAATTTCACGAAATGTCTCATGCAGGTAGAAGACATATTGTTAGACTTGGATTCCAAAGATGGGGTCCCTACATCTCTGCAAACCAGCGTTACAGGGGTCCGAAATTGGCAAAATCCCCCTCAGGCTTTCATTGCCTCCCTATTTCACTTTCCAAAATCTCACATCTTTTCAAAGGGCAATTGCTCAGCAGTGGAAAATTTTCTAGCATTGTAGGGACCCTTAGGGGGAACATGACTGGTGAGTTTCGGGCCCCTAGGCCAAAGAGGTCATAGCCTAGGGTCACAAAAACCTGTTTATTTGGGCTATTTCTATGGTAGTGATGCTGACGTACATAAATCACAGCCATGGCCGTTAGCAACGTCTGAATTTCACGAAATGTCTCATGCAGGTAGAAGACATATTGTTAGACTTGGATTCCAAAGATGGGGTCCCTACATTTCTGCAAACCAGAGTTACAGGGGTCCAAAATTGGTAAAATCCCCCATAGGCTTTCATTGCCTCCCTATTTCACTTTCCAAAATCTCACATCTTTTCAAAGGGCAATTGCTCAGCAGTGGCAAATTTTCTAGCATTGTAGGGACCCTTAGGGGGAACATGACTGGTGAGTTTTGGGCCCCTAGGCCAAACAGGTCATAGCCTAGGGTCACAAAAACCTGTTCATTTGGGCTATTTCAATGGTAGTGATGCTGACGTACATAAATCGCAGGCATGGCCGTTAGCAACATCTGAATTTCACGAAATGTCTCATGCAGGTAGAAGACATATTGTTAGACTTGGATTCCAAAGATGGGGTCCCTACATCTCTGCAAACCAGAGTTACAGGGGTCCAAAATTCGTAAAATCCCCCATAGGCTTTCATTGCCTCCCTATTTCACTTTCCAAAATCTCACATCTTTTCAAAGGGCAATTGCTCAGCAGTGGCAAATTTTCTAGCATTGTAGGGACCCTTAGGGGGAACATGACTGGTGAGTTTCGGGCCCCTAGGCCAAAGAGGTCATAGCCTAGGGTCACAAAAACCTGTTTATTTGGGCTATTTCAATGGTAGTGATGCTGACGTACATAAATCGCAGCCATGGCCGTTAGCAACGTCTGAATTTCACAAAATGTCTCATGCAGGTAGAAGACATATTGTTAGACTTGGATTCCAAAGATGGGGTCCCTACATCTCTGCAAACCAGAGTTACAGGGGTCCAAAATTGGTAAAATGTTTTGGGAACTGTATCCTTAGCCAAAGGGAACTGTGATTTGCTTATGCAGAGTGATGGGAAGGGAAGGGAGGTGGAAGTAAAGCTTACTAGAGTCAAATGTGATACCGTGTTTGGCAATATTGAGATAATGCAAAATGAGAATGGTAGTGTGAATTTGTTAATTGAAGATGAAGTGATTGAAAATGTTTCTTTAAATGAAAATGTGGATGTGGAAAAAAAAGAAAGTTGTGTAGAAAATGACATAAAAAGTAAAGAGAATAAACAGGAGGAGAAAGGGGCAGATGGGCAGGCTGCTGTTGATACATCTGTGGATGCTGCAGGAGAAGGAGTGGTTGGGACCACAGAAAGTATGGAGGAGGTTGCGTTAGCTCTTGGTGCACTTGCAGATGTAAATGAAGTGCTGGGTGACTTCTATTCTGAAACTAAAAGGTATATTGTAACTGAACTTAAGCTTCTCATTCTTGATGTCCCCCAGCACCACATTTGCGATATTCGAGGTCCATGACATCAATAATGTGAGAATGGCAGCCTTTTTATTTTTCCCATACAAATCAATGAAAGAAATCTGGTTGGTTTTGGCCCCACCCACTTTTCTGAATTTTAATCCCAGTCCCCTGGTGACCAACTGTACCAAGTTTGAGGACTCTGCTATTAACTGTCTAAAAGCGGCAGCAGTTTTACATTTTCCCATTTAAATGAATGGCTGAAATTTGGCTGTGGTAGACTCTGCCCACTTTTTCTAAATTTTAAACCCAGTCACCCAGCGACCCAGTGGGCCAAGTTTGGGAACTCTGGCTTTTATACTGTGAGAATTACAGCTGTTTACATATTCTCATTGAAGTCAATAGGGAAAATCTGATTGGTTGTTTGTGGCTCCGCCCACTTTTTGGGGTCCCCAAAATGTGACAGAATGTTTTAGCATCACCCCATGACTAAGTGACCCAAGTTTGGTGAGAGTAACTTCAAAGCTGTACGAGTGGCGAAAGTTTCAAGTTTTCCAACGAAAGTCTATGGGAAAAATAAGGTCTTCGGGGGTCCACCACAGGGGCACGGAGGGTGGGATTGCTTAAAAAAGCACAAGCAATCTATTCGGGTATGAGCCAAACAAGTGTGCAAAGTTTCATAATTGTACTCCTGAAACTCTGGGAGGAGTAGCGTATAGAAAATTGCTAAATGTTCATTGGCTGGTGGTAGCTCCGCCCACTTTGGGTGCCCCCCAAAATACTTATTTTAATTTGGGGTGACACCAACAATATGTGGTCCGAGTTTGGGGAGTGTAGCTTCAAAATTGTACGAGTGACAGCGATTTTAAATTTTTCCCTGTCAAAGTCAATACGAAAAATGGGGGCTTCTGGGGTCTGCCGCAGGGGCGCGGAGGGTGGGATCGCTTAATAAAGCACAAGCAGCGTACTTCACTATAAGACGAATAAGTGTGGAAAGTGTGGCGCTTGAACCCCTAAAACTGTAGGAGGCGTAGCGTACAGAAAATGGGGGGCGCTAATAATAATAACTAGATGGTGTCATTTCTGAAGAAACCACAGGATGTTGGCTATGTGTCTGATTGGCTGCATGTGGCTCCGCCCACCTTGCCAAATTTTAACCCCAGTCACCCAGTGACCCAGTGTGCCAAGTCTAGGAACTCTGGCTTTAATAATGTGAGAATTACAGCTGTTTACATTTTCCCATTGAAGTCAATAGGGAAAATCTGATTGGCTGTTTTTGGCCCCGCCCACTTTCAAAATTTTAATCCCAGTCCCCTGTGACCGACTGTGCCAAGTTTGAAGTCCCTGCCATTAACAGTAAAAGAATGACAGCAACTTATATATTGACAGTGATTAGCAATAGGTAACATTTGATTGGCTGTTTTAAGCTCCGCCCATTTTTCTAAATTTTAACATTAACCACCATGTCATGGTCTGTGCCAAGTTTTGGACCTCTGGCTTTAAAACTGTGAGAGTGGCAGTATTTGAAAGCTTTACATTGAAGTGCATTGGTTAAATTTGATTGGATGCTAGTGGCTCCGCCCACTTTTTTTTATTTTTTGACCGCAATCACCCAGTGAGTAACTGAGCCAAGTTTGGGACACCTGGCATTTAAACTGTGATAATAGCAGCAGTTTATCATTTTTCATTAAGGTCAATGGCTGAAATCTGATTGGCTGTTGTTACCCCGCCCCCTTTTTTTTTACTAATTGCGAATCACAGTCACTCAGTCACTAACACTCCAAAGTTTGTGAATGCTGGCGTTTAACGTGTAAAAATGGCAGCAGTTTTATTGTTTTCTATTGAAAATCAATGAATGACATTTGATTGGTTGCTGGTGGCTCCACCCACTTTTTCAAAATTTGAAGTGTAAATCCCCAGGGACCACATTTGCGATATTCGAAGTCCCTGACATCAATATTGTGAGAATGGCAGCCTTTTTAATTTTTCCCATTTAAATCAATTAACGAAATCTGATTGGTCGGTTTTAGCTCTGCCCACTTTTATGAATTTCAACCCCAGTCCCCCAGTGACCAACTGTGCCAAGTGTCAGGACCCTACCATTAACCGTCTAAGAGCAGCAGCAATTTTTATTTTTCCCATTTAAACTAATGGCTGAAATTTGATTGGCTGTGGTAGACTCCATCCACTTTTAATACATTTTAAACCCAGTCACCCAGTGACCCACTATGCCGAGTCTGGGAACTCTGGCTTTAATACTTTGAGAATTACAGCTGTTTACATTTTCTCATTGCAGTCAATAGGGAAAATCTGATTGGTTGTTTGTGGCTCCACCCACTTTTTTGGGTCCCCAAAATGTGACAGAATGTTTCAGCTTCACTCCCTGACCAAGTGACCCAAGTTTGGTGAGTGTAACTTCAAAGCTGTAGGAGTGGCAAAAGTTTCAAAATTTCCAATGAAAGTCTATGGGAAAAATGGGGTCTTTGGGGGTCCGCCACAGGGGCCCGGAGGGTGAAATTGCTTAAAAAAGCACAAGCAACCTATTCGGGTATGAGCCGAACAAGTGTGCAAAGTTTCAGAATTCTACTCCTTAAACTCTGGGAGGAGTAGCGTATAGAAATTTGCTAAATTTTCATTGGCCGCTGGTAGCTCCGCCTAATTTGGGGTGAGCCCCCAAAATACATCTTTTTATTTGGGGTGACACCAACCATATGTGGTCCGAGTTTGGGGAGTGTAGCTTCAAAATTGTACGAGTGGCAGTGATTTTAAATTTTTCCCTGTCAAAGTCAATACGAAAAAAGGGGTCTTCCGGGGTCCGCCGCAGGGGCCCGGAGGGTGCGATCGCTTAATAAAGCACAAGCAACGTACTTCGCTTGTTTGGCGCTTCTACCCCTAAAACTGTAGGAGGAGTAGCGTATAGAAAATGGGGGGGGGCGCCTATAATAATAAGAAGAACTAGATGGTGTCGTTTCTGAAGAAACCACAGGATGTTGGCTATGTGTCTGATTGGCTGTATGTGGCTCCGCCCACCTTGTCAAATTTTAACCCCAGTGACCCAGTGTGCCAAGTCTGGGAACTCTGGCTTTAATACAGTGAGAATTACAGCTGTTTACATTTTCCCATTGAAGTCAATAGGGACAATCTGATTGGCTATTTTTGGCCCCACCCACATTTCAAATTTTAATCCCAGTCCCCCTGTGACTGACTGTGCCAAGTTTGAAGTCCCTGCCAGTAACAGTAAAAGAATGACAGCAACTTATATATTGACATTGAATAGCAATAGGTAACATTTGATTGGCTGTTTTAAGCTCCGCCCATTTTTCTAAATTTTAAAATTAACCACCATGTCATGGTCTGTGCCAAGTTTTGGACCTCTGGCTTTAAAACTGTGAGAGTGGCAGTATTTAAAAGTTTTACATTGAAGTGCATAGGTGAAATTTGATTGGATGTTAGTGGCTCCACCCACTTTTCCTGTTTTTGACCGCAGTCACCCAGTGAATAACTGAGCCAAGTTTGGGACACCTAGCATTTAAACTGTGATTTTAGCAGTGGTTTATCATTTTTCATTAAGGTCAATGGCTGAAATCTGGCTGTTGTTGCCCCGCCCCCTTTTTTCCTACTTGTGAACCACAGTCACCCAGTGACTAACACTCCAAAGTTTGTGAATGCTGGCATTTAACGTGTAAAAATGGCAGCAGTTTTATATTTTTCCATTGAAAATCAATGAATGAAATTTGATTGGTTGCTGGTGGCTACGCCCACTTTTTCAGAACTTGAAGTGGAAACCCCCAGGGACCACATTTGCGATATTCGAGGTCCCTGACATCAATATTGTGAGAATGGCAGCCTTTTTAATTGTTCCCATTTAAATCAAGCAAAGAAATCTGATTGGTCGGTTCTGGCTCTGCCCACTTTTATGTATTTTGAGTGTTGACGTATAACATAAAATCTGATGGAAAGTGCCGGAAAGTCCTATCTGCTTCCACCGAGCCCCTCTTGTGATGTCATAATAGCCCCATGTTTACCTCTGGTGATGTCAGGGAAGTGATGTCATAATAGCCGTGTGTGTATATAAGCAGAGGTTGAGCATTGAGAGGCTCACTTTTGTCTCCACTTGCACAAGTGAAGACGATTGATTTTGCTCTCGATCAATTTACTCATTAGTGAGATTCTCATTGGTGAACTATGTTGCGCTGCTGTAAAAGGCACCGCAAAATGAACCTCAGGCTTGAGGTTCAGCAGCCCTCTGTACAGCCAGCTGCCAATGCTGACCCAGAGCCACAACCACCAGCTAGGGGAAGAGCCCAGGCAGCTGTGCGTTCTATCAGGGCTTTCTTGGGCAGACTGTTCTACTGCTGTAGACCTGCCCCATCTACCGGGCGTTCTGCATTAGCACTGGAATATGTGGTATCGGATGATTCCGGTCATGTGGTGGAGGGAGTAGCTGGGTACCCAGCACCGGGATATCAGATATCGGTTATTTCACCTTATGTGGAGGAAGCAGAAGAGGCTGATGATTCTGGTCATGTGGTGGAGGAAGTAGCTGGGGAACCAGCGCCAGGATATCAGCTTTCTGATGTTTTTCCTTATGTGGATGTGGAGGAGAAGAAAGAAGCTGATGATTCCGGTCATGTGGTGGAGGAAGTAGCTGGGGAACCAGCGCCGGGATATCAGTTATCGGATGTCTCCCCCTTGGATGTTGACGAAGCAGAAGAAGCTGATGATTCCGGTCATGTGGAGGAGGTAGTAGCTGGGGAACCAGCGCCGGGATATCAGTTGTCGGATGTTTCACCTTTTGTGGATGTGGACTTAGGAGCTGATGATTCTGGTCATGTGGTGGAGGAAGTAGCTGGGGAACCAGCGCCAGGGTATCAGCTTTCTGATGTTTCACCTCGTGTGGATGTGAAGGAGAAGGAAGAGGCTGATGATTCCGGTCATGTGGTGGAGGAAGTAGCTGGGAAACCAGCGCCGGGATATCAGTTATCGGATATCTTCCACTTGGATGTTGACGAAGCAGAAGAAGCTGATGATTCTGGTCATGTGGTGGAGGAAGTAGCTGGGGAACCAGCGCCGGGATATCAGCTTTCTGATGTTTCACCTCGTGTGGATGTGAAGGAGAAGGAAGAGGCTGATGATTCCGGTCATGTGGTGGAGGAAGTAGCTGGGAAACCAACGCCGGGATATCAGTTATCGGATATCTCCCCCTTGGATGTTGACGAAGCAGAAGAAGCTGATGATTCCGGTCATGTGGTGGAGGAAGTAGCTGGGGAACCAGCGCCGGGATATCAGTTGTCGGATGCTTCAGCTTTTGTTGATGTGGACTTAGGAGTTGATGATTCTGGTCATGTGGTGGAGGAAGTAGCTGGGGAACCAGCGCCAGGATATCAGCTTTCTGATGTTTCACCTCGTGTGGATGTGGAGGAGAAGGAAGAGGCTGATGATTCCGGTCATGTGGTGGAGGAAGTAGCTGGGGAACCAGCGCCGGGATATCAGTTATCGGATGTCTCCCTCTTGGATGTTGACGAAGCGGAAGAAGCTGATGATTCCGGTTATGTGGTGGAGGAAGTAGCTGGGGAACCAGCGCCGGGATATCAGTTGTCGGATGCTTCAGCTTTTGTTGATGTGGACTTAGGAGCTGATGATTCCGGTCATGTGGTGGAGGAAGTAGCTGGGGAACCAGCGCCGGGATATCAGCTTTCTGATGTTTCACCTCATGTGGATGTGAAGGAGAAGGAAGAGGCTGATGATTCCGGTCATGAGGTGGAGGAAGTAGCTGGGGAACCAGCGCCGGGATATCAGTTGTCGGATGCTTCAGCTTTTGTTGATGTGGACTTAGGAGCTGATGATTCTGGTCATGTGGTGGAGGAAGTAGCTGGGGAACCAGCGCCAGGATATCAGCTTTCTGATGTTTCACCTCGTGTGGATGTGAAGGAGAAGGAAGAAGCTGATGATTCCGGTCATGTGGTGGAGGAAGTAGCTGGGGAACCAGCGTCGGGATATCAGTTGTCAGATATCTCCCTCTTGGATGTTGACGAAGCAGAAGAAGCTGATGATTTCGGTCATGTGGTGGAGGAAGTAGCTGGGGAACCAGCGCCGGGATATCAGTTGTCGGATGTTTCACCTTTTGTGGATGTGGACTTAGGAGCTGATGATTCTGGTCATGTGGTGGAGGAAGTAGCTGGGGAACCAGCGCCAGGATATCAGCTTTCTGATGTTTCACCTCGTGTGGATGTGGAGGAGAAGGAAGAGGCTGATGATTCCGGTCATGTGGTGGAGGAAGTAGCTGGGGAACCAGCGCTGGGATATCAGTTATCGGATGTCTCCCCCTTGGATGTTGGCGAAGTGGAAGAAGCTGATGATTCCGGTCATGTGGTGGAGGAAGCAGCTGGGGAACCAGCGCCGGGATATCAGTTGTCGGATGCTTCAGCTTTTGTCGATGTGGACTTAGGAGCTGATGATTCCGGTCATGTGGAGGAGGAAGTAGCTGGGAAACCAGCGCCGGGATATCAGCTTTCTGATGTTTCACCTCGTGTGGCGAAGGAGGAAGAAGCTGGCCCGAGTGGAATCCAGACCATCAGGAAGCCACTGACTTTGGGCAGCTTCAACTTCCATAAACTTCTTGGAGAGGGGTCATTTGGCAAGGTTTACCTTGCTTCCCACCGAGCCAGAGACCAACAGCTGGCCATTAAAATGGTCAAGAAAAGGCCATTTATAAAGTATAATGACCCTGAGGAAATATTCATGGAGTGTCAGGTATTGAAGACCCTTGGGAAGGGTCCCTTTATCACTCAGCTCTACGGTACATTCCAGTCAAAGAATTACCTCTGCTTTGCCATGGAGTACCTGAGCGGGGGAGATCTGATGACACTTCTAGATGATGCTGACAAGCCATTTGACATTACGACCCTGAGACTGTTTGCTGCGCAGATGGTTATCGGCCTGGAGTACATCCACTCCAAGGGTGTCATCCACAGAGACATCAAGCCGGAAAACATCCTCCTGGACGGAGTCGGGAACATAAAGATTGCTGACTTCGGCCTGGCAGTGCAAGATGTCTTTGGGGATGACATGGTTGAAGGATGTAACGGGAGCTTGCACTATATGGCCCCGGAGGTGTTCCTAGAGATGGACTACGAACACTCAGTAGACTTCTTCTCTACGGGAATCATGCTTTTTTTGATGGCATGCCTCAAACACCCATTCATGGACAAGTGGGAGAAGGATGAGGCTGTCATCAAAAACTCCATTTATTACAATTATCCAGACTACCCGCCGGAGATGGACCCCACACTGAAAGACTTCCTGGAGAAGCTACTGTGTAAAAACCAGGAAGCGCGTAAAGATCAGATGAAAAACCTGAGGGAAGAGCCGTTCTTCATTTCCATAGACTGGAAGGCTGTGGAGTCCGGAGGGGTGCGGCCCCCATTCCGTGTGGAACCACCATAGGAAGAGCCGAGAGAGACCCCTACTCACTTGGACAACAACAACACTAGTACTATAATAGTTACATAGCTATAATAAAATGTGTAAAAATGACAGCAGTTTTATTGTTTTCTATTAAAAATCAATGAATGAAATTTGATTGGTTGCGGGTGGCTCCGCCCACTTTTTCTAAACTTGGAGTGGAAACCCCCAGCGACCACATTTGCGATATTCGAGGGCCCTGACATCAATATTGTGAGAATGGCAGCCTTGTTAATTTTTCCCATTTAAATCAATCAAAGAAATCTGATTGGTCGGTTTTGGCTCCGCCCACTTTTATGAATTTTAATCCCAGTCCCCCAGTGACCAACTGTGCCAAGTGTCAGGACCCTGCCACTAACCGTCTAAGAGCAGCAGCAATTTTTTTTTATTTTTCCCTTTTAAACTAATGGCTGAAATTTGATTGGCTGTGGTAGACTCCGCCCACTTTTTATAAATTTTAAACCCAGTCACCCAGTGACCCACTGTGCCAAGTCTGGGAACTCTGGCTTTAATACTGTGAGAATTGCAGCGGTTTACATTTTCCCATTGAAGTCAATAGGGTAAATCTGATTGGTTGTGTGTGGCTCCGCCCACTTTTTTGGGTCCCCAAAATGTGACAGAATGTTTCAGCTTCACCCCATGACCAAGTGACCCAAGTTTGGTGAGGCGGTTGTCAGTGTGAACTGGATCACTGAGGGGAGAGCATTGACTGTTGGAGCTCTGCTCAAAGGACCTATCCGTGGTGTGCCTGTCCGACCATCAGTGCAGGAGGAGCGGAGATAATCCGAACTTTAAGGCCCTGCTTAGGCCTTTCGTCGGCAGGAGCCTACCTTGCAGGCCGGCTGTCTCAGGATGGAGCAGGCGGCTCCAAAGCACCCTGATCCCACTGGCTTGGGAAGGGGAGGAACATTGACTGTGAAGGACACTGTAGCTTGGGTGCACGCAGTTGATGGATGCTGTTTCTTGATAAAAACTTTGAAGTTCCAGCTAAAGAATGCAATCTTTCGCTACGGAGTGAAATGGCAATCGAGCTTTCTGAATATGGACCCTGAACTGGTAAGCCTGAGACAGAGGATCTGTGAGCAGCAGGCTGTGCTTGAGGGCCTGAAAGCTTACGGGGGACCTATGAGTGAGGCCCTGGTGTGTCGTCAGAGGTTCCAAGCCATGTTAGCAAACAGTGATGATGAATATCTGAACGGAGGTGAGGGAGATTGCGTGGTTATGGAGAAAGGCAGTACGCCTGAGGAGCCTTCTGGTCAGGCGTCTCTCTTACCTGCCATGCATCAACCTACTGAGCAAATTACAGCTGTGCATGTTAAACCTGAAGTTGATGAAGATACGATCTTGGAGGTGATTGTCGGGAGGGAATCTTCCAAGACAGAGGTGGATAATGTATGTAAAGATGATAAAGCTTCCCTAACAGTCAAAGATGGTGGCAAATACGTTAAAACTTTACCTGTGGGGGTGTTGCCGTTGTCAGGGGCTGTGCAGATACATGATGGTTTGGGAGGCGTTATACAAACCTCCCTGGATCCTGACCCTGAGCAGTCAGCACCTGGAGATGATGGTGTGAGCCAAGAGTCCAAAGGACTCATGCAGGTAGAAGGCATATTGCAAAAATGGTAAAATCCCCCATAGGCTTTCATTAGGCCCCTATTTCACTTTCCAAAATCTCAAATCTTTTCAAAGGGCAATGGCTCAGCAGTGGCAAATTTTCTAGCATTGTAGGAACTGTTAGGGGGATCATAACTGGTGAGTTTCGGGTCCCTAGGCCAAAGAGGTCATAGCCTAGGGTCACAAAAACCTGTTTATTTGGGCTATTTCAATGGTAGTGATGCTGACGTACATAAATCGCAGCCATGGCTGTTAGCAACGTCTGAATTTCACGAAATGTCTCATGCAGGTAGAAGACATATTGTTAGACTTGGATTCCAAAGATGGGGTCCCTACATTTCTGCAAACCAGAGTTACAGGGGTCCAAAATTGGTAAAATCCCCCATAGGCTTTCATTGCCTCCCTATTTCACTTTCCAAAATCTCACATCTTTTCAAAGGGCAATTGCTCAGCAGTGGCAAATTTTCTAGCATTGTAGGGACCCTTAGGGGGAACATGACTGGTGAGTTTTGGGCCCCTAGGCCAAAGAGGTCATAGCCTAGGGTCACAAAAACCTGTTCATTTGGGCTATTTCAATGGTAGTGATGCTGACGTACATAAATCGCAGGCATGGCCGTTAGCAACATCTGAATTTCACGAAATGTCTCATGCAGGTAGAAGACATATTGTTAGACTTGGATTCCAAAGATGGGGTCCCTACATCTCTGCAAACCAGAGTTACAGGGGTCCAAAATTCGTAAAATCCCCCATAGGCTTTCATTGCCTCCCTATTTCACTTTCCAAAATCTCACATCTTTTCAAAGGGCAATTGCTCAGCAGTGGCAAATTTTCTAGCATTGTAGGGACCCTTAGGGGGAACATGACTGGTGAGTTTCGGGCCCCTAGGCCAAAGAGGTCATAGCCTAGGGTCACAAAAACCTGTTTATTTGGGCTATTTCAATGGTAGTGATGCTGACGTACATAAATTGCAGCCATGGCCGTTAGCAACGTCTGAATTTCACGAAATGTCTCATGCAGGTAGAAGACATATTGTTAGACTTGGATTCCAAAGATGGGGTCCCTACATCTCTGCAAACCAGAGTTACAGGGGTCCAAAATTGGTAAAATGTTTTGGGAACTGTATCCTTAGCCAAAGGGAACTGTGATTTGCTTATGCAGAGTGATGGGAAGGGAAGGGAGGTGGAAGTAAAGCTTACTAGAGTCAAATGTGATACCGTGTTTGGCAATATTGAGATAATGCAAAATGAGAATGGTAGTGTGAATTTGTTAATTGAAGATGAAGTGATTGAAAATGTTTCTTTAAATGAAAATGTGGATGTGGAAAAAAAAGAAAGTTGTGTAGAAAATGACATAAAAAGTAAAGAGAATAAACAGGAGGAGAAAGGGGCAGATGGGCAGGCTGCTGTTGATACATCTGTGGATGCTGCAGGAGAAGGAGTGGTTGGGACCACAGAAAGTATGGAGGAGGTTGCGTTAGCTCTTGGTGCACTTGCAGATGTAAATGAAGTGCTGGGTGACTTCTATTCTGAAACTAAAAGGTATATTGTAACTGAACTTAAGCTTCTCATTCTTGATGTCCCCCAGCACCACATTTGCGATATTCGAGGTCCATGACATCAATAATGTGAGAATGGCAGCCTTTTTATTTTTCCCATACAAATCAATGAAAGAAATCTGGTTGGTTTTGGCCCCACCCACTTTTCTGAATTTTAATCCCAGTCCCCTGGTGACCAACTGTACCAAGTTTGAGGACTCTGCTATTAACTGTCTAAAAGCGGCAGCAGTTTTACATTTTCCCATTTAAATGAATGGCTGAAATTTGGCTGTGGTAGACTCTGCCCACTTTTTCTAAATTTTAAACCCAGTCACCCAGCGACCCAGTGGGCCAAGTTTGGGAACTCTGGCTTTTATACTGTGAGAATTACAGCTGTTTACATATTCTCATTGAAGTCAATAGGGAAAATCTGATTGGTTGTTTGTGGCTCCGCCCACTTTTTGGGGTCCCCAAAATGTGACAGAATGTTTTAGCATCACCCCATGACTAAGTGACCCAAGTTTGGTGAGAGTAACTTCAAAGCTGTACGAGTGGCGAAAGTTTCAAGTTTTCCAACGAAAGTCTATGGGAAAAATAAGGTCTTCGGGGGTCCACCACAGGGGCACGGAGGGTGGGATTGCTTAAAAAAGCACAAGCAATCTATTCGGGTATGAGCCAAACAAGTGTGCAAAGTTTCATAATTGTACTCCTGAAACTCTGGGAGGAGTAGCGTATAGAAAATTGCTAAATGTTCATTGGCTGGTGGTAGCTCCGCCCACTTTGGGTGCCCCCCCAAAATACTTATTTTAATTTGGGGTGACACCAACAATATGTGGTCCGAGTTTGGGGAGTGTAGCTTCAAAATTGTACGAGTGACAGCGATTTTAAATTTTTCCCTGTCAAAGTCAATACGAAAAATGGGGGCTTCTGGGGTCTGCCGCAGGGGCGCGGAGGGTGGGATCGCTTAATAAAGCACAAGCAGCGTACTTCACTATAAGACGAATAAGTGTGGAAAGTGTGGCGCTTGAACCCCTAAAACTGTAGGAGGCGTAGCGTACAGAAAATGGGGGGCGCTAATAATAATAACTAGATGGTGTCGTTTCTGAAGAAACCACAGGATGTTGGCTATGTGTCTGATTGGCTGCATGTGGCTCCGCCCACCTTGCCAAATTTTAACCCCAGTCACCCAGTGACCCAGTGTGCCAAGTCTAGGAACTCTGGCTTTAATAATGTGAGAATTACAGCTGTTTACATTTTCCCATTGAAGTCAATAGGGAAAATCTGATTGGCTGTTTTTGGCCCCGCCCACTTTCAAAATTTTAATCCCAGTCCCCTGTGACCGACTGTGCCAAGTTTGAAGTCCCTGCCATTAACAGTAAAAGAATGACAGCAACTTATATATTGACATTGATTAGCAATAGGTAACATTTGATTGGCTGTTTTAAGCTCCGCCCATTTTTCTAAATTTTAACATTAACCACCATGTCATGGTCTGTGCCAAGTTTTGGACCTCTGGCTTTAAAACTGTGAGAGTGGCAGTATTTGAAAGCTTTACATTGAAGTGCATTGGTTAAATTTGATTGGATGCTAGTGGCTCCGCCCACTTTTTTTTATTTTTTGACCGCAATCACCCAGTGAGTAACTGAGCCAAGTTTGGGACACCTGGCATTTAAACTGTGATAATAGCAGCAGTTTATCATTTTTCATTAAGGTCAATGGCTGAAATCTGATTGGCTGTTTTTACCCCGCCCCCTTTTTTTTTTACTAATTGCGAATCACAGTCACTCAGTCACTAACACTCCAAAGTTTGTGAATGCTGGCGTTTAACGTGTAAAAATGGCAGCAGTTTTATTGTTTTCTATTGAAAATCAATGAATGACATTTGATTGGTTGCTGGTGGCTCCACCCACTTTTTCAAAATTTGAAGTGTAAATCCCCAGGGACCACATTTGCGATATTCGAAGTCCCTGACATCAATATTGTGAGAATGGCAGCCTTTTTAATTTTTCCCATTTAAATCAATTAACGAAATCTGATTGGTCGGTTTTAGCTCTGCCCACTTTTATGAATTTTAATCCCAGTCCCCCAGTGACCAACTGTGCCAAGTGTCAGGACCCTACCATTAACCGTCTAAGAGCAGCAGCAATTTTTATTTTTCCCATTTAAACTAATGGCTGAAATTTGATTGGCTGTGGTAGACTCCATCCACTTTTAATACATTTTAAACCCAGTCACCCAGTGACCCACTATGCCGAGTCTGGGAACTCTGGCTTTAATACTTTGAGAATTACAGCTGTTTACATTTTCTCATTGCAGTCAATAGGGAAAATCTGATTGGTTGTTTGTGGCTCCACCCACTTTTTTGGGTCCCCAAAATGTGACAGAATGTTTCAGCTTCACTCCCTGACCAAGTGACCCAAGTTTGGTGAGTGTAACTTCAAAGCTGTAGGAGTGGCAAAAGTTTCAAAATTTCCAATGAAAGTCTATGGGAAAAATGGGGTCTTTGGGGGTCCGCCACAGGGGCCCGGAGGGTGAAATTGCTTAAAAAAGCACAAGCAACCTATTCGGGTGAGCCGAACAAGTGTGCAAAGTTTCAGAATTCTACTCCTTAAACTCTGGGAGGAGTAGCGTATAGAAATTTGCTAAATTTTCATTGGCCGCTGGTAGCTCCGCCTAATTTGGGGTGAGTCCCCAAAATACATCTTTTTATTTGGGGTGACACCAACCATATGTGGTCCGAGTTTGGGGAGTGTAGCTTCAAAATTGTACGAGTGGCAGTGATTTTAAATTTTTCCCTGTCAAAGTCAATACGAAAAAAGGGGTCTTCCGGGGTCCGCCGCAGGGGCCCGGAGGGTGCGATCGCTTAATAAAGCACAAGCAACGTACTTCGCTTGTTTGGCGCTTCTACCCCTAAAACTGTAGGAGGAGTAGCGTATAGAAAATGGGGGGGGCGCCTATAATAATAAGAAGAACTAGATGGTGTCGTTTCTGAAGAAACCACAGGATGTTGGCTATGTGTCTGATTGGCTGTATGTGGCTCCGCCCACCTTGTCAAATTTTAACCCCAGTGACCCAGTGTGCCAAGTCTGGGAACTCTGGCTTTAATACAGTGAGAATTACAGCTGTTTACATTTTCCCATTGAAGTCAATAGGGAAAATCTGATTGGCTATTTTTGGCCCCACCCACTTTTCAAATTTTAATCCCAGTCCCCCTGTGACTGACTGTGCCAAGTTTGAAGTCCCTGCCAGTAACAGTAAAAGAATGACAGCAACTTATATATTGACATTGAATAGCAATAGGTAACATTTGATTGGCTGTTTTAAGCTCTGCCCATTTTTCTAAATTTTAAAATTAACCACCATGTCATGGTCTGTGCCAAGTTTTGGACCTCTGGCTTTAAAACTGTGAGAGTGGCAGTATTTGAAAGTTTTACATTGAAGTGCATGGGTGAAATTTGATTGGATGTTAGTGGCTCCACCCACTTTTCCTGTTTTTGACCGCAGTCACCCAGTGAATAACTGAGCCAAGTTTGGGACACCTAGCATTTAAACTGTGATTTTAGCAGTGGTTTATCATTTTTCATTAAGGTCAATGGCTGAAATCTGATTGGCTGTTGTTGCCCCGCCCCCTTTTTTCCTACTTGTGAACCACAGTCACCCAGTGACTAACACTCCAAAGTTTGTGAATGCTGGCATTTAACGTGTAAAAATGGCAGCAGTTTTATTTTTTTCCATTGAAAATCAATGAATGAAATTTGATTGGTTGCTGGTGGCTACGCCCACTTTTTCAGAACTTGAAGTGGAAACCCCCAGGGACCACATTTGCGATATTCGAGGTCCCTGACATCAATATTGTGAGAATGGCAGCCTTTTTAATTGTTCCCATTTAAATCAAGCAAAGAAATCTGATTGGTCGGTTCTGGCTCTGCCCACTTTTATGTATTTTGAGTGTTGACGTATAACATAAAATCTGATGGAAAGTGCCGGAAAGTCCTATCTGCTTCCACCGAGCCCCTCTTGTGATGTCATAATAGCCCCATGTTTACCTCTGTTGATGTCAGGGAAGTGATGTCATAATAGCCGTGTGTGTATATAAGCAGAGGTTGAGCATTGAGAGGCTCACTTTTGTCTCCACTTGCACAAGTGAAGACGATTGATTTTGCTCTCGAGCAATTTACTCATTAGTGAGATTCTCATTGGTGAACTATGTTGCGCTGCTGTAAAAGGCACCGAAAAATGAACCTCAGGCTTGAGGTTCAGCAGCCCTCTGTACAGCCAGCTGCCAATGCTGACCCAGAGCCACAACCACCAGCTAGGGGAAGAGCCCAGGCAGCTGTGCGTTCTATCAGGGCTTTCTTGGGCAGACTGTTCTACTGCGGTAGACCTGCCCCATCTACCGGGCGTTCTGCATTAGCACTGGAATATGTGGTATCGGATGATTCCGGTCATGTGGTGGAGGGAGTAGCTGGGTACCCAGCACCGGGATATCAGATATCGGTTATTTCACCTTATGTGGAGGAAGCAGAAGAGGCTGATGATTCTGGTCATGTGGTGGAGGAAGTAGCTGCGGAACCAGCGCCAGGATATCAGCTTTCTGATGTTTTGCCTTATGTGGATGTGGAGGAGAAGAAAGAAGCTGATGATTCCGGTCATGTGGTGGAGGAAGTAGCTGGGGAACCAGCGCCGGGATATCAGTTATCGGATGTCTCCCCCTTGGATGTTGACGAAGCAGAAGAAGCTGATGATTCCGGTCATGTGGAGGAGGTAGTAGCTGGGGAACCAGCGCCGGGATATCAGTTGTCGGATGTTTCACCTTTTGTGGATGTGGACTTAGGAGCTGATGATTCTGGTCATGTGGTGAAGGAAGTAGCTGGGGAACCAGCGCCAGGGTATCAGCTTTCTGATGTTTCACCTCGTGTGGATGTGAAGGAGAAGGAAGAGGCTGATGATTCCGGTCATGTGGTGGAGGAAGTAGCTGGGAAACCAGCGCCGGGATATCAGTTATCGGATATCTCCCCCTTGGATGTTGACGAAGCAGAAGAAGCTGATGATTCCGGTCATGTGGAGGAGGAAGTAGCTGGGGAACCAGCGCCGGGATATCAGTTGTCGGATGTTTCACCTTTTGTGGATGTGGACTTAGGAGCTGATGATTCTGGTCATGTGGTGGAGGAAGTAGCTGGGGAACCAGCGCCGGGATATCAGCTTTCTGATGTTTCACCTCGTGTGGATGTGAAGGAGAAGGAAGAGGCTGATGATTCCGGTCATGTGGTGGAGGAAGTAGCTGGGAAACCAACGCCGGGATATCAGTTATCGGATATCTCCCCCTTGGATGTTGACGAAGCAGAAGAAGCTGATGATTCCGGTCATGTGGTGGAGGAAGTAGCTGGGGAACCAGCGCCGGGATATCAGTTGTCGGATGCTTCAGCTTTTGTTGATGTGGACTTAGGAGTTGATGATTCTGGTCATGTGGTGGAGGAAGTAGCTGGGGAACCAGCGCCAGGATATCAGCTTTCTGATGTTTCACCTCGTGTGGATGTGGAGGAGAAGGAAGAGGCTGATGATTCCGGTCATGTGGTGGAGGAAGTAGCTGGGGAACCAGCGCCGGGATATCAGTTATCGGATGTCTCCCTCTTGGATGTTGACGAAGCGGAAGAAGCTGATGATTCCGGTTATGTGGTGGAGGAAGTAGCTGGGGAACCAGCGCCGGGATATCAGTTGTCGGATGCTTCAGCTTTTGTTGATGTGGACTTAGGAGCTGATGATTCCGGTCATGTGGTGGAGGAAGTAGCTGGGGAACCAGCGCCGGGATATCAGCTTTCTGATGTTTCACCTCATGTGGATGTGAAGGAGAAGGAAGAGGCTGATGATTCCGGTCATGAGGTGGAGGAAGTAGCTGGGGAACCAGCGTCGGGATATCAGTTGTCGGATATCTCCCTCTTGGATGTTGACGAAGCAGAAGAAGCTGATGATTTCGGTCATGTGGTGGAGGAAGTAGCTGGGGAACCAGCGCCGGGATATCAGTTGTCGGATGTTTCACCTTTCGTGGATGTGGACTTAGGAGCTGATGATTCTGGTCATGTGGTGGAGGAAGTAGCTGGGGAACCAGCGCCAGGATATCAGCTTTCTGATGTTTCACCTCGTGTGGATGTGGAGGAGAAGGAAGAGGCTGATGATTCCGGTCATGTGGTGGAGGAAGTAGCTGGGGAACCAGCGCTGGGATATCAGTTATCGGATGTCTCCCCCTTGGATGTTGGCGAAGTGGAAGAAGCTGATGATTCCGGTCATGTGGTGGAGGAAGCAGCTGGGGAACCAGCGCCGGGATATCAGTTGTCGGATGCTTCAGCTTTTGTCGATGTGGACTTAGGAGCTGATGATTCCGGTCATGTGGAGGAGGAAGTAGCTGGGAAACCAGCGCCGGGATATCAGCTTTCTGATGTTTCACCTCGTGTGGCGAAGGAGGAAGAAGCTGGCCCGAGTGGAATCCAGACCATCAGGAAGCCACTGACTTTGGGCAGCTTCAACTTCCATAAACTTCTTGGAGAGGGGTCATTTGGCAAGGTTTACCTTGCTTCCCACCGAGCCAGAGACCAACAGCTGGCCATTAAAATGGTCAAGAAAAGGCCATTTATAAAGTATAATGACCCTGAGGAAATATTCATGGAGTGTCAGGTATTGAAGACCCTTGGGAAGGGTCCCTTTATCACTCAGCTCTACGGTACATTCCAGTCAAAGAATTACCTCTGCTTTGCCATGGAGTACCTGAGCGGGGGAGATCTGATGACACTTCTAGATGATGCTGACAAGCCATTTGACATTACGACCCTGAGACTGTTTGCTGCGCAGATGGTTATCGGCCTGGAGTACATCCACTCCAAGGGTGTCATCCACAGAGACATCAAGCCGGAAAACATCCTCCTGGACGGAGTCGGGAACATAAAGATTGCTGACTTCGGCCTGGCAGTGCAAGATGTCTTTGGGGATGACATGGTTGAAGGATGTAACGGGAGCTTGCACTATATGGCCCCGGAGGTGTTCCTAGAGATGGACTACGAACACTCAGTAGACTTCTTCTCTACGGGAATCATGCTTTTTTTGATGGCATGCCTCAAACACCCATTCATGGACAAGTGGGAGAAGGATGAGGCTGTCATCAAAAACTCCATTTATTACAATTATCCAGACTACCCGCCGGAGATGGACCCCACACTGAAAGACTTCCTGGAGAAGCTACTGTGTAAAAACCAGGAAGCGCGTAAAGATCAGATGAAAAACCTGAGGGAAGAGCCGTTCTTCATTTCCATAGACTGGAAGGCTGTGGAGTCCGGAGGGGTGCGGCCCCCATTCCGTGTGGAACCACCATAGGAAGAGCCGAGAGAGACCCCTACTCACTTGGACAACAACAACACTAGTACTATAATAGTTACATAGCTATAATAAAATGTGTAAAAATGACAGCAGTTTTATTGTTTTCTATTAAAAATCAATGAATGAAATTTGATTGGTTGCGGGTGGCTCCGCCCACTTTTTCTAAACTTGGAGTGGAAACCCCCAGCGACCACATTTGCGATATTCGAGGGCCCTGACATCAATATTGTGAGAATGGCAGCCTTGTTAATTTTTCCCATTTAAATCAATCAAAGAAATCTGATTGGTCGGTTTTGGCTCCGCCCACTTTTATGAATTTTAATCCCAGTCCCCCAGTGACCAACTGTGCCAAGTGTCAGGACCCTGCCACTAACCGTCTAAGAGCAGCAGCAATTTTTTTTTATTTTTCCCTTTTAAACTAATGGCTGAAATTTGATTGGCTGTGGTAGACTCCGCCCACTTTTTATAAATTTTAAACCCAGTCACCCAGTGACCCACTGTGCCAAGTCTGGGAACTCTGGCTTTAATACTGTGAGAATTGCAGCGGTTTACATTTTCCCATTGAAGTCAATAGGGTAAATCTGATTGGTTGTGTGTGGCTCCGCCCACTTTTTTGGGTCCCCAAAATGTGACAGAATGTTTCAGCTTCACCCCATGACCAAGTGACCCAAGTTTGGTGAGGCGGTTGTCAGTCTGAACTGGATCACTGAGGGGAGAGCATTGACTGTTGGAGCTCTGCTCAAAGGACCTATCCGTGGTGTGCCTGTCCGACCATCAGTGCAGGAGGAGCGGAGATAGTCCGAACTTTAAGGCCCTGCTTAGGCCTTTCGTCGGCAGGAGCCTACCTTGCAGGCCGGCTGCCTCAGGATGGAGCAGGCGGCTCCAAAGCACCCTGATCCCACTGGCTTGGGAAGGGGAGGAACATTGACTGTGAAGGACACTGTAGCTTGGGTGCACGCAGTTGATGGATGCTGTTTCTTGATAAAAACTTTGAAGTTCCAGCTAAAGAATGCAATCTTTCGCTACGGAGTGAAATGGCAATCGAGCTTTCTGAATATGGACCCTGAACTGGTAAGCCTGAGACAGAGGATCCGTGAGCAGCAGGCTGTGCTTGAGGGCCTGAAAGCTTACGGGGGACCTATGAGTGAGGCCCTGGTGTGTCGTCAGAGGTTCCAAGCCATGTTAGCAAACAGTGATGATGAATATCTGAACGGAGGTGAGGGAGATTGCGTGGTTATGGAGAAAGGCAGTACGCCTGAGGAGCCTTCTGGTCAGGCGTCTCTCTTACCTGCCATGCATCAACCTACTGAGCAAATTACAGCTGTGCATGTTAAACCTGAAGTTGATGAAGATACGATCTTGGAGGTGATTGTCGGGAGGGAATCTTCCAAGACAGAGGTGGATAATGTATGTAAAGATGATAAAGCTTCCCTAACAGTCAAAGATGGTGGCAAATACGTTAAAACTTTACCTGTGGGGGTGTTGCCGTTGTCAGGGGCTGTGCAGATACATGATGGTTTGGGAGGCGTTATACAAACCTCCCTGGATCCTGACCCTGAGCAGTCAGCATCTGGAGATGATGGTGTGAGCCAAGAGTCCAAAGGACTCATGCAGGTAGAAGGCATATTGCAAAAATGGTAAAATCCCCCATAGGCTTTCATTAGGCCCCTATTTCACTTTCCAAAATCTCAAATCTTTTCAAAGGGCAATGGCTCAGCAGTGGTAAATTTTCTAGCATTGTAGGAACTGTTAGGGGGATCATAACTGGTGAGTTTCGGGTCACTCCCTAGGCCAAAGAGGTCATAGCCTAGGGTCACAAAAACCTGTTTATTTGGGCTATTTCAATGGTAGTGATGCTGATGTACATAAATCGCAGCCATGGCCGTTAGCAACGTCTGAATTTCATGAAATGTCTCATGCAGGTAGAAGACATATTGTTAGACTTGGATTCCAAAGATGGGGTCCCTACATTTCTGCAAACCAGAGTTACAGGGGTCCAAAATTGGTAAAATCCCCCATAGGCTTTCATTGCCTCCCTATTTCACTTTCCAAAATCTCACATCTTTTCAAAGGGCAATTGCTCAGCAGTGGCAAATTTTCTAGCATTGTAGGGACCCTTAGGGGGAACATGACTGGTGAGTTTCGGGCCCCTAGGCCAAAGAGGTCATAGCCTAGGGTCACAAAAACCTGTTTATTTGGGCTATTTCAATGGTAGTGATGCTGACGTACATAAATCGCAGCCATGGCCGTTAGCAACGTCTGAATTTCACGAAATGTCTCATGCAGGTAGAAGACATATTGTTAGACTTGGATTCCAAAGATGGGGTCCCTACATCTCTGCAAACCAGAGTTACAGGGGTCCAAAATTGGTAAAATCCCCCATAGGCTTTCATTGCCTCCCTATTTCACTTTCCAAAATCTCACATCTTTTCAAAGGGCAATTGCTCAGCAGTGGCAAATTTTCTAGCATTGTAGGGACCCTTAGGGGGAACATGACTGGTGAGTTTCGGGCCCCTAGGCCAAAGAGGTCATAGCCTAGGGTCACAAAAACCTGTTTATTTGGGCTATTTCAATGGTAGTGATGCTGACGTACATAAATCACAGCCATGGCCGTTAGCAACGTCTGAATTTCACGAAATGTCTCATGCAGGTAGAAGACATATTGTTAGACTTGGATTCCAAAGATGGGGTCCCTACATCTCTGCAAACCAGAGTTACAGGGGTCCAAAATTGGCAAAATCCCCCATAGGCTTTTATTGCCTCCCTATTTCACTTTCCAAAATCTCACATCTTTTCAAAGGGCAATTGCTCAGCAGTGGCAAATTTTCTAGCATTGTAGGGACCCTTAGGGGGAACATGACTGGTGAGTTTCGGGCCCCTAGGCCAAAGAGGTCATAGCCTAGGGTCACAAAAACCTGTTTATTTGGGCTATTTCAATGGTAGTGATGCTGACGTACATAAATCACAGCCATGGCCGTTAGCAACATCTGAATTTCACGAAATGTCTCATGCAGGTAGAAGACATATTGTTAGACTTGGATTCCAAAGATGGGGTCCCTACATCTCTGCAAACCAGAGTTACAGGGGTCCAAAATTGGTAAAATGTTTTGGGAACTGTATCCTTAGCCAAAGGGAACTGTGATTTGCTTATGCAGAGTGATGGGAAGGGAAGGGAGGTGGAAGTAAAGCTTACTAGAGTCAAATGTGATACCGTGTTTGGCAATATTGAGATAATGCAAAATGAGAATGGTAGTGTGAATTTGTTAATTGAAGATGAAGTGATTGAAAATGTTTCTTTAAATGAAAATGTGGATGTGGAAAAAAAAGAAAGTTGTGTAGAAAATGACATAAAAAGTAAAGAGAATAAACAGGAGGAGAAAGGGGCAGATGGGCAGGCTGCTGTTGATACATCTGTGGGTGCTGCAGGAGAAGGAGTGGTTGGGACCACAGAAAGTATGGAGGAGGTTGCGTTAGCTCTTGGTGCACTTGCAGATGTAGATGAAGTGCTGGGTGACTTCTATTCTGAAACTAAAAGGTATATTGTAACTGAACTTAAGCTTCTCATTCTTGATGTCCCCCAGCACCACATTTGCGATATTCGAGGTCCATGACATCAATAATGTGAGAATGGCAGCCTTTTTATTTTTCCCATACAAATCAATGAAAGAAATCTGGTTGGTTTTGGCCCCACCCACTTTTCTGAATTTTAATTACAGTCCCCTGGTGACCAACTGTACCAAGTTTGAGGACCCTGCTATTAACTGTCTAAAAGCGGCAGCAGTTTTACATTTTCCCATTTAAATGAATGGCTGGAATTTGTATGTGGTAGACTCTGCCCACTTTTTCTAAATTTTAAACCCAGTCACCCAGCGACCCAGTGGGCCAAGTTTGGGAACTCTGGCTTTTATACTGTGAGAATTACAGCTGTTTACATATTCTCATTGAAGTCAATAGGGAAAATCTGATTGGTTGTTTGTGGCTCCACCCACTTTTTGGGGTCCCCAAAATGTGACAGAATGTTTTAGCATCACCCCATGACTAAGTGACCCAAGTTTGGTGAGAGTAACTTCAAAGCTGTACGAGTGGCGAAAGTTTCAAGTTTTCCAACGAAAGTCTATGGGAAAAATAAGGTCTTCGGGGGTCCACCACAGGGGCACGGAGGGTGGGATTGCTTAAAAAAGCACAAGCAATCTATTCGGGTATGAGCCAAACAAGTGTGCAAAGTTTCATAATTGTACTCCTGAAACTCTGGGAGGAGTAGCGTATAGAAAATTGCTAAATGTTCATTGGCTGGTGGTAGCTCCGCCCACTTTGGGTGCCCCCCAAAATACTTATTTTAATTTGGGGTGACACCAACAATATGTGGTCCGAGTTTGGGGAGTGTAGCTTCAAAATTGTACGAGTAACAGCGATTTTAAATTTTTCCCTGTCAAAGTCAATACGAAAAATGGGGGCTTCTGGGGTCTGCCGCAGGGGCGCGGAGGGTGGGATCGCTTAATAAAGCACAAGCAGCGTACTTCACTATAAGACGAATAAGTGTGGAAAGTGTGGCGCTTGAACCCCTAAAACTGTAGGAGGCGTAGCGTACAGAAAATGGGGGGCGCTAATAATAATAACTAGATGGTGTCGTTTCTGAAGAAACCACAGGATGTTGGCTATGTGTCTGATTGGCTGCATGTGGCTCCGCCCACCTTGCCAAATTTTAACCCCAGTCACCCAGTGACCCAGTGTGCCAAGTCTGGGAACTCTGGCTTTAATAATGTGAGAATTACAGCTGTTTACATTTTACCATTGAAGTCAATAGGGAAAATCTGATTGGCTGTTTTTGGCCCCGCCCACTTTCAAAATTTTAATCCCAGTCCCCCTGTGACCGACTGTGCCAAGTTTGAAGTCCCTGCCATTAACAGTAAAAGAATGACAGCAACTTATATATTGACATTGATTAGCAATAGGTAACATTTGATTGGCTGTTTTAAGCTCCGCCCATTTTTCTAAATTTTAACATTAACCACCATGTCATGGTCTGTGCCAAGTTTTGGACCTCTGGCTTTAAAACTGTGAGAGTGGCAGTATTTGAAAGCTTTACATTAAAGTGCATTGGTTAAATTTGATTGGATGCTAGTGGCTCCGCCCACTTTTTTTATTTTTTGACCGCAATCACCCAGTGAGTAACTGAGCCAAGTTTGGGACACCTGGCATTTAAACTGTGATAATAGCAGCAGTTTATCATTTTTCATTAAGGTCAATGGCTGAAATCTGATTGGCTGTTGTTACCTCGCCCCCTTTTTTTACTAATTGCGAATCACAGTCACTCAGTCACTAACACTCCAAAGTTTATGAATGCTGGCATTTAACATGTAAAAATGGCAGCAGTTTTATTGTTTTCTATTGAAAATCAATGAATGACATTTGATTGGTTGCTGGTGGCTCCACCCACTTTTTCAAAATTTGAAGTGTAAATCCCCAGGGACCACATTTGCGATATTCGAAGTCCCTGACATCAATATTGTGAGAATGGCAGCCTTTTTAATTTTTCCCATTTAAATCAATTAACGAAATCTGATTGGTCGGTTTTGGCTCTGCCCACTTTTATGAATTTTAATCCCAGTCCCCCAGTGACCAACTGTGCCAAGTGTCAGGACCCTACCATTAACCGTCTAAGAGCAGCAGCAATTTTTATTTTTCCCATTTAAACTAATGGCTGAAATTTGATTGGCTGTGGTAGACTCCATCCACTTTTAATACATTTTAAACCCAGTCACCCAGTGACCCACTATGCCAAGTCTGGGAACTCTGGCTTTAATACTTTGAGAATTACAGCTGTTTACATTTTCTCATTGCAGTCAATAGGGAAAATCTGATTGGTTGTTTGTGGCTCCACCCACTTTTTTGGGTCCCCAAAATGTGACAGAATGTTTCAGCTTCACTCCCTGACCAAGTGACCCAAGTTTGGTGAGTGTAACTTCAAAGCTGTACGAGTGGCAAAAGTTTCAAAATTTCCAATGAAAGTTTATGGGAAAAATGGGGTCTTTGGGGGTCCGCCACAGGGGCCCGGAGGGTGAAATTGCTTAAAAAAGCACAAGACACCTATTCGGGTATGAGCCGAACAAGTGTGCAAAGTTTCAGAATTCTACTCCTTAAACTCTGGGAGGAGTAGCGTATAGAAATTTGCTAAATTTTCATTGGCCGCTGGTAGCTCCGCCTAATTTGGGGTGAGCCCCCAAAATACATCTTTTTATTTGGGGTGACACCAACCATATGTGGTCCGAGTTTGGGGAGTGTAGCTTCAAAATTGTACGAGTGGCAGTGATTTTAAATTTTTCCCTGTCAAAGTCAATACGAAAAAAGGGGTCTTCCGGGGTCCGCCGCAGGGGCCCGGAGGGTGCGATCGCTTAATAAAGCACAAGCAACGTACTTCGCTTGTTTGGCGCTTCTACCCCTAAAACTGTAGGAGGAGTAGCGTATAGAAAATGGGGGGGGGGGCGCCTATAATAATAAGAAGAACTAGATGGTGTCGTTTCTGAAGAAACCACAGAATGTTGGCTATGTGTCTGATTGGCTGTATGTGGCTCCGCCCACCTTGTCAAATTTTAACCCCAGTGACCCAGTGTGCCAAGTCAGGGAACTCTGGCTTTAATACAGTGAGAATTACAGCTGTTTACATTTTCCCATGGAAGTCAATAGGGAAAATCTGATTGGCTATTTTTGGCCCCACCCACTTTTCAAATTTTAATCCCAGTCCCCCTGTGACTGACTGTGCCAAGTTTGAAGTCCCTGCCAGTAACAGTAAAAGAATGACAGCAACTTATATATTGACATTGAATAGCAATAGGTAACATTTGATTGGCTGTTTTAAGCTCCGCCCATTTTTCTAAATTTTAAAATTAACCACCATGTCATGGTCTGTGCCAAGTTTTGGACCTCTGGCTTTAAAACTGTGAGAGTGGCAGTATTTGAAAGTTTTACATTGAAGTGCATAGGTGAAATTTGATTGGATGTTAGTGGCTCCACCCACTTTTCCTGTTTTTGACCGCAGTCACCCAGTGAATAACTGAGCCAAGTTTGGGACACCTAGCATTTAAACTGTGATTTTAGCAGTGGTTTATCATTTTTCATTAAGGTCAATGGCTGAAATCTGATTGGCTGTTGTTGCCCCGCCCCCTTTTTTCCTACTTGTGAACCACAGTCACCCAGTGACTAACACTCCAAAGTTTGTGAATGCTGGCATTTAACGTGTAAAAATGGCAGCAGTTTTATATTTTTCCATTGAAAATCAATGAATGAAATTTGATTGGTTGCTGGTGGCTACGCCCACTTTTTCAGAACTTGAAGTGGAAACCCCCAGGGACCACATTTGCGATATTCGAGGTCCCTGACATCAATATTGTGAGAATGGCAGCCTTTTTAATTGTTCCCATTTAAATCAAGCAAAGAAATCTGATTGGTCGGTTCTGGCTCTGCCCACTTTTATGTATTTTGAGTGTTGACGTATAACATAAAATCTGATGGAAAGTGCCGGAAAGTCCTATCTGCTTCCACCGAGCCCCTCTTGTGATGTCATAATAGCCCCATGTTTACCTCTGGTGATGTCAGGGAAGTGATGTCATAATAGCCGTGTGTGTGTATATAAGCAGAGGTTGAGCATTGAGAGGCTCACTTTTGTCTCCACTTGCACAAGTGAAGACGATTGATTTTGCTCTCGAGCAATTTACTCATTAGTGAGATTCTCATTGGTGAACTATGTTGCGC
This sequence comes from Hyperolius riggenbachi, assembly GCF_040937935.1. NCBI lineage: Eukaryota > Metazoa > Chordata > Amphibia > Anura > Hyperoliidae > Hyperolius > Hyperolius riggenbachi. The sequence goes on from NC_090653.1 coordinate 215,866,339, forward strand.
TGCTGTAAAAGGCACCGCAAAATGAACCTCAGGCTTGAGGTTCAGCAGCCCTCTGTACAGCCAGCTGCCAATGCTGACCCAGAGCCACAACCACCAGCTAGGGGAAGAGCCCAGGCAGCTGTGCGTTCTATCAGGGCTTTCTTGGGCAGACTGTTCTACTGCTGTAGACCTGCCCCATCTACCGGGCGTTCTGCATTAGCACTGGAATATGTGGTATCGGATGATTCCGGTCATGTGTTGGAGGGAGTAGCTGGGTACCCAGCACCGGGATATCAGATATCGGTTATTTCACCTTATGTGGAGGAAGCAGAAGAGGCTGATGATTCTGGTCATGTGGTGGAGGAAGTAGCTGGGGAACCAGCGCCAGGATATCAGCTTTCTGATGTTTTGCCTTATGTGGATGTGGAGGAGAAGAAAGAAGCTGATGATTCTGGTCATGTGGTGGAGGAAGTAGCTGGGGAACCAGCGCCGGGATATCAGTTATCGGATGTCTCCCCCTTGGATGTTGACGAAGCAGAAGAAGCTGATGATTCCGGTCATGTGGAGGAGGTAGTAGCTGGGGAACCAGCGCCGGGATATCAGTTGTCGGATGTTTCACCTTTTGTGGATGTGGACTTAGGAGCTGATGATTCTGGTCATGTGGTGGAGGAAGTAGCTGGGGAACCAGCGCCAGGGTATCAGCTTTCTGATGTTTCACCTCGTGTGGATGTGAAGGAGAAGGAAGAGGCTGATGATTCCGGTCATGTGGTGGAGGAAGTAGCTGGGAAACCAGCGCCGGGATATCAGTTATCGGATATCTCCCCCTTGGATGTTGACGAAGCAGAAGAAGCTGATGATTCCGGTCATGTGGAGGAGGAAGTAGCTGGGGAACAAGCGCCGGGATATCAGTTGTCGGATGTTTCACCTTTTGTGGATGTGGACTTAGGAGCTGATGATTCTGGTCATGTGGTGGAGGAAGTAGCTGGGGAACCAGCGCCGGGATATCAGCTTTCTGATGTTTCACCTCGTGTGGATGTGAAGGAGAAGGAAGAGGCTGATGATTCCGGTCAAGTGGTGGAGGAAGTAGCTGGGAAACCAACGCCGGGATATCAGTTATCGGATATCTCCCCCTTGGATGTTGACGAAGCAGAAGAAGCTGATGATTCCGGTCATGTGGTGGAGGAAGTAGCTGGGGAACCAGCGCCGGGATATCAGTTGTCGGATGCTTCAGATTTTGTTGATGTGGACTTAGGAGTTGATGATTCTGGTCATGTGGTGGAGGAAGTAGCTGGGGAACCAGCGCCAGGATATCAGCTTTCTGATGTTTCACCTCGTGTGGATGTGGAGGAGAAGGAAGAGGCTGATGATTCCGGTCATGTGGTGGAGGAAGTAGCTGGGGAACCAGCGCCGGGATATCAGTTATCGGATGTCTCCCTCTTGGATGTTGACGAAGCGGAAGAAGCTGATGATTCCGGTTATGTGGTGGAGGAAGTAGCTGGGGAACCAGCGCCGGGATATCAGTTGTCGGATGCTTCAGCTTTTGTTGATGTGGACTTAGGAGCTGATGATTCCGGTCATGTGGTGGAGGAAGTAGCTGGGGAACCAGCGCCGGGATATCAGCTTTCTGATGTTTCACCTCATGTGGATGTGAAGGAGAAGGAAGAGGCTGATGATTCCGGTCATGAGGTGGAGGAAGTAGCTTTAGAACCAGCGCCGGGATATCAGTTGTCGGATGCTTCAGCTTTTGTTGATGTGGACTTAGGAGCTGATGATTCTGGTCATGTGGTGGAGGAAGTAGCTGGGGAACCAGCGCCAGGATATCAGCTTTCTGATGTTTCACCTCGTGTGGATGTGAAGGAGAAGGAAGAAGCTGATGATTCCGGTCATGTGGTGGAGGAAGTAGCTGGGGAACCAGCGTCGGGATATCAGTTGTCGGATATCTCCCTCTTGGATGTTGACGAAGCAGAAGAAGCTGATGATTTCGGTCATGTGGTGGAGGAAGTAGCTGGGGAACCAGCGCCGGGATATCAGTTGTCGGATGTTTCACCTTTTGTGGATGTGGACTTAGGAGCTGATGATTCTGGTCATGTGGTGGAGGAAGTAGCTGGGGAACCAGCGCCAGGATATCAGCTTTCTGATGTTTCACCTCGTGTGGATGTGGAGGAGAAGGAAGAGGCTGATGATTCCGGTCATGTGGTGGAGGAAGTAGCTGGGGAACCAGCGCTGGGATATCAGTTATCGGATGTCTCCCCCTTGGATGTTGGCGAAGTGGAAGAAGCTGATGATTCCGGTCATGTGGTGGAGGAAGTAGCTGGGAAACCAGCGCCAGGATATCAGCTTTCTGATGTTTCACCTCGTGTGGCGAAGGAGGAAGAAGCTGGCCCGAGTGGAATCCAGACCATCAGGAAGCCACTGACTTTGGGCAGCTTCAACTTCCATAAACTTCTTGGAGAGGGGTCATTTGGCAAGGTTTACCTTGCTTCCCACCGAGCCAGAGACCAACAGCTGGCCATTAAAATGGTCAAGAAAAGGCCATTTATAAAGTATAATGACCCTGAGGAAATATTCATGGAGTGTCAGGTATTGAAGACCCTTGGGAAGGGTCCCTTTATCACTCAGCTCTACGGTACATTCCAGTCAAAGAATTACCTCTGCTTTGCCATGGAGTACCTGAGCGGGGGAGATCTGATGACACTTCTAGATGATGCTGACAAGCCATTTGACATTACGACCCTGAGACTGTTTGCTGCGCAGATGGTTATCGGCCTGGAGTACATCCACTCCAAGGGTGTCATCCACAGAGACATCAAGCCGGAAAACATCCTCCTGGACGGAGTCGGGAACATAAAGATTGCTGACTTCGGCCTGGCAGTGCAAGATGTCTTTGGGGATGACATGGTTGAAGGATGTAACGGGAGCTTGCACTATATGGCCCCGGAGGTGTTCCTAGAGATGGACTACGAACACTCAGTAGACTTCTTCTCTACGGGAATCATGCTTTTTTTGATGGCATGCCTCAAACACCCATTCATGGACAAGTGGGAGAAGGATGAGGCTGTCATCAAAAACTCCATTTATTACAATTATCCAGACTACCCGCCGGAGATGGACCCCACACTGAAAGACTTCCTGGAGAAGCTACTGTGTAAAAACCAGGAAGCGCGTAAAGATCAGATGAAAAACCTGAGGGAAGAGCCGTTCTTCATTTCCATAGACTGGAAGGCTGTGGAGTCCGGAGGGGTGCGGCCCCCATTCCGTGTGGAACCACCATAGGAAGAGCCGAGAGAGACCCCTACTCACTTGGACAACAACAACACTAGTACTATAATAGTTACATAGCTATAATAAAATGTGTAAAAATGACAGCAGTTTTATTGTTTTCTATTAAAAATCAATGAATGAAATTTGATTGGTTGCGGGTGGCTCCGCCCACTTTTTCTAAACTTGGAGTGGAAACCCCCAGCGACCACATTTGCGATATTCGAGGGCCCTGACATCAATATTGTGAGAATGGCAGCCTTGTTAATTTTTCCCATTTAAATCAATCAAAGAAATCTGATTGGTCGGTTTTGGCTCCGCCCACTTTTATGAATTTTAATCCCAGTCCCCCAGTGACCAACTGTGCCAAGTGTCAGGACCCTGCCACTAACCGTCTAAGAGCAGCAGCAATTTTTTTTATTTTTCCCTTTTAAACTAATGGCTGAAATTTGATTGGCTGTGGTAGACTCTGCCCACTTTTTATAAATTTTAAACCCAGTCACCCAGTGACCCACTGTGCCAAGTCTGGGAACTCTGGCTTTAATACTGTGAGAATTGCAGCGGTTTACATTTTCCCATTGAAGTCAATAGGGTAAATCTGATTAGTTGTGTGTTGCTCCGCCCACTTTTTTGGGTCCCCAAAATGTGACAGAATGTTTCAGCTTCACCCCATAACCAAGTGACCCAAGTTTGGTGAGGCGGTTGTCAGTCTGAACTGGATCACTGAGGGGAGAGCATTGACTGTTGGAGCTCTGCTCAAAGGACCTATCCGTGGTGTGCCTGTCCAACCATCAGTGCAGGAGGAGCGGAGATAGTCCGAACTTTAAGGCCCTGCTTAGGCCTTTCGTCGGCAGGAGCCTACCTTGCAGGCCGGCTGTCTCAGGATGGAGCAGGCGGCTCCAAAGCACCCTGATCCCACTGGCTTGGGAAGGGGAGGAACATTGACTGTGAAGGACACTGTAGCTTGGGTGCACGCAGTTGATGAATGCTGTTTCTTGATAAAAACTTTGAAGTTCCAGCTAAAGAATGCAATCTTTCGCTACGGAGTGAAATGGCAATCGAGCTTTCTGAATATGGACCCTGAACTGGTAAGCCTGAGACAGAGGATCCGTGAGCAGCAGGCTGTGCTTGAGGGCCTGAAAGCTTACGGGGGACCTATGAGTGAGGCCCTGGTGTGTCGTCAGAGGTTCCAAGCCATGTTAGCAAACAGTGATGATGAATATCTGAACGGAGGTGAGGGAGATTGCGTGGTTATGGAGAAAGGCAGTACGCCTGAGGAGCCTTCTGGTCAGGCGTCTCTCTTACCTGCCATGCATCAACCTACTGAGCAAATTACAGCTGTGCATGTTAAACCTGAAGTTGATGAAGATACGATCTTGGAGGTGATTGTCGGGAGGGAATCTTCCAAGACAGAGGTGGATAATGTATGTAAAGATGATAAAGCTTCCCTAACAGTCAAAGATGGTGGCAAATACGTTAAAACTTTACCTGTGGGGGTGTTGCCGTTGTCAGGGGCTGTGCAGATACATGATGGTTTGGGAGGCGTTATACAAACCTCCCTGGATCCTGACCCTGAGCAGTCAGCATCTGGAGATGATGGTGTGAGCCAAGAGTCCAAAGGACTCATGCAGGTAGAAGGCATATTGCAAAAATGGTAAAATCCCCCATAGGCTTTCATTAGGCCCCTATTTCACTTTCCAAAATCTCAAATCTTTTCAAAGGGCAATGGCTCAGCAGTGGCAAATTTTCTAGCATTGTAGGAACTGTTAGGGGGATCATAACTGGTGAGTTTCGGGTCCCTAGGCCAAAGAGGTCATAGCCTAGGGTCACAAAAACCTGTTTATTTGGGCTATTTCAATGGTAGTAATGCTGATGTACATAAATCGCAGCCATGGCCGTTAGCAACGTCTGAATTTCACGAAATGTCTCATGCAGGTAGAAGACATATTGTTAGACTTGGATTCCAAAGATGGGGTCCCTACATTTCTGCAAACCAGAGTTACAGGGGTCCAAAATTGGTAAAATCCCCCATAGGCTTTCATTGCCTCCCTATTTCACTTTCCAAAATCTCACATCTTTTCAAAGGGCAATTGCTCAGCAGTGGCAAATTTTCTAGCATTGTAGGGACCCTTAGGGGGAACATGACTGGTGAGTTTCGGGCCCCTAGGCCAAAGAGGTCATAGCCTAGGGTCACAAAAACCTGTTTATTTGGGCTATTTCAATGGTAGTGATGCTGACGTACATAAATCGCAGCCATGGCCGTTAGCAACGTCTGAATTTCACGAAATGTCTCATGCAGGTAGAAGACATATTGTTAGACTTGGATTCCAAAGATGGGGTCCCTACATCTCTGCAAACCAGAGTTACAGGGGTCCAAAATTGGTAAAATCCCCCATAGGCTTTCATTGCCTCCCTATTTCACTTTCCAAAATCTCACATCTTTTCAAAGGGCAATTGCTCAGCAGTGGCAAATTTTCTAGCATTGTAGGGACCCTTAGGGGGAACATGACTGGTGAGTTTCGGGCCCCTAGGCCAAAGAGGTCATAGCCTAGGGTCACAAAAACCTGTTTATTTGGGCTATTTCAATGGTAGTGATGCTGACGTACATAAATCGCAGCCATGGCCGTTAGCAACGTCTGAATTTCACGAAATGTCTCATGCAGGTAGAAGACATATTGTTAGACTTGGATTCCAAAGATGGGGTCCCTACATCTCTGCAAACCAGCGTTACAGGGGTCCGAAATTGGCAAAATCCCCCATAGGCTTTCATTGCCTCCCTATTTCACTTTCCAAAATCTCACATCTTTTCAAAGGGCAATTGCTCAGCAGTGGCAAATTTTCTAGCATTGTAGGGACCCTTAGGGAGAACATGACTGGTGAGTTTCGGGCCCCTAGGCCAAAGAGGTCATAGCCTAGGGTCACAAAAACCTGTTTATTTGGGCTATTTCTATGGTAGTGATGCTGACGTACATAAATCACAGCCATGGCCGTTAGCAACGTCTGAATTTCACGAAATGTCTCATGCAGGTAGAAGACATATTGTTAGACTTGGATTCCAAAGATGGGGTCCCTACATCTCTGCAAACCAGAGTTACAGGGGTCCAAAATTGGCAAAATCCCTAATAGGCTTTTATTGCCTCCCTATTTCACTTTCCAAAATCTCACATCTTTTCAAAGGGCAATTGCTCAGCAGTGGCAAATTTTCTAGCATTGTAGGGACCCTTAGGGGGAACATGACTGGTGAGTTTCGGGCCCCTAGGCCAAAGAGGTCATAGCCTAGGGTCACAAAAACCTGTTTATTTGGGCTATTTCAATGGTAGTGATGCTGACGTACATAAATCACAGCCATGGCCGTTAGCAACATCTGAATTTCACGAAATGTCTCATGCAGGTAGAAGACATATTGTTAGACTTGGATTCCAAAGATGGGGTCCCTACATCTCTGCAAACCAGAGTTACAGGGGTCCAAAATTGGTAAAATGTTTTGGGAACTGTATCCTTAGCCAAAGGGAACTGTGATTTGCTTATGCAGAGTGATGGGAAGGGAAGGGAGGTGGAAGTAAAGCTTACTAGAGTCAAATGTGATACCGTGTTTGGCAATATTGAGATAATGCAAAATGAGAATGGTAGTGTGAATTTGTTAATTGAAGATGAAGTGATTGAAAATGTTTCTTTAAATGAAAATGTGGATGTGGAAAAAAAAGAAAGTTGTGTAGAAAATGACATAAAAAGTAAAGAGAATAAACAGGAGGAGAAAGGGGCAGATGGGCAGGCTGCTGTTGATACATCTGTGGGTGCTTCAGGAGAAGGAGTGGTTGGGACCACAGAAAGTATGGAGGAGGTTGCGTTAGCTCTTGGTGCACTTGCAGATGTAGATGAAGTGCTGGGTGACTTCTATTCTGAAACTAAAAGGTATATTGTAACTGAACTTAAGCTTCTCATTCTTGATGTCCCCCAGCACCACATTTGCGATATTCGAGGTCCATGACATCAATAATGTGAGAATGGCAGCCTTTTTATTTTTCCCATACAAATCAATGAAAGAAATCTGGTTGGTTTTGGCCCCACCCACTTTTCTGAATTTTAATCCCAGTCCCCTGGTGACCAACTGTACCAAGTTTGAGGACCCTGCTATTAACTGTCTAAAAGCGGCAGCAGTTTTACATTTTCCCATTTAAATGAATGGCTGAAATTTGTCTGTGGTAGACTCTGCCCACTTTTTCTAAATTTTAAACCCAGTCACCCAGCGACCCAGTGGGCCAAGTTTGGGAACTCTGGCTTTTATACTGTGAGAATTACAGCTGTTTACATATTCTCATTGAAGTCAATAGGGAAAATCTGATTGGTTGTTTGTGGCTCCACCCACTTTTTGGGGTCCCCAAAATGTGACAGAATGTTTTAGCATCACCCCATGACTAAGTGACCCAAGTTTGGTGAGAGTAACTTCAAAGCTGTACGAGTGGCGAAAGTTTCAAGTTTTCCAACGAAAGTCTATGGGAAAAATAAGGTCTTCGGGGGTCCACCACAGGGGCATGGAGGGTGGGATTGCTTAAAAAAGCACAAGCAATCTATTCGGGTATGAGCCAAACAAGTGTGCAAAGTTTCATAATTGTACTCCTGAAACTCTGGGAGGAGTAGCGTATAGAAAATTGCTAAATGTTCATTGGCTGGTGGTAGCTCCGCCCACTTTGGGTGCCCCCCAAAATACTTATTTTAATTTGGGGTGACACCAACAATATGTGGTCCGAGTTTGGGGAGTGTAGCTTCAAAATTGTACGAGTAACAGCGATTTTAAATTTTTCCCTGTCAAAGTCAATACGAAAAATAGGGGCTTCTGGGGTCTGCCGCAGGGGCGCGGAGGGTGTGATTGCTTAATAAAGCACAAGCAGCGTACTTCACTATAAGACGAATAAGTGTGGAAAGTGTGGCGCTTGAACCCCTAAAACTGTAGGAGGCGTAGCGTACAGAAAATGGGGGGCGCTAATAATAATAACTAGATGGTGTCGTTTCTGAAGAAACTACAGGATGTTGGCTATGTGTCTGATTGGCTGCATGTGGCTCCGCCCACCTTGCCAAATTTTAACCCCAGTCACCCAGTGACCCAGTGTGCCAAGTCTGGGAACTCTGGCTTTAATAATGTGAGAATTACAGCTGTTTACATTTTACCATTGAAGTCAATAGGGAAAATCTGATTGGCTGTTTTTGGCCCCGCCCACTTTCAAAATTTTAATCCCAGTCCCCCTGTGACCGACTGTGCCAAGTTTGAAGTCCCTGCCATTAACAGTAAAAGAATGACAGCAACTTATATATTGACATTGATTAGCAATAGGTAACATTTGATTGGCTGTTTTAAGCTCCGCCCATTTTTCTAAATTTTAACATTAACCACCATGTCATGGTCTGTGCCAAGTTTTGGACCTCTGGCTTTAAAACTGTGAGAGTGGCAGTATTTGAAAGCTTTACATTGAAGTGCATTGGTTAAATTTGATTGGATGCTAGTGGCTCCGCCCACTTTTTTTTATTTTTTGACCGCAATCACCCAGTGAGTAACTGAGCCAAGTTTGGGACACCTGGCATTTAAACTGTGATAATAGCAGCAGTTTATCATTTTTCATTAAGGTCAATGGCTGAAATCTGATTGGCTGTTGTTACCCCGCCCCCTTTTTTTTTACTAATTGCGAATCACAGTCACTCAGTCACTAACACTCCAAAGTTTATGAATGCTGGCATTTAACGTGTAAAAATGGCAGCAGTTTTATTGTTTTCTATTGAAAATCAATGAATGACATTTGATTGGATGCTGGTGGCTCCACCCACTTTTTCAAAATGTGAAGTGTAAATCCCCAGGGACCACATTTGCGATATTCGAAGTCCCTGACATCAATATTGTGAGAATGGCAGCCTTTTTAATTTTTCCCATTTAAATCAATTAACGAAATCTGATTGGTCGGTTTTGGCTCTGCCCACTTTTATGAATTTTAATCCCAGTCCCCCAGTGACCAACTGTGCCAAGTGTCAGGACCCTACCATTAACCGTCTAAGAGTAGCAGCAATTTTTATTTTTTCCATTTAAACTAATGGCTGAAATTTGATTGGCTGTGGTAGACTCCATCCACTTTTAATACATTTTAAACCCAGTCACCCAGTGACCCACTATGCCAAGTCTGGGAACTCTGGCTTTAATACTTTGAGAATTACAGCTGTTTACATTTTCTCATTGCAGTCAATAGGGAAAATCTGATTGGTTGTTTGTGGCTCCACCCACTTTTTTGGGTCCCCAAAATGTGACAGAATGTTTCAGCTTCACTCCCTGACCAAGTGACCCAAGTTTGGTGAGTGTAACTTCAAAGCTGTACGAGTGGCAAAAGTTTCAAAATTTCCAATGAAAGTCTATGGGAAAAATGGGGTCTTTGGGGGTCCGCCACAGGGGCCTGGAGGGTGAAATTGCTTAAAAAAGCACAAGCAACCTATTCGGGTATGAGCCGAACAAGTGTGCAAAGTTTCAGAATTCTACTCCTTAAACTCTGGGAGGAGTAGCGTATAGAAATTTGCTAAATTTTCATTGGCCGCTGGTAGCTCCGCCTAATTTGGGGTGAGCCCCCAAAATACATCTTTTTATTTGGGGTGACACCAACCATATGTGGTCCGAGTTTGGGGAGTGTAGCTTCAAAATTGTACGAGTGGCAGTGATTTTAAATTTTTCCCTGTCAAACTCAATACGAAAAAAGGGGTCTTCCGGGGTCCGCCGCAGGGGCCCGGAGGGTGCGATCGCTTAATAAAGCACAAGCAACGTACTTCGCTTGTTTGGCGCTTCTACCCCTAAAACTGTAGGAGGAGTAGCGTATAGAAAATGGGGGGGGGGCGCCTATAATAATAAGAAGAACTAGATGGTGTCGTTTCTGAAGAAACCACAGGATGTTGGCTATGTGTCTGATTGGCTGTATGTGGCTCCGCCCACCTTGTCAAATTTTATCCCCAGTGACCCAGTGTGCCAAGTCTGGGAACTCTGGCTTTAATACAGTGAGAATTACAGCTGTTTACATTTTCCCATGGAAGTCAATAGGGAAAATCTGATTGGCTATTTTTGGCCCCACCCACTTTTCAAATTTTAATCCCAGTCCCCCTGTGACTGACTGTGCCAAGTTTGAAGTCCCTGCCAGTAACAGTAAAAGAATGACAGCAACTTATATATTGACATTGAATAGCAATAGGTAACATTTGATTGGCTGTTTTAAGCTCCGCCCATTTTTCTAAATTTTAAAATTAACCACCATGTCATGGTCTGTGCCAAGTTTTGGACCTCTGGCTTTAAAACTGTGAGAGTAGCAGTATTTGAAAGTTTTACATTGAAGTGCATAGGTGAAATTTGATTGGATGTTAGTGGCTCCACCCACTTTTCCTGTTTTTGACCGCAGTCACCCAGTGAATAACTGAGCCAAGTTTGGGACACCTAGCATTTAAACTGTGATTTTAGCAGTGGTTTATCATTTTTCATTAAGGTCAATGGCTGAAATCTGATTGGCTGTTGTTGCCCCGCCCCCTTTTTTCCTACTTGTGAACCACAGTCACCCAGTGACTAACACTCCAAAGTTTGTGAATGCTGGCATTTAACGTGTAAAAATGGCAGCAGTTTTATATTTTTCCATTGAAAATCAAGGAATGAAATTTGATTGGTTGCTGGTGGCTACGCCCACTTTTTCAGAACTTGAAGTGGAAACCCCCAGGGACCACATTTGCGATATTCGAGGTCCCTGACATCAATATTGTGAGAATGGCAGCCTTTTTAATTGTTCCCATTTAAATCAAGCAAAGAAATCTGATTGGTCGGTTCTGGCTCTGCCCACTTTTATGTATTTTGAGTGTTGACGTATAACATAAAATCTGATGGAAAGTGCCGGAAAGTCCTATCTGCTTCCACCGAGCCCCTCTTGTGATGTCATAATAGCCCCATGTTTACCTCTGGTGATGTCAGGGAAGTGATGTCATAATAGCCGTGTGTGTATATAAGCAGAGGTTGAGCATTGAGAGGCTCACTTTTGTCTCCACTTGCACAAGTGAAGACGATTGATTTTGCTCTCGAGCAATTTACTCATTAGTGAGATTCTCATTGGTGAACTATGTTGCGCTGCTGTAAAAGGCACCGCAAAATGAACCTCAGGCTTGAGGTTCAGCAGCCCTCTGTACAGCCAGCTGCCAATGCTGACCCAGAGCCACAACCACCAGCTAGGGGAAGAGCCCAGGCAGCTGTGCGTTCTATCAGGGCTTTCTTGGGCAGACTGTTCTACTGCTGTAGACCTGCCCCATCTACCGGGCGTTCTGCATTAGCACTGGAATATGTGGTATCGGATGATTCCGGTCATGTGGTGGAGGGAGTAGCTGGGTACCCAGCACCGGGATATCAGATATCGGTTATTTCACCTTATGTGGAGGAAGCAGAAGAGGCTGATGATTCTGGTCATGTGGTGGAGGAAGTAGCTGGGGAACCAGCGCCAGGATATCAGCTTTCTGATGTTTTGCCTTATGTGGATGTGGAGGAGAAGAAAGAAGCTGATGATTTCGGTCATGTGGTGGAGGAAGTAGCTGGGAAACCAGCGCCGGGATATCAGTTATCGGATATCTCCCCCTTGGATGTTGACGAAGCAGAAGAAGCTGATGATTCCGGTCATGTGGAGGAGGTAGTAGCTGGGGAACCAGCGCCGGGATATCAGTTGTCGGATGTTTCACCTTTTGTGGATGTGGACTTAGGAGCTGATAATTCTGGTCATGTGGTGGAGGAAGTAGCTGGGGAACCAGCGCCAGGGTATCAGCTTTCTGATGTTTCACCTCGTGTGGATGTGAAGGAGAAGGAAGAGGCTGATGATTCCGGTCATGTGGTGGAGGAAGTAGCTGGGAAACCAGCGCCGGGATATCAGTTATCGGATATCTCCCCCTTGGATGTTGACGAAGCAGAAGAAGCTGATGATTCCGGTCATGTGGAGGAGGAAGTAGCTGGGGAACCAGCGCCGGGATATCAGTTGTCGGATGTTTCACCTTTTGTGGATGTGGACTTAGGAGCTGATGATTCTGGTCATGTGGTGGAGGAAGTAGCTGGGGAACCAGCGCCGGGATATCAGCTTTCTGATGTTTCACCTCGTGTGGATGTGAAGGAGAAGGAAGAGGCTGATGATTCCGGTCATGTGGTGGAGGAAGTAGCTGGGGAACCAGCGCCGGGATATCAGTTGTCGGATGCTTCAGCTTTTGTTGATGTGGACTTAGGAGTTGATGATTCTGGTCATGTGGTGGAGGAAGTAGCTGGGGAACCAGCGCCAGGATATCAGCTTTCTGATGTTTCACCTCGTGTGGATGTGGAGGAGAAGGAAGAGGCTGATGATTCTGGTCATGTGGTGGAGGAAGTAGCTGGGGAACCAGCGCCGGGATATCAGTTATCGGATGTCTCCCTCTTGGATGTTGACGAAGCGGAAGAAGCTGATGATTCCGGTTATGTGGTGGAGGAAGTAGCTGGGGAACCAGCGCCGGGATATCAGTTGTCGGATGCTTCAGCTTTTGTTGATGTGGACTTAGGAGCTGATGATTCCGGTCATGTGGTGGAGGAAGTAGCTGGGGAACCAGCGCCGGGATATCAGCTTTCTGATGTTTCACCTCATGTGGATGTGAAGGAGAAGGAAGAGGCTGATGATTCCGGTCATGAGGTGGAGGAAGTAGCTGGGGAACCAGCGCCGGGATATCAGTTGTTGGATGCTTCAGCTTTTGTTGATGTGGACTTAGGAGCTGATGATTCTGGTCATGTGGTGGAGGAAGTAGCTGGGGAACCAGCGCCAGGATATCAGCTTTCTGATGTTTCACCTCGTGTGGATGTGAAGGAGAAGGAAGAAGCTGATGATTCCGGTCATGTGGTGGAGGAAGTAGCTGGGGAACCAGCGTCGGGATATCAGTTGTCGGATATCTCCCTCTTGGATGTTGACGAAGCAGAAGAAGCTGATGATTTCGGTCATGTGGTGGAGGAAGTAGCTGGGGAACCAGCGCCGGGATATCAGTTGTCGGATGTTTCACCTTTTGTGGATGTGGACTTAGGAGCTGATGATTCTGGTCATGTGGTGGAGGAAGTAGCTGGGGAACCAGCGCCAGGATTTCAGCTTTCTGATGTTTCACCTCGTGTGGATGTGGAGGAGAAGGAAGAGGCTGATGATTCCGGTCATGTGGTGGAGGAAGTAGCTGGGGAACCAGCGCTGGGATATCAGTTATCGGATGTCTCCCCCTTGGATGTTGGCGAAGTGGAAGAAGCTGATGATTCCGGTCATGTGGTGGAGGAAGCAGCTGGGGAACCAGCGCCGGGATATCAGTTGTCGGATGCTTCAGCTTTTGTCGATGTGGACTTAGGAGCTGATGATTCCGGTCATGTGGAGGAGGAAGTAGCTGGGAAACCAGCGCCGGGATATCAGCTTTCTGATGTTTCACCTCGTGTGGCGAAGGAGAAAGAAGCTGGCCCGAGTGGAATCCAGACCATCAGGAAGCCACTGACTTTGGGCAGCTTCAACTTCCATAAACTTCTTGGAGAGGGGTCATTTGGCAAGGTTTACCTTGCTTCCCACCGAGCCAGAGACCAACAGCTGGCCATTAAAATGGTCAAGAAAAGGCCATTTATAAAGTATAATGACCCTGAGGAAATATTCATGGAGTGTCAGGTATTGAAGACCCTTGGGAAGGGTCCCTTTATCACTCAGCTCTACGGTACATTCCAGTCAAAGAATTACCTCTGCTTTGCCATGGAGTACCTGAGCGGGGGAGATCTGATGACACTTCTAGATGATGCTGACAAGCCATTTGACATTACGACCCTGAGACTGTTTGCTGCGCAGATGGTTATCGGCCTGGAGTACATCCACTCCAAGGGTGTCATCCACAGAGACATCAAGCCGGAAAACATCCTCCTGGACGGAGTCGGGAACATAAAGATTGCTGACTTCGGCCTGGCAGTGCAAGATGTCTTTGGGGATGACATGGTTGAAGGATGTAACGGGAGCTTGCACTATATGGCCCCGGAGGTGTTCCTAGAGATGGACTACGAACACTCAGTAGACTTCTTCTCTACGGGAATCATGCTTTTTTTGATGGCATGCCTCAAACACCCATTCATGGACAAGTGGGAGAAGGATGAGGCTGTCATCAAAAACTCCATTTATTACAATTATCCAGACTACCCGCCGGAGATGGACCCCACACTGAAAGACTTCCTGGAGAAGCTACTGTGTAAAAACCAGGAAGCGCGTAAAGATCAGATGAAAAACCTGAGGGAAGAGCCGTTCTTCATTTCCATAGACTGGAAGGCTGTGGAGTCCGGAGGGGTGCGGCCCCCATTCCGTGTGGAACCACCATAGGAAGAGCCGAGAGAGACCCCTACTCACTTGGACAACAACAACACTAGTACTATAATAGTTACATAGCTATAATAAAATGTGTAAAAATGACAGCAGTTTTATTGTTTTCTATTAAAAATCAATGAATGAAATTTGATTGGTTGCGGTCGGCTCCGCCCACTTTTTCTAAACTTGGAGTGGAAACCCCCAGCGACCACATTTGCGATATTCGAGGGCCCTGACATCAATATTGTGAGAATGGCAGCCTTGTTAATTTTTCCCATTTAAATCAATCAAAGAAATCTGATTGGTCGGTTTTGGCTCCACCCACTTTTATGAATTTTAATCCCAGTGACCAACTGTGCCAAGTGTCAGGACCCTGCCACTAACCGTCTAAGAGCAGCAGCAATTTTTTTTATTTTTCCCTTTTAAACTAATGGCTGAAATTTGATTGGCTGTGGTAGACTCCGCCCACTTTTTATAAATTTTAAACCCAGTCACCCAGTGACCCACTGTGCCAAGTCTGGGAACTCTGGCTTTAATACTGTGAGAATTGCAGCGGTTTACATTTTCCCATTGAAGTCAATAGGGTAAATCTGATTGGTTGTGTGTGGCTCCGCCCACTTTTTTGGGTCCCCAAAATGTGACAGAATGTTTCAGCTTCACCCCATAACCAAGTGACCCAAGTTTGGTGAGGCGGTTGTCAGTCTGAACTGGATCACTGAGGGGAGAGCATTGACTGTTGGAGCTCTGCTCAAAGGACCTATCCGTGGTGTGCCTGTCCGACCATCAGTGCAGGAGGAGCGGAGATAGTCCGAACTTTAAGGCCCTGCTTAGGCCTTTCGTCGGCAGGAGCCTACCTTGCAGGCCGGCTGTCTCAGGATGGAGCAGGCGGCTCCAAAGCACCCTGATCCCACTGGCTTGGGAAGGGGAGGAACATTGACTGTGAAGGACACTGTAGCTTGGGTGCACGCAGTTGATGAATGCTGTTTCTTGATAAAAACTTTGAAGTTCCAGCTAAAGAATGCAATCTTTCGCTACGGAGTGAAATGGCAATCGAGCTTTCTGAATATGGACCCTGAACTGGTAAGCCTGAGACAGAGGATCCGTGAGCAGCAGGCTGTGCTTGAGGGCCTGAAAGCTTACGGGGGACCTATGAGTGAGGCCCTGGTGTGTCGTCAGAGGTTCCAAGCCATGTTAGCAAACAGTGATGATGAATATCTGAACGGAGGTGAGGGAGATTGCGTGGTTATGGAGAAAGGCAGTACGCCTGAGGAGCCTTCTGGTCAGGCGTCTCTCTTACCTGCCATGCATCAACCTACTGAGCAAATTACAGCTGTGCATGTTAAACCTGAAGTTGATGAAGATACGATCTTGGAGGTGATTGTCGGGAGGGAATCTTCCAAGACAGAGGTGGATAATGTATGTAAAGATGATAAAGCTTCCCTAACAGTCAAAGATGGTGGCAAATACGTTAAAACTTTACCTGTGGGGGTGTTGCCGTTGTCAGGGGCTGTGCAGATACATGATGGTTTGGGAGGCGTTATACAAACCTCCCTGGATCCTGACCCTGAGCAGTCAGCATCTGGAGATGATGGTGTGAGCCAAGAGTCCAAAGGACTCATGCAGGTAGAAGGCATATTGCAAAAATGGTAAAATCCCCCATAGGCTTTCATTAGGCCCCTATTTCACTTTCCAAAATCTCAAATCTTTTCAAAGGGCAATGGCTCAGCAGTGGCAAATTTTCTAGCATTGTAGGAACTGTTAGGGGGATCATAACTGGTGAGTTTCGGGTCCCTAGGCCAAAGAGGTCATAGCCTAGGGTCACAAAAAACCTGTTTATTTGGGCTATTTCAATGGTAGTGATGCTGACGTACATAAATCGCAGCCATGGCCGTTAGCAACGTCTGAATTTCACGAAATGTCTCATGCAGGTAGAAGACATATTGTTAGACTTGGATTCCAAAGATGGGGTCCCTACATTTCTGCAAACCAGAGTTACAGGGGTCCAAAATTGGTAAAATCCCCCATAGGCTTTCATTGCCTCCCTATTTCACTTTCCAAAATCTCACATCTTTTCAAAGGGCAATTGCTCAGCAGTGGCAAATTTTCTAGCATTGTAGGGACCCTTAGGGGGAACATGACTGGTGAGTTTCGGGCCCCTAGGCCAAAGAGGTCATAGCCTAGGGTCACAAAAACCTGTTTATTTGGGCTATTTCAATGGTAGTGATGCTGACGTACATAAATCGCAGCCATGGCCGTTAGCAACGTCTGAATTTCACGAAATGTCTCATGCAGGTAGAAGACATATTGTTAGACTTGGATTCCAAAGATGGGGTCCCTACATCTCTGCAAACCAGAGTTACAGGGGTCCAAAATTGGTAAAATCCCCCATAGGCTTTCATTGCCTCCCTATTTCACTTTCCAAAATCTCACATCTTTTCAAAGGGCAATTGCTCAGCAGTGGCAAATTTTCTAGCATTGTAGGGACCCTTAGGGGGAACATGACTGGTGAGTTTAGGGCCCCTAGACCAAAGAGGTCATAGCCTAGGGTCACAAAAACCTGTTTATTTGGGCTATTTCAATGGTAGTGATGCTGACGTACATAAATCACAGCCATGGCCGTTAGCAACGTCTGAATTTCACGAAATGTCTCATGCAGGTAGAAGACATATTGTTAGACTTGGATTCCAAAGATGGGGTCCCTACATCTCTGCAAACCAGAGTTACAGGGGTCCAAAATTGGTAAAATCCCCCATAGGCTTTCATTGCCTCCCTATTTCACTTTCCAAAATCTCACATCTTTTCAAATGGCAATTGCTCAGCAGTGGCAAATTTTCTAGCATTGTAGGGACCCTTAGGGGGAACATGACTGGTGAGTTTCGGGCCCCTAGGCCAAAGAGGTCATAGCCTAGGGTCACAAAAACCTGTTTATTTGGGCTATTTCAATGGTAGTGATGCTGACGTACATTAATCGCAGCCATGGCCGTTAGCAACGTCTGAATTTCACGAAATGTCTCATGCAGGTAGAAGACATATTGTTAGACTTGGATTCCAAAGATGGGGTCCCTACATCTCTGCAAACCAGCGTTACAGGGGTCCGAAATTGGCAAAATCCCCCATAGGCTTTCATTGCCTCCCTATTTCACTTTCCAAAATCTCACATCTTTTCAAAGAGCAATTGCTCAGCAGTGGAAAATTTTCTAGCATTGTAGGGACCCTTAGGGGGAACATGACTGGTGAGTTTCGGGCCCCTAGGCCAAAGAGGTCATAGCCTAGGGTCACAAAAACCTGTTTATTTGGGCTATTTCAATGGTAGTGATGCTGACGTACATAAATCACAGCCATGGCCGTTAGCAACATCTGAATTTCACGAAATGTCTCATGCAGGTAGAAGACATATTGTTAGACTTGGATTCCAAAGATGGGGTCCCTACATCTCTGCAAACCAGAGTTACAGGGGTCCAAAATTGGTAAAATGTTTTGGGAACTGTATCCTTAGCCAAAGGGAACTGTGATTTGCTTATGCAGAGTGATGGGAAGGGAGGTGGAAGTAAAGCTTACTAGAGTGAAATGTGACACCGTGTTTGGTAATATTGAGATAATGCAAAATGAGAATGGTAGTGTGAATTTGTTAATTGAAGATGAAGTGATTGAAAATGTTTCTTTAAATGAAAATGTGGATGTGGAAAAAAAAGAAAGTTGTGTAGAAAATGACATAAAAAGTAAAGAGAATAAACAGGAGGAGAAAGGGGCAGATGGGCAGGCTGCTGTTGATACATCTGTGGGTGCTTCAGGAGAAGGAGTGGTTGGGACCACAGAAAGTATGGAGGAGGTTGCGTTAGCTCTTGGTGCACTTGCAGATGTAGATGAAGTGCTGGGTGACTTCTATTCTGAAACTAAAAGGTATATTGTAACTGAACTTAAGCTTCTCATTCTTGATGTCCCCCAGCACCACATTTGCGATATTCGAGGTCCATGACATCAATAATGTGAGAATGGCAGCCTTTTTATTTTTCCCATACAAATCAATGAAAGAAATCTGGTTGGTTTTGGCCCCACCCACTTTTCTGAATTTTAATCCCAGTCCCCTGGTGACCAACTGTACCAAGTTTGAGGACCCTGCTATTAACTGTCTTAAAGCGGCAGCAGTTTTACATTTTCCCATTTAAATGAATGGCTGAAATTTGTCTGTGGTAGACTCTGCCCACTTTTTCTAAATTTTAAACCCAGTCACCCAGCGACCCAGTGGGCCAAGTTTGGGAACTCTGGCTTTTATACTGTGAGAATTACAGCTGTTTACATATTCTCATTGAAGTCAATAGGGAAAATCTGATTGGTTGTTTGTGGCTCCACCCACTTTTTGGGGTCCCCAAAATGTGACAGAATGTTTTAGCATCACCCCATGACTAAGTGACCCAAGTTTGGTGAGAGTAACTTCAAAGCTGTACGAGTGGCGAAAGTTTCAAGTTTTCCAACGAAAGTCTATGGGAAAAATAAGGTCTTCGGGGGTCCACCACAGGGGCACGGAGGGTGGGATTGCTTAAAAAAGCACAAGCAATCTATTCGGGTATGAGCCAAACAAGTGTGCAAAGTTTCATAATTGTACTCCTGAAACTCTGGGAGGAGTAGCGTATAGAAAATTGCTAAATGTTCATTGGCTGGTGGTAGCTCTGCCCACTTTGGGTGCCCCCCAAAATACTTATTTTAATTTGGGGTGACACCAACAATATGTGGTCCGAGTTTGGGGAGTGTAGCTTCAAAATTGTACGAGTAACAGCGATTTTAAATTTTTCCCTGTCAAAGTCAATACGAAAAATGGGGGCTTCTGGGGTCTGCCGCAGGGGCGCGGAGGGTGGGATCGCTTAATAAAGCACAAGCAGCGTACTTCACTATAAGACGAGTAAGTGTGGAAAGTGTGGCGCTTGAACCCCTAAAACTGTAGGAGGCGTAGCGTACAGAAAATGGGGGGCGCTAATAATAATAACTAGATGATTTTTATTGTAAAAAATATATACAAATTTACAATACAATAAATAATATAAATGAAAATATAGTGATTGAAAATGACCACACAAATCAAAGAAATCGCATACATCTGCATAACATAAACCTTTTGTACAAAAATATGTACAACTCATAAAGTCAAAATTGACTATAATGCATTTTCGCATATTCTCTTATATACAAAGGGACTTTTACGCCCAACATAAGAGCCAACTTCGCATTATCACAAACAATTATTTCCAAAAAACAACCTTATGTCCAAAAGGACATCCACAAGGAAGCATAACTCCTGAACAGGAGAACCGTGCATTTACTACATCTATACGACGCAAGACTAGACGACATAAACCACCACCCTTCACCAACCCACTAGTGACCAAAAACCAGACATATAACAAGACGTAATCATGCAGCAACCCACTCACACCAGGAGGGGTAACACACACGAGACAAAAATAATCAAAACTGTAACAAGACGAAACAAAGAACCCCCAAGTAAGCCGGAGGGAAGACTTCAGTTATGTCTGCGGCCGAACATAAAAAATATAGGGAAAATAATCAAAATCTAAGCAGGGTGAGTTAAGGAGATAGAAAGCCCACCCAAGAGAGACATGGATGAGCTAAGGAGGCCTGATATTCTGCCAAGCAAGAATCCAAGCACTCCTGCCCAACCTACGTCTCTCCGAGCACCGAATCCTGGACACCTCACCAAGAACATTGTTCACCACCACCTGGACAGGGATGGATTTTTGTCTAATGACTAACTGACACCGTGCCAACCATGTGTGCTGTCTAATGGCTAAGCTGACTAAATATAAAGTGCATAAATCATAACCCTGGTAGGATCTGAATGCCCCATATGCCCACTCAGCGTAACTCAGACGCTCCAGAAAGGGGATACCTAAGATCCCACCCACCTGTTTACACACCTCTATATTAAAGGGACAATGAAGAAGAAAATGGTCCATGGACTCCTCGACACCACCACACTCCTCTCGAGGACATCCACGTGCATCCACATTCAAGTACTTAACATTGCTCCTAACATAGAGCTTGCCGTGAAAGGAAAGCCAAGCTATATCCCACAATTTATTTGGAATACGTGGCGAATTAATCAGCCTCAAACCCTCCTCCAATTGCACGCTTGGGCAGTCTCTTAAGTACATTGGGTCATGAAAGTAGGAGTCTATCACCCGTTTCGTTAGGTCTCGCCTCCCGACCGATCTGACATCCTCCACCGTCAATCCCCACTGTTTCAATTTTTTCAAGCACATGACAACATAGGCCGGGAGATAGTCACGGCGAGACACCAGTCTTTTCACTGAGCCACCGCTTTCCCAACTCGTGAGCGAAGTCCCAAACCAGGTCCGGAAAATGCCTACCCAACCAGGCGGGTTCTCTGCAAGCATGCTACCAAGATTGTGTTTAATAAACAGCAGAGAAAAGAAAACGATTGGATTGACCATATCTAGGCCACCTTCCCGTCTGGTTTTGTAGGTGATATTTCTGCGCATAAGGTATAATCTGTTTCCCCAGAGCATCTGAAAAAACAGACCACAGATCCTTGTATACAGAGATTGGGGCAAAATTGCGACATAACTGACGTAAAGCAATATTGGAACCAGATGACTCTTGATCAAGTCCACCTTTTCCCTGAACGTTAAAGACCAGTTTTTCCAGCGTGCTACTTTGGCGTCGACATCATCTAGCCTACATACCCAATTTAAGTGGCCGTGATCGCCAGGACCAAATTCGATGCCAAGAATCTTAATTTTCTGTTGAGGCACGGGAAAGGAGCCAGGAAGCTCAAAGCTCTCTCCATCATTCCCCATCCAGAAAATTTCACACTTGTCTGGATTAACTTGTGACCCTGATGCCTTTGAGTACAGCGCAATCTCTGAGACCACTACCTCCGCCTCCTCTGTCCCAGAAACTATCACCGTCACATCATCGGCATAGGCCACAACCTTCAGGGGAGGCACATCAGGAATGCCCACAGGAACTCCACTGAGCGCACTGCTTTCTAGCCTTCTTACGAAGGGGTCGATCGCGAATACGTACAGGAGGGAGCTCAGCGGACACCCCTGACGCACTCCAGAACATACCTTGAAGGATTCGCCAACCCAGCCATTTATGAGCATGAAACTCTCTGCCTCTTTATACAAAATGCGAAGCCAATTAACAAACCCTTCCTGTAGGCCATACACACAAAGTAGCCGCCATAAGTACTCATGGTTTACTCGATCAAAAGCCTTAGACTGATCCAATGCCAGCAGATACTTTCCCCAACCCTCAGCCCTGCATCGTTCCAGGACTTCCCGGACAGACAAAAGTGCTGAGAAAGTGCCTCTTCCTGAAATCGAGCAGTGCTGGTGGTGGGAAAGCAAGGATGTCGCCTGGGATAGACGCCAGAATAATATTTTCGCCAAAATCTTTCTGTCGATGTTGAGAAGGCTGATGGGACGCCAATTCTCAATCATCTCAGGATCTTTGCCTTTAGACAGGAGAATGACCGCTGACTTTCTCATGGAAGGTGGTAAGTCACCTTCAGCAAGGCACTGATTGAACACATCTGCCAATTGAGGTGCCAGAAAAGCCTTGAAAGCTTTGTAAAACTCAGCTGTCAAACCATCCGGACCAGGAGATTTTTTAGGTGTGAGACTGTCAATGGCTCTCACTACTTCTTCAGCGGTGATTGCCTCTGTCAGGTCTATGTCAGAAACATCTGCATCTCCCAGCCCTGGGGGTCGAAACTAGAAAGGTCTCCATCTCAGCCTGGTCAATCGGCTTGTTCCCAAGCAGGTCAGCATAAAAATCTCTAGCAATGGATAGGATTCCGTGCCTGGACTTATCCACAGAACCCGATCCATCTCTGAGTCCAGTAACCGTTTTAAGGGCTGCACCTTGTCTGCAATTCTGATAGGGATCAGGCGAGTGGTATTTGCCATAATCCCTCTCTAAATACAGAGAAGTCAGACGGTCATATTGCTGCTGCTTGAGTTGGGCCTTGACCTCAGAGATCTCCCCCTGATCTCCGTTCTCCGAGACCAGGATCTCAAGCTTTCTTCTCAGTTGCTGGTAAGCAATATTTCTACCAATCTGTTTCTTCCTGGCTAGGCTCTTGAAAAGTCTGATGACACGACTTTTGACCACCTCCCACCACTCTGACCTGTTGTCAAAGCATTCCAGGATGGTGATCTGTGCCTGAAAAAATTCCTCAACAGACTGTCTCACATTCTCTTCCAACAGCAGGGACGAATTTAACTTCCAGGTACCCCTACCCCTGGGAGGAGCACAGGACGCACCCAGATCCACCGACAGAATACAGTGATCCGAGAATTCCACTGCCTGGACCCTAGGGGCTGAAGCAGTGCAATTCTCTGTAACAAAAAATCTATCTATTCTACTCTGACTCCCTGGCCGCTGAAAAGTGAACCCAGTGAGGCCTGGTGAATGCTGAACATGAGCATCCACCAGACCCGCCTCTTTAACTATCCTATTTAAGAAA
Organism: Hyperolius riggenbachi; assembly: GCF_040937935.1. Classification (NCBI taxonomy): domain Eukaryota; kingdom Metazoa; phylum Chordata; class Amphibia; order Anura; family Hyperoliidae; genus Hyperolius; species Hyperolius riggenbachi. Next base: position 215,889,445 of record NC_090653.1, read on the forward strand.
ATGCTATCAGGACGCAACCGAGTGTTGGTACCTTCCCTGTCCATTACCCTGACAATGGTGTTAAAATCACCACCAAACACAATCGGTTGCGTTGTAAAAAGGAACGGCCTGATCGCTGTGAAAAGACGTCTCCTCTCCCAATAAGTCTGTGGTGCATACACATTAATTAACCTGAGGTTCTGTCCTCTCACAACAACGTCTAGGACCAGACATCTCCCCATCTCTACTTCAATTACTCGCCGGCAAGTTACCATTTCAGTTCTGAAAAGCACTGCCACACCACTGTAAGGCTCGGCCGCTAGAGACCAATAGCTCGGACCAGATCTCCAGTCCCTCCTGGCTAGATGGATATCAGCCAAGGAGGTGAGCCTAGTCTCCTGCAAAAACAAAATGTCAGCATCAAAACTGCTGAGAAAAAATAAGGCCAAGTTACGAGCTCTTACTGATTTGATACTGGCAACATTAATAGTTGCCAGTTTAAGTGGTGGGGGAACAGCCATTTGAGTAATTGGAATAGTGTCACTCCAGCTTACTTCACAAAGGACAAAAAGAAAAAGAAACACAATCCACATAGACAACATTAGGAAGTATTCTCCTGTTCACCCTCCTCTGCCTCCATACTTTCCTCAGAAAGTGAATCTTCCTGCTGGTCATCTAAGGCACTGAACCTATTTGCCAGCTGGTGGATCAGTCTCTTGGCTGCCACCTCACTTTTCTTTTGTACTCGCCTATCTTTTATTGTTTTAGGCCTGCGCTTTTTTTACACTCTGAAGTCTCTCCTCCAGATATTTTAAGTCATCTGGATGAAGAGACTCCAGATCCAGCTGTTTTCTCACTTTCTCTCTTACAGAAAGGGAAGTCGCTGTTTTTCCTGATCCAGAGGGTTGAGTGGGAGAATGTGTAGGATTGGGAGTTACATCGGGAGGAAGGGGAGGGGGAGGATCTGGGATGGGGAGTGAATCAGGAGGGGGGGGCAAGGATGGGAGAAGGATAGGGGAAGGATTGGGATCAGGTTGGGAAACCCTCGGAGGTAACTGGGTTTCAACCTCCAAAACACCTCTAGCTGTATTTTGGAATACTTCTTTTCTTGGGACCTTTTTCTGGATCCTATCTGGAGGGGGGCTATTTCTTGGGTTTTTCATAAACCGGGGTTTAGACTGCTCTTGGAGAGTACCCGCTCCCTCGGACTCATTCACAGTGCGGCGTCTTCCCCTGCCTCTCTTCACTACTTGCCATGCAGACTCAGGGACCTCACCAGATGTTATGCTGTCGGAGGAGGGGACTGTTACAGAATCTTTACATGGCACAGACACAGGATTCGATACACCGGAAAAGGGTACTGGTGGAGCAGACTGGGAATTAGACTGTGGGGAAACCGACTGGGGAGGTAACACAAGAGGTAGGTTGGAAACATACGATTGTATCCCCTCCTCCTCCATTTTGGACAGTAAAGCCTCCTTTACTGAGTCAGGCAAGTTTGACCAGGAATTTGGACACACGCTGCAAGGATGCCCAAAACTATGGCATAGGTTACATTTGATGGTATTACAATCTTTTGCATCATGTCCAAACTCCTGGCACAAACCGCAGCGGGGCTGCTTGCAACCGTAACTGTAGTGTCCCCTCCCTCCACAACGGTTACAGATCCTGGGCTGACCTGGATAAAAAACGGTGATCTTGTCTCTGCCCAACAGGGCCGTACGAGGAACGTGCAGGTAAGTACCATTCTTATATTTCATTTTAATAGAGACCTCGTAACCTCCCCACCAGATATCCAGGTCATCCAGGATCCTTTGAGGAGGGGACACTACATCAACATAGTGAGAGAGCCAGAGGACGACATCCTGCACTGGAATGGACTCGTTTGTCACCATGACGTTAGCCCTCCTCACCAGGGGCTGACCAGATATGTATGAGGCCACAAAATGCTTCCATTCTGATCTCTTCTCCTTTTCTTCCATAAAAAATTCTTGTCCCCCCGGTGTAAGAAAACTAACGTCATAGTACTCAGGGGGGTCACCAGGAGCAATGATGGCATATATGTCCTGGGCCTTCACACCCGTACCTAGAAGGAGACGGGCAAAATCTTGCTTATTAGGGATACGTGATTCCCCCGTCCATTTTAGGCGAACCACGTTCCGTCTCCCCCCAGATACGGGTGCGTCATCCCCCTGCTTCAAGGGAGCGGGTACTCTCTTTCCACTAAGCCTACCACCACCCACCTGACCCACCGCCCGAGCATAAGATGGGATGCCAGATGATTTAACCCCAGGCCTTGGTTCTGGTGTTGGTGCCCCACCACCTCGGGTAACAAAAGCCAGATCTGGGATAGCAAAGGAGTCTGGCATAGTTTTGCGAGTGGATGGGTGGCACTCACCAGTACCACAAATAACTTCCATAAGAACCTCTTTGCCGTCTTTATCGTAGCAGAAGAGAACTTCATTCCTTATTACAAAAAGGAAATTGCCTGCTTTGAACTTGGATTGTTTGCCCACACTAGAATCACCCAGACCTACAGAGGCAATCTTGCTTAGGTCAGCGCTTTCACCAATGGGCAAAAAATCCAATATCTTGCATGTCTCAGTCTCAAGGACATACAAGACATCTGGCTCCACCACATATCTTTTACCTCCTGCGATGAAATCCCCGATAATTTTAATCTCCATCGTTTCCGCCACAAAAATGCCCCCCTTGTCACCCTCCCCACTCCCCTTTTGAATACCCACATCCGATTCCAGAGGCTTATGAGTATCTGAACACACCACTGATCCCCTTGGATTTTCACTCTGATTTTGATTACCCAACATTGTCAGCATTACAGGGGTATTTATCGCATGTTTCTTGTTCACACCTTCCACAAAAACTTCACCAAAATTAGTATCAACTACTTCCACCATTTTTCCATCTCCAGATATGTTTGATGCTGCAGTATTATTACTTTTATTGCTTACTAAGGATTCACTGGCTTCTGTTACCAAAATATTAGATTTTTCTATCATGGAAGGAGAATAGTCATTATTTTCCATATGAGATTTTACTATACTAGCAACATTTGTGCATTTTGTGCTTGGCACTGGGGATGCAATGATAACAGTTTTATCTGAGTCACTGTTATTTACTTCTATTGGAGTCTTATGGCTGGCTCCCTGATGTTTAGCTGCCTCAGCAGACTGTCTCTCAATGTCACTGTTTGTTTCAGCGCTCACTTTACCTTCTGTTGCTTTGCTGCCGTCTGGAAAGTCCCCTTCTGCTCTGCTCTGCAGCACCACAGAGTTGTCGGGTTGTCTTGCGGTATTATCCTCTTTCATTGAGGAATTCTGTTCGCATGGGCGTCTGGCGTCCTTCTCCTCCTCCCCGGGTGTTTCCGGTGCGCTTTCCAATTCACTGCGCCCAGCAACCTCCGTGCCACGTCGGACAGCCACTGGAGCGCATAGAGGAGGCGTTGGGACGCATGCCGGAGTTCCGCTGACGTCACTTCCGGTGACGTCACATCCGGTCTGCGCCACCGCTGTTCCAGCTAGAGACAATGCAGCGGCGAGCTGCCTCACAAGCCCCACAGACTTGCGCACATAGGTGGATCTTCTTCTAGCTCCTGCATTACTTCCTCTCTTCTTTCTTTTTTTAGGAACAGTTCCACTCTCTTTTTGCTGCACACTCTCTGTTGTTGCCTGAGATGCCTCAGATCCCTCCACCTCCGTTTCCATTCGTTCCTCAGCCACATCAGGCACATCTGCTTCTATGGAATTTTCCATTCCAGCGCTTTCTTCTGCTGACAGTCTGTTTTTCTCACCATTAACCCTTTCCACACTACCCTTCTTAGTAGTTGTAGCAGGGCTTGTGGTTTCACTGGGTTCTTGGCAAGGTCTTGATTTTTCAACATTATATTCTGCATGCACATCTGCTTTGATAATTACAGTGTGGGAAAACTTTGTAGTTACAGCAGGCTTGTCACTTTCTGGAATTTCTGTATCACCTTTCTTTGTAATTTCTTTTCTTGTCACTTTCATTTCCCTCTCCTGCCCACTTCTGGTGTCCCTGGGTTTCCTACCCTCCACCTTACCTGCGGGGCTTACGGATTGGGTGGTTGCAGGCTTTACAATCCCAGATCTTATACTCTTTACTGCATCTTCCACTACAGCGTCAGCCGACATCAAGCGGAATCTGGCCGCATTCTGACGGGTTTCCCGAAAGGGCCCACCTTTACTTTCCAAATCCGAGATCACTCTCCATTGGTCAGCAACTTTCCTTTGCAGTTCTGTTGTTACAGGATCTTCACCTAGGAACTCAGGCCTCCACTTTACACCAAAACGATGTATTCTCTGCTTTAGTTGCAGGCACAATTGGTCGTACTGATCAGTATGGAATTTGATCAGCTTGTTCCACGTCACCACATCAGCTACAACATCTCGAGTTCCTCCATCACGAGTGCTCCCCCCTTCCCCTAGGTAAGACAGGTCAGGGGGGGTATGAGCAGACTGCTCCATGGCTGGAAGCAGCCGGCTAGGTTAGAGAGGGCCCCTGCAGGCCAAGGCCTGAGCAGGGACCTCAGGTAGCTCCACAGTCCAGAAAAGCTTCCTCTCTGCTGGGCCAGGTATAAGCCAGTAGTTTGCTCTGGAAGTCTCTGGTAGTCTCTCAGGAGCTCCTCTGCACACACCCTCTCAGTAACTAGATGGTGTCGTTTCTGAAGAAACCACAGGATGTTGGCTATGTGTCTGATTGGCTGCATGTGGCTCCGCCCACCTTGCCAAATTTTAACCCCAGTCACCCAGTGTGCCAAGTCTGGGAACTCTGGCTTTAATAATGTGAGAATTACAGCTGTTTACATTTTACCATTGAAGTCAATAGGGAAAATCTGATTGGCTGTTTTTGGCCCCGCCCACTTTCAAAATTTTAATCCCAGTCCCCCTGTGACCGACTGTGCCAAGTTTGAAGTCCCTGCCATTAACAGTAAAAGAATGACAGCAACTTATATATTGACATTGATTAGCAATAGGTAACATTTGATTGGCTGTTTTAAGCTCTGCCCATTTTTCTAAATTTTAACATTAACCACCATGTCATGGTCTGTGCCAAGTTTTGGACCTCTGGCTTTAAAACTGTGAGAGTGGCAGTATTTGAAAGCTTTACATTGAAGTGCATTGGTTAAATTTGATTGGATGCTAGTGGCTCCGCCCACTTTTTTTATTTTTTGACCGCAATCACCCAGTGAGTAACTGAGCCAAGTTTGGGACACCTGGCATTTAAACTGTGATAATAGCAGCAGTTTATCATTTTTCATTAAGGTCAATGGCTGAAATCTGATTGGCTGTTGTTACCCCGCCCCCTTTTTTTAACTAATTGTGAATCACAGTCACTCAGTCACTAACACTCCAAAGTTTATGAATGCTGGCATTTAACGTGTAAAAATGGCAGCAGTTTTATTGTTTTCTATTGAAAATCAATGAATGACATTTGATTGGTTGCTGGTGGCTCCACCCACTTTTTCAAAATTTGAAGTGTAAATTCCCAGGGACCACATTTGCGATATTCGAAGTCCCTGACATCAATATTGTGAGAATGGCAGCCTTTTTAATTTTTCCCATTTAAATCAATTAACGAAATCTGATTGGTCGGTTTTGGCTCTGCCCACTTTTATGAATTTTAATCCCAGTCCCCCAGTGACCAACTGTGCCAAGTGTCAGGACCCTACCATTAACCGTCTAAGAGCAGCAGCAATTTTTATTTTTCCCATTTAAACTAATGGCTGAAATTTGATTGGCTGTGGTAGACTCCATCCACTTTTAATACATTTTAAACCCAGTCACCCAGTGACCCACTATGCCAAGTCTGGGAACTCTGGCTTTAATACTTTGAGAATTACAGCTGTTTACATTTTCTCATTGCAGTCAATAGGGAAAATCTGATTGGTTGTTTGTGGCTCCACCCACTTTTTTGGGTCCCCAAAATGTGACAGAATGTTTCAGCTTCACTCCCTGACCAAGTGACCCAAGTTTGGTGAGTGTAACTTCAAAGCTGTACGAGTGGCAAAAGTTTCAAAATTTCCAATGAAAGTCTATGGGAAAAATGGGGTCTTTGGGGGTCCGCCACAGGGGCCCGGAGGGTGAAATTGCTTAAAAAAGCACAAGCAACCTATTCGGGTATGAGCCGAACAAGTGTGCAAAGTTTCAGAATTCTACTCCTTAAACTCTGGGAGGAGTAGCGTATAGAAATTTGCTAAATTTTCATTGGCCACTGGTAGCTCCGCCTAATTTGGGGTGAGCCCCCAAAATACATCTTTTTATTTGGGGTGACACCAACCATATGTGGTCCGAGTTTGGGGAGTGTAGCTTCAAAATTGTACGAGTGGCAGTGATTTTAAATTTTTCCCTGTCAAAGTCAATACGAAAAAAGGGGTCTTCCGGGGTCCGGCGCAGGGGCCCGGAGGGTGCGATCGCTTAATAAAGCACTTCGCTTGTTTGGCGCTTCTACCCCTAAAACTGTAGGAGGAGTAGCGTATAGAAAATGGGGAGGGGGGCGCCTATAATAATAAGAAGAACTAGATGGTGTCGTTTCTGAAGAAACCACAGGATGTTGGCTATGTGTCTGATTGGCTGTATGTGGCTCCGCACACCTTGTCAAATTTTAACCCCAGTGACCCAGTGTGCCAAGTCTGCGAACTCTGGCTTTAATACAGTGAGAAATACAGCTGTTTACATTTTCCCATTGAAGTCAATAGGGAAAATCTGATTGGCTATTTTTGGCCCCACCCACTTTTCAAATTTTAATCCCAGTCCCCCTGTGACTGACTGTGCCAAGTTTGAAGTCCCTGCCAGTAACAGTAAAAGAATGACAGCAACTTATATATTGACATTGAATAGCAATAGGTAACATTTGATTGGCTGTTTTAAGCTCCGCCCATTTTTCTAAATTTTAAAATTAACCACTATGTCATGGTCTGTGCCAAGTTTTGGACCTCTGGCTTTAAAACTGTGAGAGTGGCAGTATTTGAAAGTTTTACATTGAAGTGCATAGGTGAAATTTGATTGGATGTTAGTGGCTCCACCCACTTTTCCTGTTTTTGACCGCAGTCACCCAGTGAATAACTGAGCCAAGTTTGGGACACCTAGCATTTAAACTGTGATTTTAGCAGTGGTTTATCATTTTTCATTAAGGTCAATGGCTGAAATCTGATTGGCTGTTGTTGCCCCGCCCCCTTTTTTCCTACTTGTGAACCACAGTCACCCAGTGACTAACACTCCAAAGTTTGTGAATGCTGGCATTTAACGTGTAAAAATGGCAGCAGTTTTATATTTTTCCATTGAAAATCAATGAATGAAATTTGATTGGTTGCTGGTGGCTACGCCCACTTTTTCAGAACTTGAAGTGGAAACCCCTAGGGACCACATTTGCGATATTCGAGGTCCCTGACATCAATATTGTGAGAATGGCAGCCTTTTTAATTGTTCCCATTTAAATCAAGCAAAGAAATCTGATTGGTCGGTTCTGGCTCTGCCCACTTTTATGTATTTTGAGTGTTGACGTATAATATAAAATCTGATGGAAAGTGCCGGAAAGTCCTATCTGCTTCCACCGAGCCCCTCTTGTGATGTCATAATAGCCCCATGTTTACCTCTGGTGATGTCAGGGAAGTGATGTCATAATAGCCGTGTGTGTGTATATAAGCAGAGGTTGAGCATTGAGAGGCTCACTTTTGTCTCCACTTGCACAAGTGAAGACGATTGATTTTGCTCTCGAGCAATTTACTCATTAGTGAGATTCTCATTGGTGAACTATGTTGCGCTGCTGTAAAAGGCACCGCAAAATGAACCTCAGGCTTGAGGTTCAGCAGCCCTCTGTACAGCCAGCTGCCAATGCTGACCCAGAGCCACAACCACCAGCTAGGGGAAGAGCCCAGGCAGCTGTGCGTTCTATCAGGGCTTTCTTGGGCAGACTGTTCTACTGCTGTAGACCTGCCCCATCTACCGGGCGTTCTGCATTAGCACTGGAATATGTGGTATCGGATGATTCCGGTCATGTGGTGGAGGGAGTAGCTGGGTACCCAGCACCGGGATATCAGATATCGGTTATTTCACCTTATGTGGAGGAAGCAGAAGAGGCTGATGATTTTGGTCATGTGGTGGAGGAAGTAGCTGGGGAACCAGCGCCAGGATATCAGCTTTCTGATGTTTTGCCTTATGTGGATGTGGAGGAGAAGAAAGAAGCTGATGATTCCGGTCATGTGGTGGAGGAAGTAGCTGGGGAACCAGCGCCGGGATATCAGTTATCGGATGTCTCCCCCTTGGATGTTGACGAAGCAGAAGAAGCTGATGATTCCGGTCATGTGGAGGAGGTAGTAGCTGGGGAACCAGCGCAGGGATATCAGTTGTCGGATGTTTCACCTTTTGTGGATGTGGACTTAGGAGCTGATGATTCTGGTCATGTGGTGGAGGAAGTAGCTGGGGAACCAGCGCCAGGGTATCAGCTTTCTGATGTTTCACCTCGTGTGGATGTGAAGGAGAAGGAAGAGGCTGATGATTCCGGTCATGTGGTGGAGGAAGTAGCTGGGAAACCAGCGCCGGGATATCAGTTATCGGATATCTCCCCCTTGGATGTTGACGAAGCAGAAGAAGCTGATGATTCCGGTCATGTGGAGGAGGAAGTAGCTGGGGAACCAGCGCCGGGATATCAGTTGTCGGATGTTTCACCTTTTGTGGATGTGGACTTAGGAGCTGATGATTCTGGTCATGTGGTGGAGGAAGTAGCTGGGGAACCAGCGCCGGGATATCAGCTTTCTGATGTTTCACCTCGTGTGGATGTGAAGGAGAAGGAAGAGGCTGATGATTCCGGTCATGTGGTGGAGGAAGTAGCTGGGAAACCAACGCCGGGATATCAGTTATCGGATATCTCCCCCTTGGATGTTGACGAAGCAGAAGAAGCTGATGATTCCGGTCATGTGGTGGAGGAAGTAGCTGGGGAACCAGCGCCGGGATATCAGTTGTCGGATGCTTCAGCTTTTGTTGATGTGGACTTAGGAGTTGATGATTCTGGTCATGTGGTGGAGGAAGTAGCTGGGGAACCAGCGCCAGGATATCAGCTTTCTGATGTTTCACCTCGTGTGGATGTGGAGGAGAAGGAAGAGGCTGATGATTCCGGTCATGTGGTGGAGGAAGTAGCTGGGGAACCAGCGCCGGGATATCAGTTATCGGATGTCTCCCTCTTGGATGTTGACGAAGCGGAAGAAGCTGATGATTCCGGTTATGTGGTGGAGGAAGTAGCTGGGGAACCAGCGCCGGGATATCAGTTGTCGGATGCTTCAGCTTTTGTTGATGTGGACTTAGGAGCTGATGATTCCGGTCATGTGGTGGAGGAAGTAGCTGGGGAACCAGCGCCGGGATATCAGCTTTCTGATGTTTCACCTCATGTGGATGTGAAGGAGAAGGAAGAGGCTGATGATTCCGGTCATGAGGTGGAGGAAGTAGCTGGGGAACCAGCGCCGGGATATCAGTTGTCGGATGCTTCAGCTTTTGTTGATGTGGACTTAGGAGCTGATGATTCTGGTCATGTGGTGGAGGAAGTAGCTGGGGAACCAGCGCCAGGATATCAGCTTTCTGATGTTTCACCTCGTGTGGATGTGAAGGAGAAGGAAGAAGCTGATGATTCCGGTCATGTGGTGGAGGAAGTAGCTGGGGAACCAGCGTCGGGATATCAGTTGTCGGATATCTCCCTCTTGGATGTTGACGAAGCAGAAGAAGCTGATGATTTCGGTCATGTGGTGGAGGAAGTAGCTGGGGAACCAGCGCCGGGATATCAGTTGTCGGATGTTTCACCTTTTGTGGATGTGGACTTAGGAGCTGATGATTCTGGTCATGTGGTGGAGTAAGTAGCTGGGGAACCAGCGCCAGGATATCAGCTTTCTGATGTTTCACCTCGTGTGGATGTGGAGGAGAAGGAAGAGGCTGATGATTCCGGTCATGTGGTGGAGGAAGTAGCTGGGGAACCAGCGCTGGGATATCAGTTATCGGATGTCTCCCCCTTGGATGTTGGCGAAGTGGAAGAAGCTGATGATTCCGGTCATGTGGTGGAGGAAGCAGCTGGGGAACCAGCGCCGGGATATCAGTTGTCGGATGCTTCAGCTTTTGTCGATGTGGACTTAGGAGCTGATGATTCCGGTCATGTGGAGGAGGAAGTAGCTGGGAAACCAGCGCCGGGATATCAGCTTTCTGATGTTTCACCTCGTGTGGCGAAGGAGGAAGAAGCTGGCCCGAGTGGAATCCAGACCATCAGGAAGCCACTGACTTTGGGCAGCTTCAACTTCCATAAACTTCTTGGAGAGGGGTCATTTGGCAAGGTTTACCTTGCTTCCCACCGAGCCAGAGACCAACAGCTGGCCATTAAAATGGTCAAGAAAAGGCCATTTATAAAGTATAATGACCCTGAGGAAATATTCATGGAGTGTCAGGTATTGAAGACCCTTGGGAAGGGTCCCTTTATCACTCAGCTCTACGGTACATTCCAGTCAAAGAATTACCTCTGCTGTGCCATGGAGTACCTGAGCGGGGGAGATCTGATGACACTTCTAGATGATGCTGACAAGCCATTTGACATTACGACCCTGAGACTGTTTGCTGCGCAGATGGTTATCGGCCTGGAGTACATCCACTCCAAGGGTGTCATCCACAGAGACATCAAGCCGGAAAACATCCTCCTGGACGGAGTCGGGAACATAAAGATTGCTGACTTCGGCCTGGCAGTGCAAGATGTCTTTGGGGATGACATGGTTGAAGGATGTAACGGGAGCTTGCACTATATGGCCCCGGAGGTGTTCCTAGAGATGGACTACGAACACTCAGTAGACTTCTTCTCTACGGGAATCATGCTTTTTTTGATGGCATGCCTCAAACACCCATTCATGGACAAGTGGGAGAAGGATGAGGCTGTCATCAAAAACTCCATTTATTACAATTATCCAGACTACCCGCCGGAGATGGACCCCACACTGAAAGACTTCCTGGAGAAGCTACTGTGTAAAAACCAGGAAGCGCGTAAAGATCAGATGAAAAACCTGAGGGAAGAGCCGTTCTTCATTTCCATAGACTGGAAGGCTGTGGAGTCCGGAGGGGTGCGGCCCCCATTCCGTGTGGAACCACCATAGGAAGAGCCGAGAGAGACCCCTACTCACTTGGACAACAACAACACTAGTACTATAATAGTTACATAGCTATAATAAAATGTGTAAAAATGACAGCAGTTTTATTGTTTTCTATTAAAAATCAATGAATGAAATTGGTTGCGGGTGGCTCCGCCCACTTTTTCTAAACTTGGAGTGGAAACCCCCAGCGACCACATTTGCGATATTCGAGGGCCCTGACATCAATATTGTGAGAATGGCAGCCTTGTTAATTTTTCCCATTTAAATCAATCAAAGAAATCTGATTGGTCGGTTTTGGCTCCGCCCACTTTTATGAATTTTAATCCCAGTCCCCCAGTGACCAACTGTGCCAAGTGTCAGGACCCTGCCACTAACCGTCTAAGAGCAGCAGCAATTTTTTTTATTTTTCCCTTTTAAACTAATGGCTGAAATTTGATTGGCTGTGGTAGACTCCGCTCCACTTTTTATAAATTTTAAACCCAGTCACCCAGTGACCCACTGTGCCAAGTCTGGGAACTCTGGCTTTAATACTGTGAGAATTGCAGCGGTTTACATTTTCCCATTGAAGTCAATAGGGTAAATCTGATTGGTTGTGTGTGGCTCCACCCACTTTTTTGGGTCCCCAAAATGTGACAGAATGTTTCAGCTTCACCCCATAACCAAGTGACCCAAGTTTGGTGAGGCGGTTGTCAGTCTGAACTGGATCACTGAGGGGAGAGCATTGACTGTTGGAGCTCTGCTCAAAGGACCTATCCGTGGTGTGCCTGTCCGACCATCAGTGCAGGAGGAGCGGAGATAGTCTGAACTTTAAGGCCCTGCTTAGGCCTTTCGTCGGCAGGAGCCTACCTTGCAGGCCGGCTGTCTCAGGATGGAGCAGGCGGCTCCAAAGCACCCTGATCCCACTGGCTTGGGAAGGGGAGGAACATTGACTGTGAAGGACACTGTAGCTTGGGTGCACGCAGTTGATGAATGCTGTTTCTTGATAAAAACTTTGAAGTTCCAGCTAAAGAATGCAATCTTTCGCTACGGAGTGAAATGGCAATCGAGCTTTCTGAATATGGACCCTGAACTGGTAAGCCTGAGACAGAGGATCCGTGAGCAGCAGGCTGTGCTTGAGGGCCTGAAAGCTTACGGGGGACCTATGAGTGAGGCCCTGGTGTGTCGTCAGAGGTTCCAAGCCATGTTAGCAAACAGTGATGATGAATATCTGAACGGAGGTGAGGGAGATTGCGTGGTTATGGAGAAAGGCAGTACGCCTGAGGAGCCTTCTGGTCAGGCGTCTCTCTTACCTGCCATGCATCAACCTACTGAGCAAATTACAGCTGTGCATGTTAAACCTGAAGTTGATGAAGATACGATCTTGGAGGTGATTGTCGGGAGGGAATCTTCCAAGACAGAGGTGGATAATGTATGTAAAGATGATAAAGCTTCCCTAACAGTCAAAGATGGTGGCAAATACGTTAAAACTTTACCTGTGGGGGTGTTGCCGTTGTCAGGGGCTGTGCAGATACATGATGGTTTGGGAGGCGTTATACAAACCTCCCTGGATCCTGACCCTGAGCAGTCAGCATCTGGAGATGATGGTGTGAGCCAAGAGTCCAAAGGACTCATGCAGGTAGAAGGCATATTGCAAAAATGGTAAAATCCCCATAGGCTTTCATTAGGCCCCTATTTCACTTTCCAAAATCTCAAATCTTTTCAAAGGGCAATGGCTCAGCAGTGGCAAATTTTCTAGCATTGTAGGAACTGTTAGGGGGATCATAACTGGTGAGTTTCGGGTCCCTAGGCCAAAGAGGTCATAGCCTAGGGTCACAAAAACCTGTTTATTTGGGCTATTTCAATGGTAGTGATGCTGATGTACATAAATCGCAGCCATGGCCGTTAGCAACGTCTGAATTTCACGAAATGTCTCATGCAGGTAGAAGACATATTGTTAGACTTGGATTCCAAAGATGGGGTCCCTACATTTCTGCAAACCAGAGTTACAGGGGTCCAAAATTTGTAAAATCCCCCAAAGGCTTTCATTGCCTCCCTATTTCACTTTCCAAAATCTCACATCTTTTCAAAGGGCAATTGCTCAGCAGTGGCAAATTTTCTAGCATTGTAGGGACCCTTAGGGGGAACATGACTGGTGAGTTTCGGGCCCCTAGGCCAAAGAGGTCATAGCCTAGGGTCACAAAAACCTGTTTATTTGGGCTATTTCAATGGTAGTGATGCTGACGTACATAAATCGCAGCCATGGCCGTTAGCAACGTCTGAATTTCACGAAATGTCTCATGCAGGTAGAAGACATATTGTTAGACTTGGATTCCAAAGATGGGGTCCCTACATCTCTGCAAACCAGCATTACAGGGGTCCGAAATTGGCAAAATCCCCCATAGGCTTTCATTGCCTCCCTATTTCACTTTCCAAAATCTCACATCTTTTCAAAGGGCAATTGCTCAGCAGTGGCAAATTTTCTAGCATTGTAGGGACCCTTAGGGGGAACATGACTGGTGAGTTTCGGGCCCCTAGGCTAAAGAGGTCATAGCCTAGGGTCACAAAAACCTGTTTATTTGGGCTATTTCTATGGTAGTGATGCTGACGTACATAAATCACAGCCATGGCCGTTAGCAACGTCTGAATTTCACGAAATGTCTCATGCAGGTAGAAGACATATTGTTAGACTTGGATTCCAAAGATGGGGTCCCTACATCTCTGCAAACCAGAGTTACAGGGGTCCAAAATTGGCAAAATCCCCCATAGGCTTTTATTGCCTCCCTATTTCACTTTCCAAAATCTCACATCTTTTCAAAGGGCAATTGCTCAGCAGTGGCAAATTTTCTAGCATTGTAGGGACCCTTAGGGGGAACATGACTGGTGAGTTTCGGGCCCCTAGGCCAAAGAGGTCATAGCCTAGGGTCACAAAAACCTGTTTATTTGGCCTATTTCTATGGTAGTGATGCTGACGTACATAAATCACAGCCATGGCCGTTAGCAACGTCTGAATTTCACGAAATGTCTCATGCAGGTAGAAGACATATTGTTAGACTTGGATTCCAAAGATGGGGTCCCTACATCTCTGCAAACCAGAGTTACAGGGGTCCAAAATTGGCAAAATCCCCCATAGGCTTTTATTGCCTCCCTATTTCACTTTCCAAAATCTCACATCTTTTCAAAGGGCAATTGCTCAGCAGTGGCAAATTTTCTAGCATTGTAGGGACCCTTAGGGGGAACATGACTGGTGAGTTTCGGGCCCCTAGGCCAAAGAGGTCATAGCCTAGGGTCACAAAAACCTGTTTATTTGGGCTATTTCAATGGTAGTGATGCTGACGTACATAAATCACAGCCATGGCCGTTAGCAACATCTGAATTTCACGAAATGTCTCATGCAGGTAGAAGACATATTGTTAGACTTGGATTCCAAAGATGGGGTCCCTACATCTCTGCAAACCAGAGTTACAGGGGTCCAAAATTGGTAAAATGTTTTGGGAACTGTATCCTTAGCCAAAGGGAACTGTGATTTGCTTATGCAGAGTGATGGGAAGGGAAGGGAGGTGGAAGTAAAGCTTACTAGAGTCAAATGTGATACCGTGTTTGGCAATATTGAGATAATGCAAAATGAGAATGGTAGTGTGAATTTGTTAATTGAAGATGAAGTGATTGAAAATGTTTCTTTAAATGAAAATGTGGATGTGGAAAAAAAAGAAAGTTGTGTAGAAAATGACATAAAAAGTAAAGAGAATAAACAGGAGGAGAAAGGGGCAGATGGGCAGGCTGCTGTTGATACATCTGTGGGTGCTTCAGGAGAAGGAGTGGTTGGGACCACAGAAAGTATGGAGGAGGTTGCGTTAGCTCTTGGTGCACTTGCAGATGTAGATGAAGTGCTGGGTGACTTCTATTCTGAAACTAAAAGGTATATTGTAACTGAACTTAAGCTTCTCATTCTTGATGTCCCCCAGCACCACATTTGCGATATTCGAGGTCCATGACATCAATAATGTGAGAATGGCAGCCTTTTTATTTTTCCCATACAAATCAATGAAAGAAATCTGGTTGGTTTTGGCCCCACCCACTTTTCTGAATTTTAATCCCAGTCCCCTGGTGACCAACTGTACCAAGTTTGAGGACCCTGCTATTAACTGTCTAAAAGCGGCAGCAGTTTTACATTTTCCCATTTAAATGAATGGCTGAAATTTGTCTGTGGTAGACTCTGCCCACTTTTTCTAAATTTTAAACCCAGTCACCCAGCGACCCAGTGGGCCAAGTTTGGGAACTCTGGCTTTTATACTGTGAGAATTACAGCTGTTTACATATTCTCATTGAAGTCAATAGGGAAAATCTGATTGGTTGTTTGTGGCTCCACCCACTTTTTGGGGTCCCCAAAATGTGACAGAATGTTTTAGCATCATCCCATGACTAAGTGACCCAAGTTTGGTGAGAGTAACTTCAAAGCTGTACGAGTGGCGAAAGTTTCAAGTTTTCCAACGAAAGTCTATGGGAAAAATAAGGTCTTCGGGGGTCCACCACAGGGGCACGGAGGGTGGGATTGCTTAAAAAAGCACAAGCAATCTATTCGGGTATGAGCCAAACAAGTGTGCAAAGTTTCATAATTGTACTCCTGAAACTCTGGGAGGAGTAGCGTATAGAAAATTGCTAAATGTTCATTGGCTGGTGGTAGCTCCGCCCACTTTGGGTGCCCCCCAAAATACTTATTTTAATTTGGGGTGACACCAACAATATGTGGTCCGAGTTTGGGGAGTGTAGCTTCAAAATTGTACGAGTAACAGCGATTTTAAATTTTTCCCTGTCAAAGTCAATACGAAAAATGGGGGCTTCTGGGGTCTGCCGCAGGGGCGCGGAGGGTGGGATCGCTTAATAAAGCACAAGCAGCGTACTTCACTATAAGACGAATAAGTGTGGAAAGTGTGGCGCTTGAACCCCTAAAACTGTAGGAGGCGTAGCGTACAGAAAATGGGGGGGCGCTAATAATAATAACTAGATGGTGTCGTTTCTGAAGAAACCACAGGATGTTGGCTATGTGTCTGATTGGCTGCATGTGGCTCCGCCCACCTTGCCAAATTTTAACCCCAGTCACCCAGTGACCCAGTGTGCCAAGTCTGGGAACTCTGGCTTTAATAATGTGAGAATTATAGCTGTTTACATTTTACCATTGAAGTCAATAGGGAAAATCTGATTGGCTGTTTTTGGCCCCGCCCACTTTCAAAATTTTAATCCCAGTCCCCCTGTGACCGACTGTGCCAAGTTTGAAGTCCCTGCCATTAACAGTAAAAGAATGACAGCAACTTATATATTGACATTGATTAGCAATAGGTAACATTTGATTGGCTGTTTTAAGCTCCGCCCATTTTTCTAAATTTTAACATTAACCACCATGTCATGGTCTGTGCCAAGTTTTGGACCTCTGGCTTTAAAACTGTGAGAGTGTCAGTATTTGAAAGCTTTACATTGAAGTGCATTGGTTAAATTTGATTGGATGCTAGTGGCTCCGCCCACTTTTTTATTTTTTGACCGCAATCACGAAGTGAGTAACTGAGCCAAGTTTGGGACACCTGGCATTTAAACTGTGATAATAGCAGCAGTTTATCATTTTTCATTAAGGTCAATGGCTGAAATCTGATTGGCTGTTGTTACCCCGCCCCCTTTTTTTTACTAATTGCGAATCACAGTCATTCAGTCACTAACACTCCAAAGTTTATGAATGCTGGCATTTAACGTGTAAAAATGGCAGCAGTTTTATTGTTTTCTATTGAAAATCAATGAATGACATTTGTTTGGTTGCTGGTGGCTCCACCCACTTTTTCAAAATTTGAAGTGTAAATCCCCAGGGACCACATTTGCGATATTCGAAGTCTCTGACATCAATATTGTGAGAATGGCAGCCTTTTTAATTTTTCCCATTTAAATCAATTAACGAAATCTGATTGGTCGGTTTTGGCTCTGCCCACTTTTATGAATTTTAATCCCAGTCCCCCAGTGACCAACTGTGCCAAGTGTCAGGACCCTACCATTAACCGTCTAAGAGCAGCAGCAATTTTTATTTTTCCCATTTAAACTAATGGCTGAAATTTGATTGGCTGTGGTAGACTCCATCCACTTTTAATACATTTTAAACCCAGTCACCCAGTGACCCACTATGCCAAGTCTGGGAACTCTGGCTTTAATACTTTGAGAATTACAGCTGTTTACATTTTCTCATTGCAGTCAATAGGGAAAATCTGATTGGTTGTTTGTGGCTCCACCCACTTTTTTGGGTCCCCAAAATGTGACAGAATGTTTCAGCTTCACTCCCTGACCAAGTGACCCAAGTTTGGTGAGTGTAACTTCAAAGCTGTACGAGTGGCAAAAGTTTCAAAATTTCCAATGAAAGTCTATGGGAAAAATGGGGTCTTTGGGGGTCCGCCACAGGGGCCCGGAGGGTGAAATTGCTTAAAAAAGCACAAGCAACCTATTCGGGTATGAGCCGAACAAGTGTGCAAAGTTTCAGAATTCTACTCCTTAAACTCTGGGAGGAGTAGCGTATAGAAATTTGCTAAATTTTCATTGGCCGCTGGTAGCTCCGCCTAATTTGGGGTGAGCCCCCAAAATACATCTTTTTATTTGGGGTGACACCAACCATATGTGGTCCGAGTTTGGGGAGTGTAGCTTCAAAATTGTACGAGTGGCAGTGATTTTAAATTTTTCCCTGTCAAAGTCAATACGAAAAAAGGGGTCTTCCGGGGTCCGCCGCAGGGGCCCGGAGGGTGCGATCGCTTAATAAAGCACAAGCAACGTACTTCGCTTGTTTGGCGCTTCTACCCCTAAAACTGTAGGAGGAGTAGCGTATAGAAAATGGGGGGGGGCGCCTATAATAATAAGAAGAACTAGATGGTGTCGTTTCTGAAGAAACCACAGGATGTTGGCTATGTGTCTGATTGGCTGTATGTGGCTCCGCCCACCTTGTCAAATTTTAACCCCAGTGACCCAGTGTGCCAAGTCTGGGAACTCTGGCTTTAATACAGTGAGAATTACAGCTGTTTACATTTTACCATTGAAGTCAATAGGGAAAATCTGATTGGCTGTTTTTGGCCCCGCCCACTTTCAAAATTTTAATCCCAGTCCCCCTGTGACCGACTGTGCCAAGTTTGAAGTCCCTGCCATTAACAGTAAAAGAATGACAGCAACTTATATATTGACATTGATTAGCAATAGGTAACATTTGATTGGCTGTTTTAAGCTCCGCCCATTTTTCTAAATTTTAACATTAACCACCATGTCATGGTCTGTGCCAAGTTTTGGACCTCTGGCTTTAAAACTGTGAGAGTGGCAGTATTTGAAAGCTTTACATTGAAGTGCATTGGTTAAATTTGATTGGATGCTAGTGGCTCCGCCCACTTTTTTATTTTTTGACCGCAATCACCCAGTGAGTAACTGAGCCAAGTTTGGGACACCTGCATTTAAACTGTGATAATAGCAGCAGTTTATCATTTTTCATTAAGGTCAATGGCTGAAATCTGATTGGCTGTTGTTACCCCGCCCCCTTTTTTTTACTAATTGCGAATCACAGTCATTCAGTCACTAACACTACAAAGTTTATGAATGCTGGCATTTAACGTGTAAAAATGGCAGCAGTTTTATTGTTTTCTATTGAAAATCAATGAATGACATTTGTTTGGTTGCTGGTGGCTCCACCCACTTTTTCAAAATTTGAAGTGTAAATCCCCAGGGACCACATTTGCGATATTCGAAGTCTCTGACATCAATATTGTGAGAATGGCAGCCTTTTTAATTTTTCCCATTTAAATCAATTAACGAAATCTGATTGGTTGGTTTTGGCTCTGCCCACTTTTATGAATTTTAATCCCAGTCCCCCAGTGACCAACTGTGCCAAGTGTCAGGACCCTACCATTAACCGTCTAAGAGCAGCAGCAATTTTTATTTTTCCCATTTAAACTAATGGCTGAAATTTGATTGGCTGTGGTAGACTCCATCCACTTTTAATACATTTTAAACCCAGTCACCCAGTGACCCACTATGCCAAGTCTGGGAACTCTGGCTTTAATACTTTGAGAATTACAGCTGTTTACATTTTCTCATTGCAGTCAATAGGGAAAATCTGATTGGTTGTTTGTGGCTCCACCCACTTTTTTGGGTCCCCAAAATGTGACAGAATGTTTCAGCTTCACTCCCTGACCAAGTGACCCAAGTTTGGTGAGTGTAACTTCAAAGCTGTACGAGTGGCAAAAGTTTCAAAATTTCCAATGAAAGTCTATGGGAAAAATGGGGTCTTTGGGGGTCCGCCACAGGGGCCCGGAGGGTGAAATTGCTTAAAAAAGCACAAGCAACCTATTCGGGTATGAGCCGAACAAGTGTGCAAAGTTTCAGAATTCTACTCCTTAAACTCTGGGAGGAGTAGCGTATAGAAATGTGCTAAATTTTCATTGGCCGCTGGTAGCTCCGCCTAATTTGGGGTGAGCCCCCAAAATACATCTTTTTATTTGGGGTGACACCAACCATATGTGGTCCGAGTTTGGGGAGTGTAGCTTCAAAATTGTACGAGTGGCAGTGATTTTAAATTTTTCCCTGTCAAAGTCAATACGAAAAAAGGGGTCTTCCGGGGTCCGCCGCAGGGGCCCGGAGGGTGCGATCGCTTAATAAAGCACAAGCAACGTACTTCGCTTGTTTGGCGCTTCTACCCCTAAAACTGTAGGAGGAGTAGCGTATAGAAAATGGGGGGGGGCGCCTATAATAATAAGAAGAACTAGATGGTGTCGTTTCTGAAGAAACCACAGGATGTTGGCTATGTGTCTGATTGGCTGTATGTGGCTCCGCCCACCTTGTCAAATTTTAACCCCAGTGACCCAGTGTGCCAAGTCTGGGAACTCTGGCTTTAATACAGTGAGAAGTACAGCTGTTTACATTTTCCCATTGAAGTCAATAGGGAAAATCTGATTGGCTATTTTTGGCCCCACCCACTTTTCAAATTTTAATCCCAGTCCCCCTGTGACTGACTGTGCCAAGTTTGAAGTCCCTGCCAGTAACAGTAAAAGAATGACAGCAACTTATATATTGACATTGAATAGCAATAGGTAACATTTGATTGGCTGTTTTAAGCTCCGCCCATTTTTCTAAATTTTAAAATTAACCACCATGTCATGGTCTGTGCCAAGTTTTGGACCTCTGGCTTTAAAACTGTGAGAGTGGCAGTATTTGAAAGTTTTACATTGAAGTGCATAGGTGAAATTTGATTGGATGTTAGTGGCTCCACCCACTTTTCCTGTTTTTGACCGCAGTCACCCAGTGAATAACTGAGCCAAGTTTGGGACACTTAGCATTTAAACTGTGATTTTAGCAGTGGTTTATCATTTTTTATTAAGGTCAATGGCTGAAATCTGATTGGCTGTTGTTGCCCCGCCCCCTTTTTTCCTACTTGTGAACCACAGTCACCCAGTGACTAACACTCCAAAGTTTGTGAATGCTGGCATTTAACGTGTAAAAATGGCAGCAGTTTTATATTTTTCCATTGAAAATCAATGAATGAAATTTGATTGGTTGCTGGTGGCTACGCCCACTTTTTCAGAACTTGAAGTGGAAACCCCCAGGGACCACATTTGCGATATTCGAGGTCCCTGACATCAATATTGTGAGAATGGCAGCCTTTTTAATTGTTCCCATTTAAATCAAGCAAAGAAATCTGATTGGTCGGTTCTGGCTCTGCCCACTTTTATGTATTTTGAGTGTTGACGTATAACATAAAATCTGATGGAAAGTGCCGGAAAGTCCTATCTGCTTCCACCGAGCCCCTCTTGTGATGTCATAATAGCCCCATGTTTACCTCTGGTGATGTCAGGGAAGTGATGTCATAATAGCCGTGTGTGTATATAAGCAGAGGTTGAGCATTGAGAGGCTCACTTTTGTCTCCACTTGCACAAGTGAAGACGATTGATTTTGCTCTCGAGCAATTTACTCATTAGTGAGATTCTCATTGGTGAACTATGTTGCGCTGCTGTAAAAGGCACCGCAAAATGAACCTCAGGCTTGAGGTTCAGCAGCCCTCTGTACAGCCAGCTGCCAATGCTGACCCAGCGCCACAACCACCAGCTAGGGGAAGAGCCCAGGCAGCTGTGCGTTCTATCAGGGCTTTCTTGGGCAGACTGTTCTACTGCTGTAGACCTGCCCCATCTACCGGGCGTTCTGCATTAGCACTGGAATATATGGTATCGGATGATTCCGGTCATGTGGTGGAGGGAGTAGCTGGGTACCCAGCACCGGGATATCAGATATCGGTTATTTCACCTTATGTGGAGGAAGCAGAAGAGGCTGATGATTCTGGTCATGTGGTGGAGGAAGTAGCTGGGGAACCAGCGCCAGGATATCAGCTTTCTGATGTTTTGCCTTATGTGGATGTGGAGGAGAAGAAAGAAGCTGATGATTCCGGTCATGTGGTGGAGGAAGTAGCTGGGGAACCAGCGCCGGGATATCAGTTATCGGATGTCTCCCCCTTGGATGTTGACGAAGCAGAAGAAGCTGATGATTCCGGTCATGTGGAGGAGGTAGTAGCTGGGGAACCAGCGCCGGGATATCAGTTGTCGGATGTTTCACCTTTTGTGGATGTGGACTTAGGAGCTGATGATTCTGGTCATGTGGTGGAGGAAGTAGCTGGGGAACCAGCGCCAGGGTATCAGCTTTCTGATGTTTCACCTCGTGTGGATCTGAAGGAGAAGGAAGAGGCTGATGATTCCGGTCATGTGGTGGAGGAAGTAGCTGGGAAACCAGCGCCGGGATATCAGTTATCGGATATCTCCCCCTTGGATGTTGACGAAGCAGAAGAAGCTGATGATTTCGGTCATGTGGAGGAGGAAGTAGCTGGGGAACCAGCGCCGGGATATCAGTTGTCGGATGTTTCACCTTTTGTGGATGTGGACTTAGGAGCTGATGATTCTGGTCATGTGGTGGAGGAAGTAGCTGGGGAACCAGCGCCGGGATATCAGCTTTCTGATGTTTCACCTCGTGTGGATGTGAAGGAGAAGGAAGAGGCTGATGATTCCGGTCATGTGGTGGAGGAAGTAGCTGGGAAACCAACGCCGGGATATCAGTTATCGGATATCTCCCCCTTGGATGTTGACGAAGCAGAAGAAGCTGATGATTCCGGTCATGTGGTGGAGGAAGTAGCTGGGGAACCAGCGCCGGGATATCAGTTGTCGGATGCTTCAGCTTTTGTTGATGTGGACTTAGGAGTTGATGATTCTGGTCATGTGGTGGAGGAAGTAGCTGGGGAACCAGCGCCAGGATATCAGCTTTCTGATGTTTCACCTCGTGTGGATGTGGAGGAGAAGGAAGAGGCTGATGATTGCGGTCATGTGGTGGAGGAAGTAGCTGGGGAACCAGCGCCGGGATATCAGTTATCGGATGTCTCCCTCTTGGATGTTGACGAAGCGGAAGAAGCTGATGATTCCGGTTATGTGGTGGAGGAAGTAGCTGGGGAACCAGCGCCGGGATATCAGTTGTCGGATGCTTCAGCTTTTGTTGATGTGGACTTAGGAGCTGATGATTCCGGTCATGTGGTGGAGGAAGTAGCTGGGGAACCAGCGCCGGGATATCAGCTTTCTGATGTTTCACCTCATGTGGATGTGAAGGAGAAGGAAGAGGCTGATGATTCCGGTCATGAGGTGGAGGAAGTAGCTGGGGAACCAGCGCCGGGATATCAGTTGTCGGATGTTTCACCTTTTGTTGATGTGGACTTAGGAGCTGATGATTCTGGTCATGTGGTGGAGGAAGTAGCTGGGGAACCAGCGCCAGGATATCAGCTTTCTGATGTTTCACCTCGTGTGGATGTGGAGGAGAAGGAAGAGGCTGATGATTCCGGTCATGTGGTGGAGGAAGTAGCTGGGGAACCAGCGCTGGGATATCAGTTATCGGATGTCTCCCCCTTGGATGTTGGCGAAGTGGAAGAAGCTGATGATTCCGGTCATGTGGTGGAGGAAGCAGCTGGGGAACCAGCGCCGGGATATCAGTTGTCGGATGCTTCAGCTTTTGTCGATGTGGACTTAGGAGCTGATGATTCCGGTCATGTGGAGGAGGAAGTAGCTGGGAAACCAGCGCCGGGATATCAGCTTTCTGATGTTTCACCTCGTGTGGCGAAGGAGGAAGAAGCTGGCCCGAGTGGAATCCAGACCATCAGGAAGCCACTGACTTTGGGCAGCTTCAACTTCCATAAACTTCTTGGAGAGGGGTCATTTGGCAAGGTTTACCTTGCTTCCCACCGAGCCAGAGACCAACAGCTGGCCATTAAAATGGTCAAGAAAAGGCCATTTATAAAGTATAATGACCCTGAGGAAATATTCATGGAGTGTCAGGTATTGAAGACCCTTGGGAAGGGTCCCTTTATCACTCAGCTCTACGGTACATTCCAGTCAAAGAATTACCTCTGCTTTGCCATGGAGTACCTGAGCGGGGGAGATCTGATGACACTTCTAGATGATGCTGACAAGCCATTTGACATTACGACCCTGAGACTGTTTGCTGCGCAGATGGTTATCGGCCTGGAGTACATCCACTCCAAGGGTGTCATCCACAGAGACATCAAGCCGGAAAACATCCTCCTGGACGGAGTCGGGAACATAAAGATTGCTGACTTCGGCCTGGCAGTGCAAGATGTCTTTGGGGATGACATGGTTGAAGGATGTAACGGGAGCTTGCACTATATGGCCCCGGAGGTGTTCCTAGAGATGGACTACGAACACTCAGTAGACTTCTTCTCTACGGGAATCATGCTTTTTTTGATGGCATGCCTCAAACACCCATTCATGGACAAGTGGGAGAAGGATGAGGCTGTCATCAAAAACTCCATTTATTACAATTATCCAGACTACCCGCCGGAGATGGACCCCACACTGAAAGACTTCCTGGAGAGGCTACTGTGTAAAAACCAGGAAGCGCGTAAAGATCAGATGAAAAACCTGAGGGAAGAGCCGTTCTTCATTTCCATAGACTGGAAGGCTGTGGAGTCCGGAGGGGTGCGGCCCCCATTCCGTGTGGAACCACCATAGGAAGAGCCGAGAGAGACCCCTACTCACTTGGACAACAACAACACTAGTACTATAATAGTTACATAGCTATAATAAAATGTGTAAAAATGACAGCAGTTTTATTGTTTTCTATTAAAAATCAATGAATGAAATTTGATTGGTTGCGGGTGGCTCCGCCCACTTTTTCTAAACTTGGAGTGGAAACCCCCAGCGACCACATTTGCGATATTCGAGGGCCCTGACATCAATATTGTGAGAATGGCAGCCTTGTTAATTTTTCCCATTTAAATCAATCAAAGAAATCTGATTGGTCGGTTTTGGCTCCGCCCACTTTTATGAATTTTAATCCCAGTCCCCCAGTGACCAACTGTGCCAAGTGTCAGGACCCTGCCACTAACCGTCTAAGAGCAGCAGCAATTTTTTTTATTTTTCCCTTTTAAACTAATGGCTGAAATTTGATTGGCTGTGGTAGACTCCGCCCACTTTTTATAAATTTTAAACCCAGTCACCCAGTGACCCACTGTGCCAAGTCTGGGAACTCTGGCTTTAATACTGTGAGAATTGCAGCGGTTTACATTTTCCCATTGAAGTCAATAGGGTAAATCTGATTGGTTGTGTGTGGCTCCGCCCACTTTTTTGGGTCCCCAAAATGTGACAGAATGTTTCAGCTTCACCCCATAACCAAGTGACCCAAGTTTGGTGAGGCGGTTGTCAGTCTGAACTGGATCACTGAGGGGAGAGCATTGACTGTTGGAGCTCTGCTCAAAGGACCTATCCGTGGTGTGCCTGTCCGACCATCAGTGCAGGAGGAGCGGAGATAGTCCGAACTTTAAGGCCCTGCTTAGGCCTTTCGTCGGCAGGAGCCTACCTTGCAGGCCGGCTGTCTCAGGATGGAGCAGGCGGCTCCAAATCACCCTGATCCCACTGGCTTGGGAAGGGGAGGAACATTGACTGTGAAGGACACTGTAGCTTGGGTGCACGCAGTTGATGAATGCTGTTTCTTGATAAAAACTTTGAAGTTCCAGCTAAAGAATGCAATCTTTCGCTACGGAGTGAAATGGCAATCGAGCTTTCTGAATATGGACCCTGAACTGGTAAGCCTGAGACAGAGGATCCGTGAGCAGCAGGCTGTGCTTGAGGGCCTGAAAGCTTACGGGGGACCTATGAGTGAGGCCCTGGTGTGTCGTCAGAGGTTCCAAGCCATGTTAGCAAACAGTGATGATGAATATCTGAACGGAGGTGAGGGAGATTGCGTGGTTATGGAGAAAGGCAGTACGCCTGAGGAGGCTTCTGGTCAGGCGTCTCTCTTACCTGCCATGCATCAACCTACTGAGCAAATGACAGCTGTGCATGTTAAACCTGAAGTTGATGAAGATACGATCTTGGAGGTGATTGTCGGGAGGGAATCTTCCAAGACAGAGGTGGATAATGTATGTAAAGATGATAAAGCTTCCCTAACAGTCAAAGATGGTGGCAAATACGTTAAAACTTTACCTGTGGGGGTGTTGCCGTTGTCAGGGGCTGTGCAGATACATGATGGTTTGGGAGGCGTTATACAAACCTCCCTGGATCCTGACCCTGAGCAGTCAGCATCTGGAGATGATGGTGTGAGCCAAGAGTCCAAAGGACTCATGCAGGTAGAAGGCATATTGCAAAAATGGTAAAATCCCCCATAGGCTTTCATTAGGCCCCTATTTCACTTTCCAAAATCTCAAATCTTTTCAAAGGGCAATGGCTCAGCAGTGGCAAATTTTTTAGCATTGTAGGAACTGTTAGGGGGATCATAACTGGTGAGTTTCGGGTCCCTAGGCCAAAGAGGTCATAGCCTAGGCCTATAGGGTCACAAAAACCTGTTTATTTGGGCTATTTCAATGGTAGTGATGCTGATGTACATAAATCGCAGCCATGGCCGTTAGCAACGTCTGAATTTCACGAAATGTCTCATGCAGGTAGAAGACATATTGTTAGACTTGGATTCCAAAGATGGGGTCCCTACATTTCTGCAAACCAGAGTTACAGGGGTCCAAAATTGGTAAAAATCCCCCATAGGCTTTCATTGCCTCCCTATTTCACTTTCCAAAATCTCACATCTTTTCAAAGGGCAATTGCTCAGCAGTGGCAAATTTTCTAGCATTGTAGGGACCCTTAGGGGGAACATGACTGGTGAGTTTCGGGCCCCTAGGCCAAAGAGGTCATAGCCTAGGGTCACAAAAACCTGTTTATTTGGGCTATTTCAATGGTAGTGATGCTGACGTACATAAATCGCAGCCATGGCCGTTAGCAACGTCTGAATTTCACAAAATGTCTCATGCAGGTAGAAGACATATTGTTAGACTTGGATTCCAAAGATGGGGTCCCTACATCTCTGCAAACCAGAGTTACAGGGGTCCAAAATTGGTAAAATGTTTTGGGAACTGTATCCTTAGCCAAAGGGAACTGTGATTTGCTTATGCAGAGTGATGGGAAGGGAAGGGAGGTGGAAGTAAAGCTTACTAGAGTCAAATGTGATACCGTGTTTGGCAATATTGAGATAATGCAAAATGAGAATGGTAGTGTGAATTTGTTAATTGAAGATGAAGTGATTGAAAATGTTTCTTTAAATGAAAATGTGGATGTGGAAAAAAAAGAAAGTTGTGTAGAAAATGACATAAAAAGTAAAGAGAATAAACAGGAGGAGAAAGGGGCAGATGGGCAGGCTGCTGTGGTGGTTGGGACCACAGAAAGTATGGAGGAGGTTGCGTTAGCTCTTGGTGCACTTGCAGATGTAGATGAAGTGCTGGGTGACTTATATTCTGAAACTAAAAGGTATATTGTAACTGAACTTAAGCTTCTCATTCTTGATGTCCCCCAGCACCACATTTGCGATATTCGAGGTCCATGACATCAATAATGTGAGAATGGCAGCCTTTTTATTTTTCCCATACAAATCAATGAAAGAAATCTGGTTGGTTTTGGCCCCACCCACTTTTCTGAATTTTAATCCCAGTCCCCTGGTGACCAACTGTACCAAGTTTGAGGACCCTGCTATTAACTGTCTAAAAGCGGCAGCAGTTTTACATTTTCCCATTTAAATGAATGGCTGAAATTTGTCTGTGGTAGACTCTGCCCACTTTTTCTAAATTTTAAACCCAGTTACCCAGCGACCCAGTGGGCCAAGTTTGGGAACTCTGGCTTTTATACTGTGAGAATTACAGCTGTTTACATATTCTCATTGAAGTCAATAGGGAAAATCTGATTGGTTGTTTGTGGCTCCACCCACTTTTTGGGGTCCCCAAAATGTGACAGAATGTTTTAGCATCACCCCATGACTAAGTGACCCAAGTTTGGTGAGAGTAACTTCAAAGCTGTACGAGTGGCGAAAGTTTCAAGTTTTCCAACGAAAGTCTATGGGAAAAATAAGGTCTTCGGGGGTCCACCACAGGGGCACGGAGGGTGGGATTGCTTAAAAAAGCACAAGCAATCTATTCGGGTATGAGCCAAACAAGTGTGCAAAGTTTTATAATTGTACTCCTGAAACTCTGGGAGGAGTAGCGTATAGAAAATTGCTAAATGTTCATTGGCTGGTGGTAGCTCCGCCCACTTTGGGTGCCCCCCAAAATACTTATTTTAATTTGGGGTGACACCAACAATATGTGGTCCGAGTTTGGGGAGTGTAGGTTCAAAATTGTACGAGTAACAGCGATTTTAAATTTTTCCCTGTCAAAGTCAATACGAAAAATGGGGGCTTCTGGGGTCTGCCGCAGGGGCGCGGAGGGTGGGATCGCTTAATAAAGCACAAGCAGCGTACTTCACTATAAGACGAATAAGTGTGGAAAGTGTGGCGCTTGAACCCCTAAAACTGTAGGAGGCGTAGCGTACAGAAAATGGGGGGGCGCTAATAATAATAACTAGATGGTGTCGTTTCTGAAGAAACCACAGGATGTTGGCTATGTGTCTGATTGGCTGCATGTGGCTCCGCCCACCTTGCCAAATTTTAACCCCAGTCACCCAGTGACCCAGTGTGCCAAGTCTGGGAACTCTGGCTTTAATAATGTGAGAATTACAGCTGTTTACATTTTACCATTGAAGTCAATAGGGAAAATCTGATTGGCTGTTTTTGGCCCCGCCCACTTTCAAAATTTTAATCCCAGTCCCCCTGTGACCGACTGTGCCAAGTTTGAAGTCCCTGCCATTAACAGTAAAAGAATGACAGCAACTTATATATTGACATTGATTAGCAATAGGTAACATTTGATTGGCTGTTTTAAGCTCCGCCCATTTTTCTAAATTTTAACATTAACCACCATGTCATGGTCTGTGCCAAGTTTTGGACCTCTGGCTTTAAAACTGTGAGAGTGGCAGTATTTGAAAGCTTTACATTGAAGTGCATTGGTTAAATTTGATTGGATGCTAGTGGCTCCGCCCACTTTTTTTTATTTTTTGACCGCAATCACCCAGTGAGTAACTGAGCCAAGTTTGGGACACCTGGCATTTAAACTGTGATAATAGCAGCAGTTTATCATTTTTCATTAAGGTCAATGGCTGAAATCTGATTGGCTGTTGTTACCCCGCCCCCTTTTTTTACTAATTGCGAATCACAGTCACTCAGTCACTAACACTCCAAAGTTTATGAATGCTGGCATTTAACGTGTAAAAATGGCAGCAGTTTTATTGTTTTCTATTGAAAATCAATGAATGACATTTGATTGGTTGCTGGTGGCTCCACCCACTTTTTCAAAATTTGAAGTGTAAATCCCCAGGGACCACATTTGTGATATTCGAAGTCCCTGACATCAATATTGTGAGAATGGCAGCCTTTTTAATTTTTCCCATTTAAATCAATTAACGAAATCTGATTGGTCGGTTTTGGCTCTGCCCACTTTTATGAATTTTAATCCCAGTCCCCCAGTGACCAACTGTGCCAAGTGTCAGGACCCTACCATTAACCGTCTAAGAGCAGCAGCAATTTTTATTTTTCCCATTTAAACTAATGGCTGAAATTTGATTGGCTGTGGTAGACTCCATCCACTTTTAATACATTTTAAACCCAGTCACCCAGTGACCCACTATGCCAAGTCTGGGAACTCTGGCTTTAATACTTTGAGAATTACAGCTGTTTACATTTTCTCATTGCAGTCAATAGGGAAAATCTGATTGGTTGTTTGTGGCTCCACCCACTTTTTTGGGTCCCCAAAATGTGACAGAATGTTTCAGCTTCACTCCCTGACCAAGTGACCCAAGTTTGGTGAGTGTAACTTCAAAGCTGTACGAGTGGCAAAAGTTTCAAAATTTCCAATGAAAGTCTATGGGAAAAATGGGGTCTTTGGGGGTCCGCCACAGGGGCCCGGAGGGTGAAATTGCTTAAAAAAGCACAAGCAACCTATTCGGGTATGAGCCGAACAAGTGTGCAAAGTTTCAGAATTCTACTCCTTAAACTCTGGGAGGAGTAGCGTATAGAAATTTGCTAAATTTTCATTGGCCGCTGGTAGCTCCGCCTAATTTGGGGTGAGCCCCCAAAATACATCTTTTTATTTGGGGTGACACCAACCATATGTGGTCCGAGTTTGGGGAGTGTAGCTTCAAAATTGTACGAGTGGCAGTGATTTTAGATTTATCCCTGTCAAAGTCAATACGAAAAAAGGGGTCTTCCGGGGTCCGCCGCAGGGGCCCGGAGGGTGCGATCGCTTAATAAAGCACAAGCAACGTACTTCGCTTGTTTGGCGCTTCTACCCCTAAAACTGTAGGAGGAGTAGCGTATAGAAAATGGGGGGGGGGGGGGCGCCTATAATAATAAGAAGAACTAGATGGTGTCGTTTCTGAAGAAACCACAGGATGTTGGCTATGTGTCTGATTGGCTGTATGTGGCTCCGCCCACCTTGTCAAATTTTAACCCCAGTGACCCAGTGTGCCAAGTCTGGGAACTCTGGCTTTAATACAGTGAGAATTACAGCTGTTTACATTTTCCCATTGAAGTCAATAGGGAAAATCTGATTGGCTATTTTTGGCCCCACCCACTTTTCAAATTTTAATCCCAGTCCCCCTGTGACTGACTGTGCCAAGTTTGAAGTCCCTGCCAGTAACAGTAAAAGAATGACAGCAACTTATATATTGACATTGAATAGCAATAGGTAACATTTGATTGGCTGTTTTAAGCTCCGCCCATTTTTCTAAATTTTAAAATTAACCACCATGTCATGGTCTGTGCCAAGTTTTGGACCTCTGGCTTTAAAACTGTGAGAGTGGCAGTATTTGAAAGTTTTACATTGAAGTGCATAGGTGAA
This sequence comes from Hyperolius riggenbachi, assembly GCF_040937935.1. NCBI lineage: Eukaryota > Metazoa > Chordata > Amphibia > Anura > Hyperoliidae > Hyperolius > Hyperolius riggenbachi. The sequence continues at coordinate 215,919,840 of NC_090653.1, forward strand.
ATTTGATTGGATGTTAGTGGCTCCACCCACTTTTCCTGTTTTTGACCGCAGTCACCCAGTGAATAACTGAGCCAAGTTTGGGACACCTAGCATTTAAACTGTGATTTTAGCAGTGGTTTATCATTTTTCATTAAGGTCAATGGCTGAAATCTGATTGGCTGTTGTTGCCCCGCCCCCTTTTTTCCTACTTGTGAACCACAGTCACCCAGTGACTAACACTCCAAAGTTTGTGAATGCTGGCATTTAACGTGTAAAAATGGCAGCAGTTTTATATTTTTCCATTGAAAATCAATGAATGAAATTTGATTGGTTGCTGGTGGCTACGCCCACTTTTTCAGAACTTGAAGTGGAAACCCCCAGGGACCACATTTGCGATATTCGAGGTCCCTGACATCAATATTGTGAGAATGGCAGCCTTTTTAATTGTTCCCATTTAAATCAAGCAAAGAAATCTGATTGGTCGGTTCTGGCTCTGCCCACTTTTATGTATTTTGAGTGTTGACGTATAACATAAAATCTGATGGAAAGTGCCGGAAAGTCCTATCTGCTTCCACCGAGCCCCTCTTGTGATGTCATAATAGCCCCATGTTTACCTCTGGTGATGTCAGGGAAGTGATGTCATAATAGCTGTGTGTGTATATAAGCAGAGGTTGAGCATTGAGAGGCTCACTTTTGTCTCCACTTGCACAAGTGAAGACGATTGATTTTGCTCTCGAGCAATTTACTCATTAGTGAGATTCTCATTGGTGAACTATGTTGCGCTGCTGTAAAAGGCACCGCAAAATGAACCTCAGGCTTGAGGTTCAGCAGCCCTCTGTACAGCCAGCTGCCAATGCTGACCCAGAGCCACAACCACCAGCTAGGGGAAGAGCCCAGGCAGCTGTGCGTTCTATCAGGGCTTTCTTGGGCAGACTGTTCTACTGCTGTAGACCTGCCCCATCTACCGGGCGTTCTGCATTAGCACTGGAATATGTGGTATCGGATGATTCCGGTCATGTGGTGGAGGGAGTAGCTGGGTACCCAGCACCGGGATATCAGATATCGATTATTTCACCTTATGTGGAGGAAGCAGAAGAGGCTGATGATTCTGGTCATGTGGTGGAGGAAGTAGCTGGGGAACCAGCGCCAGGATATCAGCTTTCTGATGTTTTGCCTTATGTGGATGTGGAGGAGAAGAAAGAAGCTGATGATTCCGGTCATGTGGTGGAGGAAGTAGCTGGGGAACCAGCGCCGGGATATCAGTTATCGGATGTCTCCCCCTTGGATGTTGACGAAGCAGAAGAAGCTGATGATTCCGGTCATGTGGAGAAGGTAGTAGCTGGGGAACCAGCACCGGGATATCAGTTGTCGGATGTTTCACCTTTTGTGGATGTGGACTTAGGAGCTGATGATTCTGGTCATGTGGTGGAGGAAGTAGCTGGGGAACCAGCGCCAGGGTATCAGCTTTCTGATGTTTCACCTCGTGTGGATGTGAAGGAGAAGGAAGAGGCTGATGATTCCGGTCATGTGGTGGAGGAAGTAGCTGGGAAACCAGCGCCGGGATATCAGTTATCGGATATCTCCCCCTTGGATGTTGACGAAGCAGAAGAAGCTGATGATTCCGGTCATGTGGAGGAGGAAGTAGCTGGGGAACCAGCGCCGGGATATCAGTTGTCGGATGTTTCACCTTTTGTGGATGTGGACTTAGGAGCTGATGATTCTGGTCATGTGGTGGAGGAAGTAGCTGGGGAACCAGCGCCGGGATATCAGCTTTCTGATGTTTCACCTCGTGTGGATGTGAAGGAGAAGGAAGAGGCTGATGATTCCGGTCATGTGGTGGAGGAAGTAGCTGGGAAACCAACGCCGGGATATCAGTTATCGGATATCTCCCCCTTGGATGTTGACGAAGCAGAAGAAGCTGATGATTCCGGTCATGTGGTGGAGGAAGTAGCTGGGGAACCAGCGCCGGGATATCAGTTGTCGGATGCTTCAGCTTTTGTTGATGTGGACTTAGGAGTTGATGATTCTGGTCATGTGGTGGAGGAAGTAGCTGGGGAACCAGCGCCAGGATATCAGCTTTCTGATGTTTCACCTCGTGTGGATGTGGAGGAGAAGGAAGAGGCTGATGATTGCGGTCATGTGGTGGAGGAAGTAGCTGGGGAACCAGCGCCGGGATATCAGTTATCGGATGTCTCCCTCTTGGATGTTGACGAAGCGGAAGAAGCTGATGATTCCGGTTATGTGGTGGAGGAAGTAGCTGGGGAACCAGCGCCGGGATATCAGTTGTCGGATGCTTCAGCTTTTGTTGATGTGGACTTAGGAGCTGATGATTCCGGTCATGTGGTGGAGGAAGTAGCTGGGGAACCAGCGCCGGGATATCAGCTTTCTGATGTTTCACCTCATGTGGATGTGAAGGAGAAGGAAGAGGCTGATGATTCCGGTCATGAGGTGGAGGAAGTAGCTGGGGAACCAGCGCCGGGATATCAGTTGTCGGATGCTTTAGCTTTTGTTGATGTGGACTTAGGAGCTGATGATTCTGGTCATGTGGTGGAGGAAGTAGCTGGGGAACCAGCGCCAGGATATCAGCTTTCTGATGTTTCACCTCGTGTGGATGTGAAGGAGAAGGAAGAAGCTGATGATTCCGGTCATGTGGTGGAGGAAGTAGCTGGGGAACCAGCGTCGGGATATCAGTTGTCGGATATCTCCCTCTTGGATGTTGACGAAGCAGAAGAAGCTGATGATTTCGGTCATGTGGTGGAGGAAGTAGCTGGGGAACCAGCGCCGGGATATCAGTTGTCGGATGTTTCACCTTTTGTGGATGTGGACTTAGGAGCTGATGATTCTGGTCATGTGGTGGAGGAAGTAGCTGGGGAACCAGCGCCAGGATATCAGCTTTCTGATGTTTCACCTCGTGTGGATGTGGAGGAGAAGGAAGAGGCTGATGATTCCGGTCATGTGGTGGAGGAAGTAGCTGGGGAACCAGCGCTGGGATATCAGTTATCGGCTGTCTCCCCCTTGGATGTTGGCGAAGTGGAAGAAGCTGATGATTCCGGTCATGTGGTGGAGGAAGCAGCTGGGGAACCAGCGCCGGGATATCAGTTGTCGGATGCTTCAGCTTTTGTCGATGTGGACTTAGGAGCTGATGATTCCGGTCATGTGGAGGAGGAAGTAGCTGGGAAACCAGCGCCGGGATATCAGCTTTCTGATGTTTCACCTCGTGTGGCGAAGGAGGAAGAAGCTGGCCCGAGTGGAATCCAGACCATCAGGAAGCCACTGACTTTGGGCAGCTTCAACTTCCATAAACTTCTTGGAGAGGGGTCATTTGGCAAGGTTTACCTTGCTTCCCACCGAGCCAGAGACCAACAGCTGGCCATTAAAATGGTCAAGAAAAGGCCATTTATAAAGTATAATGACCCTGAGGAAATATTCATGGAGTGTCAGGTATTGAAGACCCTTGGGAAGGGTCCCTTTATCACTCAGCTCTACGGTACATTCCAGTCAAAGAATTACCTCTGCTTTGCCATGGAGTACCTGAGCGGGGGAGATCTGATGACACTTCTAGATGATGCTGACAAGCCATTTGACATTACGACCCTGAGACTGTTTGCTGCGCAGATGGTTATCGGCCTGGAGTACATCCACTCCAAGGGTGTCATCCACAGAGACATCAAGCCGGAAAACATCCTCCTGGACGGAGTCGGGAACATAAAGATTGCTGACTTCGGCCTGGCAGTGCAAGATGTCTTTGGGGATGACATGGTTGAAGGATGTAACGGGAGCTTGCACTATATGGCCCCGGAGGTGTTCCTAGAGATGGACTACGAACACTCAGTAGACTTCTTCTCTACGGGAATCATGCTTTTTTTGATGGCATGCCTCAAACACCCATTCATGGACAAGTGGGAGAAGGATGAGGCTGTCATCAAAAACTCCATTTATTACAATTATCCAGACTACCCGCCGGAGATGGACCCCACACTGAAAGACTTCCTGGAGAAGCTACTGTGTAAAAACCAGGAAGCGCGTAAAGATCAGATGAAAAACCTGAGGGAAGAGCCGTTCTTCATTTCCATAGACTGGAAGGCTGTGGAGTCCGGAGGGGTGCGGCCCCCATTCCGTGTGGAACCACCATAGGAAGAGCCGAGAGAGACCCCTACTCACTTGGACAACAACAACACTAGTACTATAATAGTTACATAGCTATAATAAAATGTGTAAAAATGACAGCAGTTTTATTGTTTTCTATTAAAAATCAATGAATGAAATTTGATTGGTTGCGGGTGGCTCCGCCCACTTTTTCTAAACTTGGAGTGGAAACCCCCAGCGACCACATTTGCGATATTCGAGGGCCCTGACATCAATATTGTGAGAATGGCAGCCTTGTTAATTTTTCCCATTTAAATCAATCAAAGAAATCTGATTGGTCGGTTTTGGCTCCGCCCACTTTTATGAATTTTAATCCCAGTCCCCCAGTGACCAACTGTGCCAAGTGTCAGGACCCTGCCACTAACCGTCTAAGAGCAGCAGCAATTTTTTTTATTTTTCCCTTTTAAACTAATGGCTGAAATTTGATTGGCTGTGGTAGACTCCGCCCACTTTTTATAAATTTTAAACCCAGTCACCCAGTGACCCACTGTGCCAAGTCTGGGAACTCTGGCTTTAATACTGTGAGAATTGCAGCGGTTTACATTTTCCCATTGAAGTCAATAGGGTAAATCTGATTGGTTGTGTGTGGCTCCGCCCACTTTTTTGGGTCCCCAAAATGTGACAGAATGTTTCAGCTTCACCCCATAACCAAGTGACCCAAGTTTGGTGAGGCGGTTGTCAGTCTGAACTGGATCACTGAGGGGAGAGCATTGACTGTTGGAGCTCTGCTCAAAGGACCTATCCGTGGTGTGCCTGTCCGACCATCAGTGCAGGAGGAGCGGAGATAGTCCGAACTTTAAGGCCCTGCTTAGGCCTTTCGTCGGCAGGAGCCTACCTTGCAGGCCGGCTGTCTCAGGATGGAGCAGGCGGCTCCAAAGCACCCTGATCCCACTGGCTTGGGAAGGGGAGGAACATTGACTGTGAAGGACACTGTAGCTTGGGTGCACGCAGTTGATGAATGCTGTTTCTTGATAAAAACTTTGAAGTTCCAGCTAAAGAATGCAATCTTTCGCTACGGAGTGAAATGGCAATCGAGCTTTCTGAATATGGACCCTGAACTGGTAAGCCTGAGACAGAGGATCCGTGAGCAGCAGGCTGTGCTTGAGGGCCTGAAAGCTTACGGGGGACCTATGAGTGAGGCCCTGGTGTGTCGTCAGAGGTTCCAAGCCATGTTAGCAAACAGTGATGATGAATATCTGAACGGAGGTGAGGGAGATTGCGTGGTTATGGAGAAAGGCAGTACGCCTGAGGAGCCTTCTGGTCAGGCGTCTCTCTTACCTGCCATGCATCAACCTACTGAGCAAATTACAGCTGTGCATGTTAAACCTGAAGTTGATGAAGATACGATCTTGGAGGTGATTGTCGGGAGGGAATCTTCCAAGACAGAGGTGGATAATGTATGTAAAAATGATAAAGCTTCCCTAACAGTCAAAGATGGTGGCAAATACGTTAAAACTTTACCTGTGGGGGTGTTGCCGTTGTCAGGGGCTGTGCAGATACATGATGGTTTGGGAGGCGTTATACAAACCTCCCTGGATCCTGACCCTGAGCAGTCAGCATCTGGAGATGATGGTGTGAGCCAAGAGTCCAAAGGACTCATGCAGGTAGAAGGCATATTGCAAAAATGGTAAAATCCCCCATAGGCTTTCATTAGGCCCCTATTTCACTTTCCAAAATCTCAAATCTTTTCAAAGGGCAATGGCTCAGCAGTGGCAAATTTTCTAGCATTGTAGGAACTGTTAGGGGGATCATAACTGGTGAGTTTCGGGTCCCTAGGCCAAAGAGGTCATAGCCTAGGGTCACAAAAACCTGTTTATGTGGGCTATTTCAATGGTAGTGATGCTGACGTACATAAATCACAGCCATGGCCATTAGCAACGTCTGAATTTCACGAAATGTCTCATGCAGGTAGAAGACATATTGTTAGACTTGGATTCCAAAGATGGGGTCCCTACATCTCTGCAAACCAGAGTTACAGGGGTCCAAAATTGGCAAAATCCCCCATAGGCTTTCATTGCCTCCCTATTTCACTTTCCAAAATCTCACATCTTTTCAAAGGGCAATTGCTCAGCAGTGGCAAATTTTCTAGCATTGTAGGGACCCTTAGGGGGGACATGACTGGTGAGTTTCGGGCCCCTAGGCCAAAGAGGTCATAGCCTAGGGTCACAAAAACCTGTTTATTTGGGCTATTTCAATGGTAGTGATGCTGACGTACATAAATCACAGCCATGGCCATTAGCAACGTCTGAATTTCACGAAATGTCTCATGCAGGTAGAAGACATATTGTTAGACTTGGATTCCAAAGATGGGGTCCCTACATCTCTGCAAACCAGAGTTACAGGGGTCCAAAATTGGTAAAATGTTTTGGGAACTGTATCCTTAGCCAAAGGGAACTGTGATTTGCTTGTGCAGAGTGATGGGAAGGGAAGGGAGGTGGAAGTAAAGCTTACTAGAGTCAAATGTGATACCGTGTTTGGCAATATTGAGATAATGCAAAATGAGAATGGTAGTGTGAATTTGTTAATTGAAGATGAAGTGATTGAAAATGTTTCTTTAAATGAAAATGTGGATGTGGAAAAAAAAGAAAGTTGTGTAGAAAATGACATAAAAAGTAAAGAGAATAAACAGGAGGAGAAAGGGGCAGATGGGCAGGCTGCTGTTGATACATCTGTGGGTGCTGCAGGAGAAGGAGTGGTTGGGACCACAGAAAGTATGGAGGAGGTTGCGTTAGCTCTTGGTGCACTTGCAGATGTAGATGAAGTGCTGGGTGACTTCTATTCTGAAACTAAAAGGTATATTGTAACTGAACTTAAGCTTCTCATTCTTGATGTCCCCCAGCACCACATTTGCGATATTCGAGGTCCATGACATCAATAATGTGAGAATGGCAGCCTTTTTATTTTTCCCATACAAATCAATGAAAGAAATCTGGTTGGTTTTGGCCCCACCCACTTTTCTGAATTTTAATCCCAGTCCCCTGGTGACCAACTGTACCAAGTTTGAGGACCCTGCTATTAACTGTCTAAAAGCGGCAGCAGTTTTACATTTTCCCATTTAAATGAATGGCTGAAATTTGGCTGTGGTAGACTCTGCCCACTTTTTCTAAATTTTAAACCCAGTTACCCAGCGACCCAGTGGGCAAAGTTTGGGAACTCTGGCTTTTATACTGTGAGAATTACAGCTGTTTACATATTCTCATTGAAGTCAATAGGGAAAATCTGATTGGTTGGTTGTGGCTCCGCCCACTTTTTGGGGTCCCCAAAATGTGACAGAATGTTTTAGCATCACCCCATGACTAAGTGACCCAAGTTTGGTGAGAGTAACTTCAAAGCTGTACGAGTGGCGAAAGTTTCAAGTTTTCCAACGAAAGTCTATGGGAAAAATAAGGTCTTCGGGGGTCCACCACAGGGGCACGGAGGGTGGGATTGCTTAAAAAAGCACAAGCAATCTATTCGGGTATGAGCCAAACAAGTGTGCAAAGTTTCATAATTGTACTCCTGAAACTCTGGGAGGAGTAGCGTATAGAAAATTGCTAAATGTTCATTGGCTGGTGGTAGCTCCGCCCACTTTGGGTGCCCCCCCAAAATACTTATTTTAATTTGGGGTGACACCAACAATATGTGGTCCGAGTTTGGGGAGTGTAGCTTCAAAATTGTACGAGTGACAGCGATTTTAAATTTTTCCCTGTCAAAGTCAATACGAAAAATGGGGGCTTCTGGGGTCTGCCGCAGGGGCGCGGAGGGTGGGATCGCTTAATAAAGCACAAGCAGCGTACTTCACTATAAGACGAATAAGTGTGGAAAGTGTGGCGCTTGAACCCCTAAAACTGTAGGAGGCGTAGCGTACAGAAAATGGGGGCGCTAATAATAATAACTAGATGGTGTCGTTTCTGAAGAAACCACAGGATGTTGGCTATGTGTCTGATTGGCTGCATGTGGCTCCGCCCACCTTGCCAAATTTTAACCCCAGTCACCCAGTGACCCAGTGTGCCAAGTCTGGGAACTCTGGCTTTAATAATGTGAGAATTACAGCTGTTTACATTTTACCATTGAAGTCAATAGGGAAAATCTGATTGGCTGTTTTTGGCCCCGCCCACTTTCAAAATTTTAATCCCAGTCCCCCTGTGACCGACTGTGCCAAGTTTGAAGTCCCTGCCATTAACAGTAAAAGAATGAGCGCAACTTATATATTGACATTGATTAGCAATAGGTAACATTTGATTGGCTGTTTTAAGCTCCGCCCATTTTTCTAAATTTTAACATTAACCACCATGTCATGGTCTGTGCCAAGTTTTGGACCTCTGGCTTTAAAACTGTGAGAGTGGCAGTATTTGAAAGCTTTACATTGAAGTGCATTGGTTAAATTTGATTGGATGCTAGTGGCTCCGCCCACTTTTTTTTATTTTTTGACCGCAATCACCCAGTGAGTAACTGAGCCAAGTTTGGGACACCTGGCATTTAAACTGTGATAATAGCAGCAGTTTATCATTTTTCATTAAGGTCAATGGCTGAAATCTGATTGGCTGTTGTTACCCCGCCCCCTTTTTTTTTACTAATTGCGAATCACAGTCACTCAGTCACTAACACTCCAAAGTTTGTGAATGCTGGCATTTAACGTGTAAAAATGGCAGCAGTTTTATTGTTTTCTATTGAAAATCAATGAATGACATTTGATTGGTTGCTGGTGGCTCCACCCACTTTTTCAAAATTTGAAATGTAAATCCCCAGGGACCACATTTGCGATATTCGAAGTCCCTGACATCAATATTGTGAGAATGTCAGCCTTTTTAATTTTTCCCATTTAAATCAATTAACGAAATCTGATTGGTCGGTTTTAGCTCTGCCCACTTTTATGAATTTTAATCCCAGTCCCCCAGTGACCAACTGTGCCAAGTGTCAGGACCCTACCATTAACCGTCTAAGAGCAGCAGCAATTTTTATTTTTCCCATTTAAACTAATGGCTGAAATTTGATTGGCTGTGGTAGACTCCATCCACTTTTTTATACATTTTAAACCCAGTCACCCAGTGACCCACTATGCCAAGTCTGGGCACTCTGGCTTTAATACTTTGAGAATTACAGCTGTTTACATTTTCTCATTGCAGTCAATAGGGAAAATCTGATTGGTTGTTTGTGGCTCCACCCACTTTTTTGGGTCCCCAAAATGTGACAGAATGTTTCAGCTTCACTCCCTGACCAAGTGACCCAAGTTTGGTGAGTGTAACTTCAAAGCTGTACGAGTGGCAAAAGTTTCAAAATTTCCAATGAAAGTCTATGGGAAAAATGGGTTCTTTGGGGGTTCGCCACAGGGGCCCGGAGGGTGAAATTGCTTAAAAAAGCACAAGCAACCTATTCGGGTATGAGCCGAACAAGTGTGCAAAGTTTCAGAATTCTACTCCTTAAACTCTGGGAGGAGTAGCGTATAGAAATTTGCTAAATTTTCATTGGCCGCTGGTAGCTCCGCCTAATTTGGGGTGAGCCCCCAAAATACATCTTTTTATTTGGGGTGACACCAACCATATGTGGTCCGAGTTTGGGGAGTGTAGCTTCAAAATTGTACGAGTGGCAGTGATTTTAAATTTTTCCCTGTCAAAGTCAATACGAAAAAAGGGGTCTTCCGGGGTCCGCCGCAGGGGCCCGGAGGGTGCGATCGCTTAATAAAGCACAAGCAACGTACTTCGCTTGTTTGGCGCTTCTACCCCTAAAACTGTAGGAGGAGTAGCGTATAGAAAATGGGGGGGGGGGCGCCTATAATAATAAGAAGAACTAGATGGTGTCGTTTCTGAAGAAACCACAGGATGTTGGCTATGTGTCTGATTGGCTGTATGTGGCTCCGCCCACCTTGTCAAATTTTAACCCCAGTGACCCAGTGTGCCAAGTCTGGGAACTCTGGCTTTAATACAGTGAGAATTACAGCTGTTTACATTTTCCCATTGAAGTCAATAGGGAAAATCTGATTGGCTATTTTTGGCCCCACCCACTTTTCAAATTTTAATCCCAGTCCCCCTGTGACTGACTGTGCCAAGTTTGAAGTCCCTGCCAGTAACAGTAAAAGAATGACAGCAACTTATATATTGACATTGAATAGCAATAGGTAACATTTGATTGGCTGTTTTAAGCTCCGCCCATTTTTCTAAATTTTAAAATTAACCACCATGTCATGGTCTGTGCCAAGTTTTGGACCTCTGGCTTTAAAACTGTGAGAGTGGCAGTATTTGAAAGTTTTACATTGAAGTGCATAGGTGAAATTTGATTGGATGTTAGTGGCTCCACCCACTTTTCCTGTTTTTGACCGCAGTCACCCAGTGAATAACTGAGCCAAGTTTGGGACACCTAGCATTTAAACTGTGATTTTAGCAGTGGTTTATCATTTTTCATTAAGGTCAATGGCTGAAATCTGATTGGCTGTTGTTGCCCCGCCCCCTTTTTTCCTACTTGTGAACCACAGTCACCCAGTGACTAACACTCCAAAGTTTGTGAATGCTGGCATTTAACGTGTAAAAATGGCAGCAGTTTTATATTTTTCCATTGAAAATCAATGAATGAAATTTGCTGGTGGCTACGCCCACTTTTTCAGAACTTGAAGTGGAAACCCCCAGGGACCACATTTGCGATATTCGAGGTCCCTGACATCAATATTGTGAGAATGGCAGCCTTTTTAATTGTTCCCATTTAAATCAAGCAAAGAAATCTGATTGGTCGGTTCTGGCTCTGCCCACTTTTATGTATTTTGAGTGTTGACGTATAACATACAATCTGATGGAAAGTGCCGGAAAGTCCTATCTGCTTCCACCGAGCCCCTCTTGTGATGTCATAATAGCCCCATGTTTACCTCTGGTGATGTCAGGGAAGTGATGTCATAATAGCCGTGTGTGTATATAAGCAGAGGTTGAGCATTGAGAGGCTTACTTTTGTCTCCACTTGCACAAGTGAAGACGATTGATTTTGCTCTCGAGCAATTTACTCATTAGTGAGATTCTCATTGGTGAACTATGTTGCGCTGCTGTAAAAGGCACCGCAAAATGAACCTCAGGCTTGAGGTTCAGCAGCCCTCTGTACAGCCAGCTGCCAATGCTGACCCAGAGCCACAACCACCAGCTAGGGGAAGAGCCCAGGCAGCTGTGCGTTCTATCAGGGCTTTCTTGGGCAGACTGTTCTACTGCTGTAGACCTGCCCCATCTACCGGGCGTTCTGCATTAGCACTGGAATATGTGGTATCGGATGATTCCGGTCATGTGGTGGAGGGAGTAGCTGGGTACCCAGCACCGGGATATCAGATATCGGTTATTTCACCTTATGTGGAGGAAGCAGAAGAGGCTGATGATTCTGGTCATGTGGTGGAGGAAGTAGCTGGGGAACCAGCGCCAGGATATCAGCTTTCTGATGTTTTGCCTTATGTGGATGTGGAGGAGAAGAAAGAAGCTGATGATTCCGGTCATGTGGTGGAGGAAGTAGCTGGGGAACCAGCGCCGGGATATCAGTTATCGGATGTCTCCCCCTTGGATGTTGACGAAGCAGAAGAAGCTGATGATTCCGGTCATGTGGAGGAGGTAGTAGCTGGGGAACCAGCTCCGGGATATCAGTTGTCGGATGTTTCACCTTTTGTGGATGTGGACTTAGAAGCTGATGATTCTGGTCATGTGGTGGAGGAAGTAGCTGGGGAACCAGCGCCAGGGTATCAGCTTTCTGATGATTCACCTCGTGTGGATGTGAAGGAGAAGGAAGAGGCTGATGATTCCGGTCATGTGGTGGAGGAAGTAGCTGGGAAACCAGCGCCGGGATATCAGTTATCGGATATCTCCCCCTTGGATGTTGACGAAGCAGAAGAAGCTGATGATTCCGGTCATGTGGAGGAGGAAGTAGCTGGGGAACCAGCGCCGGGATATCAGTTGTCGGATGTTTCACCTTTTGTGGATGTGGACTTAGGAGCTGATGATTCTGGTCATGTGGTGGAGGAAGTAGCTGGGGAACCAGCGCCGGGATATCAGCTTTCTGATGTTTCACCTCGTGTGGATGTGAAGGAGAAGGAAGAGGCTGATGATTCCGGTCATGTGGTGGAGGAAGTAGCTGGGAAACCAACGCCGGGATATCAGTTATCGGATATCTCCCCCTTGGATGTTGACGAAGCAGAAGAAGCTGATGATTCCGGTCATGTGGTGGAGGAAGTAGCTGGGGAACCAGCGCCGGGATATCAGTTGTCGGATGCTTCAGCTTTTGTTGATGTGGACTTAGGAGTTGATGATTCTGGTCATGTGGTGGAGGAAGTAGCTGGGGAACCAGCGCCAGGATATCAGCTTTCTGATGTTTCACCTCGTGTGGATGTGGAGGAGAAGGAAGAGGCTGATGATTCCGGTCATGTGGTGGAGGAAGTAGCTGGGGAACCAGCGCCGGGATATCAGTTATCGGATGTCTCCCTCTTGGATGTTGACGAAGCGGAAGAAGCTGATGATTCCGGTTATGTGGTGGAGGAAGTAGCTGGGGAACCAGCGCCGGGATGTCAGTTGTCGGATGCTTCAGCTTTTGTTGATGTGGACTTAGGAGCTGATGATTCCGGTCATGTGGTGGAGGAAGTAGCTGGGGAACCAGCGCCGGGATATCAGCTTTCTGATTTTTCACCTCATGTGGATGTGAAGGAGAAGGAAGAGGCTGATGATTCCGGTCATGAGGTGGAGGAAGTAGCTGGGGAACCAGCGCCTGGATATCAGTTGTCGGATGCTTCAGCTTTTGTTGATGTGGACTTAGGAGCTGATGATTCTGGTCATGTGGTGGAGGAAGTAGCTGGGGAACCAGCGCCAGGATATCAGCTTTCTGATGTTTCACCTCGTGTGGATGTGAAGGAGAAGGAAGAAGCTGATGATTCCGGTCATGTGGTGGAGGAAGTAGCTGGGGAACCAGCGTCGGGATATCAGTTGTCGGATATCTCCCTCTTGGATGTTGACGAAGCAGAAGAAGCTGATGATTTCGGTCATGTGGTGGAGGAAGTAGCTGGGGAACCAGCGCCGGGATATCAGTTGTCGGATGTTTCACCTTTTGTGGATGTGGACTTAGGAGCTGATGATTCTGGTCATGTGGTGGAGGAAGTAGCTGGGGAACCAGCGCCAGGATATCAGCTTTCTGATGTTTCACCTCGTGTGGATGTGGAGGAGAAGGAAGAGGCTGATGATTCCGGTCATGTGGTGGAGGAAGTAGCTGGGGAACCAGCGCTGGGATATCAGTTATCGGATGTCTCCCCCTTGGATGTTGGCGAAGTGGAAGAAGCTGATGATTCCGGTCATGTGGTGGAGGAAGCAGCTGGGGAACCAGCGCCGGGATATCAGTTGTCGGATGCTTCAGCTTTTGTCGATGTGGACTTAGGAGCTGATGATTCCGGTCATGTGGAGGAGGAAGTAGCTGGGAAACCAGCGCCGGGATATCAGCTTTCTGATGTTTCACCTCATATGGCGAAGGAGGAAGAAGCTGGCCCGAGTGGAATCCAGACCATCAGGAAGCCACTGACTTTGGGCAGCTTCAACTTCCATAAACTTCTTGGAGAGGGGTCATTTGGCAAGGTTTACCTTGCTTCCCACCGAGCCAGAGACCAACAGCTGGCCATTAAAATGGTCAAGAAAAGGCCATTTATAAAGTATAATGACCCTGAGGAAATATTCATGGAGTGTCAGGTATTGAAGACCCTTGGGAAGGGTCCCTTTATCACTCAGCTCTACGGTACATTCCAGTCAAAGAATTACCTCTGCTTTGCCATGGAGTACCTGAGCGGGGGAGATCTGATGACACTTCTAGATGATGCTGACAAGCCATTTGACATTACGACCCTGAGACTGTTTGCTGCGCAGATGGTTATCGGCCTGGAGTACATCCACTCCAAGGGTGTCATCCACAGAGACATCAAGCCGGAAAACATCCTCCTGGACGGAGTCGGGAACATAAAGATTGCTGACTTCGGCCTGGCAGTGCAAGATGTCTTTGGGGATGACATGGTTGAAGGATGTAACGGGAGCTTGCACTATATGGCCCCGGAGGTGTTCCTAGAGATGGACTACGAACACTCAGTAGACTTCTTCTCTACGGGAATCATGCTTTTTTTGATGGCATGCCTCAAACACCCATTCATGGACAAGTGGGAGAAGGATGAGGCTGTCATCAAAAACTCCATTTATTACAATTATCCAGACTACCCGCCGGAGATGGACCCCACACTGAAAGACTTCCTGGAGAAGCTACTGTGTAAAAACCAGGAAGCGCGTAAAGATCAGATGAAAAACCTGAGGGAAGAGCCGTTCTTCATTTCCATAGACTGGAAGGCTGTGGAGTCCGGAGGGGTGCGGCCCCCATTCCGTGTGGAACCACCATAGGAAGAGCCGAGAGAGACCCCTACTCACTTGGACAACAACAACACTAGTACTATAATAGTTACATAGCTATAATAAAATGTGTAAAAATGACAGCAGTTTTATTGTTTTCTATTAAAAATCAATGAATGAAATTTGATTGGTTGCGGGTGGCTCCGCCCACTTTTTCTAAACTTGGAGTGGAAACCCCCAGCGACCACATTTGCGATATTCGAGGGCCCTGACATCAATATTGTGAGAATGGCAGCCTTGTTAATTTTTCCCATTTAAATCAATCAAAGAAATCTGATTGGTCGGTTTTGGCTCCACCCACTTTTATGAATTTTAATCCCAGTCCCCCAGTGACCAACTGTGCCAAGTGTCAGGACCCTGCCACTAACCGTCTAAGAGCAGCAGCAATTTTTTTTATTTTTCCCTTTTAAACTAATGGCTGAAATTTGATTGGCTGTGGTAGACTCCGCCCACTTTTTATAAATTTTAAACCCAGTCACCCAGTGACCCACTGTGCCAAGTCTGGGAACTCTGGCTTTAATACTGTGAGAATTGCAGCGGTTTACATTTTCCCATTGAAGTCAATAGGGTAAATCTGATTGGTTGTTTGTGGCTCCGCCCACTTTTTTGGGTCCCCAAAATGTGACAATGTTTCAGCTTTACCCCATAACCAAGTGACCCAAGTTTGGTGAGGCGGTTGTCAGTCTGAACTGGATCACTGAGGGGAGAGCATTGACTGTTGGAGCTCTGCTCAAAGGACCTATCCGTGGTGTGCCTGTCCGACCATCAGTGCAGGAGGAGCGGAGATAGTCCGAACTTTAAGGCCCTGCTTAGGCCTTTCGTCGGCAGGAGCCTACCTTGCAGGCCGGCTGTCTCAGGATGGAGCAGGCGGCTCCAAAGCACCCTGATCCCACTGGCTTGGGAAGGGGAGGAACATTGACTGTGAAGGACACTGTAGCTTGGGTGCACGCAGTTGATGAATGCTGTTTCTTGATAAAAACTTTGAAGTTCCAGCTAAAGAATGCAATCTTTCGCTACGGAGTGAAATGGCAATCGAGCTTTCTGAATATGGACCCTGAACTGGTAAGCCTGAGACAGAGGATCCGTGAGCAGCAGGCTGTGCTTGAGGGCCTGAAAGCTTACGGGGGACCTATGAGTGAGGCCCTGGTGTGTCGTCAGAGGTTCCAAGCCATGTTAGCAAACAGTGATGATGAATATCTGAACGGAGGTGAGGGAGATTGCGTGGTTATGGAGAAAGGCAGTACGCCTGAGGAGCCTTCTGGTCAGGCGTCTCTCTTACCTGCCATGCATCAACCTACTGAGCAAATTACAGCTGTGCATGTTAAACCTGAAGTTGATGAAGATACGATCTTGGAGGTGATTGTCGGGAGGGAATCTTCCAAGACAGAGGTGGATAATGTATGTAAAGATGATAAAGCTTCCCTAACAGTCAAAGATGGTGGCAAATACGTTAAAACTTTACCTGTGGGGGTGTTGCCGTTGTCAGGGGCTGTGCAGATACATGATGGTTTGGGAGGCGTTATACAAACCTCCCTGGATCCTGACCCTGAGCAGTCAGCATCTGGAGATGATGGTGTGAGCCAAGAGTCCAAAGGACTCATGCAGGTAGAAGGCATATTGCAAAAATGGTAAAATCCCCCATAGGCTTTCATTAGGCCCCTATTTCACTTTCCAAAATCTCACATCTTTTCAAAGGGCAATTGCTCAGCAGTGGCAAATTTTCTAGCACTGTAGGGACCCTTAGGGGGAACATGACTGGTGAGTTTCGGGCCCCTAGGCCAAAGAGGTCATAGCCTAGGGTCACAAAAACCTGTTTATTTGGGCTATTTCAATGGTAGTGATGCTGACGTACATAAATCGCAGCCATGGCCGTTAGCATCGTCTGAATTTCACGAAATGTCTCATGCAGGTAGAAGACATATTGTTAGACTTGGATTCCAAAGATGGGGTCCCTACATCTCTGCAAACCAGAGTTACAGGGGTCCAAAATTGGTAAAATCCCCCATAGGCTTTCATTGCCTCCCTATTTCACTTTCCAAAATCTCACATCTTTTCAAAGGGCAATTGCTCAGCAGTGGCAAATTTTCTAGCATTGTAGGGACCCTTAGGGGGAACATGACTGGTGAGTTTCGGGCCCCTAGGCCAAAGAGGTCATAGCCTAGGGTCACAAAAACCTGTTTATTTGGGCTATTTCTATGGTAGTGATGCTGACGTACATAAATCACAGCCATGGCCAGTAGCAACGTCTGAATTTCACGAAATGTCTCATGCAGGTAGAAGACATATTGTTAGACTTGGATTCCAAAGATGGGGTCCCTACATCTCTGCAAACCAGAGTTACAGGGGTCCAAAATTGGCAAAATCCCCCATAGGCTTTTATTGCCTCCCTATTTCACTTTCCAAAATCTCACATCTTTTCAAAGGGCAATTGCTCAGCAGTGGCAAATTTTCTAGCATTGTAGGGACCCTTAGGGGGAACATGACTGGTGAGTTTCGGGCCCCTAGGCCAAAGAGGTCATAGCCTAGGGTCACAAAAACCTGTTTATTTGGGCTATTTCTATGGTAGTGATGCTGACGTACATAAATCACAGCCATGGCCGTTAGCAACGTCTGAATTTCACGAAATGTCTCATGCAGGTAGAAGACATATTGTTAGACTTGGATTCCAAAGATGGGGTCCCTACATCTCTGCAAACCAGAGTTACAGGGGTCCAAAATTGGCAAAATCCCCCATAGGCTTTTATTGCCTCCCTATTTCACTTTCCAAAATCTCACATCTTTTCAAAGGGCAATTGCTCAGCAGTGGCAAATTTTCTAGCATTGTAGGGACCCTTAGGGGGAACATGACTGGTGAGTTTCGGGCCCCTAGGCCAAAGAGGTCATAGCCTAGGGTCACAAAAACCTGTTTATTTGGGCTATTTCTATGGTAGTGATGCTGACGTACATAAATCACAGCCATGGCCGTTAGCAACATCTGAATTTCACGAAATGTCTCATGCAGGTAGAAGACATATTGTTAGACTTGGATTCCAAAGATGGGGTCCCTACATCTCTGCAAACCAGAGTTACAGGGGTCCAAAATTGGTAAAATGTTTTGGGAACTGTATCCTTAGCCAAAGGGAACTGTGATTTGCTTATGCAGAGTGATGGGAAGGGAAGGGAGGTGGAAGTAAAGCTTACTAGAGTCAAATGTGATACCGTGTTTGGCAATATTGAGATAATGCAAAATGAGAATGGTAGTGTGAATTTGTTAATTGAAGATGAAGTGATTGAAAATGTTTCTTTAAATGAAAATGTGGATGTGGAAAAAAAAGAAAGTTGTGTAGAAAATGACATAAAAAGTAAAGAGAATAAACAGGAGGAGAAAGGGGCAGATGGGCAGGCTGCTGTTGATACATCTGTGGGTGCTTCAGGAGAAGGAGTGGTTGGGACCACAGAAAGTATGGAGGAGGTTGCGTTAGCTCTTGGTGCACTTGCAGATGTAGATGAAGTGCTGGGTGACTTATATTCTGAAACTAAAAGGTATATTGTAACTGAACTTAAGCTTCTCATTCTTGATGTCCCCCAGCACCACATTTGCGATATTCGAGGTCCATGACATCAATAATGTGAGAATGGCAGCCTTTTTATTTTTCCCATACAAATCAATGAAAGAAATCTGGTTGGTTTTGGCCCCACCCACTTTTCTGAATTTTAATCCCAGTCCCCTGGTGACCAACTGTACCAAGTTTGAGGACCCTGCTATTAACTGTCTAAAAGCGGCAGCAGTTTTACATTTTCCCATTTAAATGAATGGCTGAAATTTGTCTGTGGTAGACTCTGCCCACTTTTTCTAAATTTTAAACCCAGTCACCCAGCGACCCAGTGGGCCAAGTTTGGGAACTCTGGCTTTTATACTGTGAGAATTACAGCTGTTTACATATTCTCATTGAAGTCAATAGGGAAAATCTGATTGGTTGTTTGTGGCTCCACCCACTTTTTGGGGTCCCCAAAATGTGACAGAATGTTTTAGCATCACCCCATGACTAAGTGACCCAAGTTTGGTGAGAGTAACTTCAAAGCTGTACGAGTGGCGAAAGTTTCAAGTTTTCCAACGAAAGTCTATGGGAAAAATAAGGTCTTCGGGGGTCCACCACAGGGGCACGGAGGGTGGGATTGCTTAAAAAAGCACAAGCAATCTATTCGGGTATGAGCCAAACAAGTGTGCAAAGTTTCATAATTGTACTCCTGAAACTCTGGGAGGAGTAGCGTATAGAAAATTGCTAAATGTTCATTGGCTGGTGGTAGCTCCGCCCACTTTGGGTGCCCCCCAAAATACTTATTTTAATTTGGGGTGACACCAACAATATGTGGTCCGAGTTTGGGGAGTGTAGCTTCAAAATTGTACGAGTAACAGCGATTTTAAATTTTTCCCTGTCAAAGTCAATACGAAAAATGGGGGCTTCTGGGGTCTGCCGCAGGGGCGCGGAGGGTGGGATCGCTTAATAAAGCACAAGCAGCGTACTTCACTATAAGACGAATAAGTGTGGAAAGTGTGGCGCTGGAACCCCTAAAACTGTAGGAGGCGTAGCGTACAGAAAATGGGGGGCGCTAATAATAATAACTAGATGGTGTCGTTTCTGAAGAAACCACAGGATGTTGGCTATGTGTCTGATTGGCTGCATGTGGCTCCGCCCACCTTGCCAAATTTTAACCCCAGTCACCCAGTGACCCAGTGTGCCAAGTCTGGGAACTCTGGCTTTAATACAGTGAGAATTACAGCTGTTTACATTTTCCCATGGAAGTCAATAGGGAAAATCTGATTGGCTATTTTTGGCCCCACCCACTTTTCAAATTTTAATCCCAGTCCCCCTGTGACTGACTGTGCCAAGTTTGAAGTCCCTGCCAGTAACAGTAAAAGAATGACAGCAACTTATATATTGACATTGAATAGCAATAGGTAACATTTGATTGGCTGTTTTAAGCTCCGCCCATTTTTCTAAATTTTAAAATTAACCACCATGTCATGGTCTGTGCCAAGTTTTGGACCTCTGGCTTTAAAACTGTGAGAGTGGCAGTATTTGAAAGTTTTACATTGAAGTGCATAGGTGAAATTTGATTGGATGTTAGTGGCTCCACCCACTTTTCCTGTTTTTGACCGCAGTCACCCAGTGAATAACTGAGCCAAGTTTGGGACACCTAGCATTTAAACTGTGATTTTAGCAGTGGTTTATCATTTTTCATTAAGGTCAATGGCTGAAATCTGATTGGCTGTTGTTGCCCCGCCCCCTTTTTTCCTACTTGTGAACCACAGTCACCCAGTGACTAACACTCCAAAGTTTGTGAATGCTGGCATTTAACGTGTAAAAATGGCAGCAGTTTTATATTTTTCCATTGAAAATCAATGAATGAAATTTGATTGGTTGCTGGTGGCTACGCCCACTTTTTCAGAACTTGAAGTGGAAACCCCCAGGGACCACATTTGCGATATTCGAGGTCCCTGACATCAATATTGTGAGAATGGCAGCCTTTTTAATTGTTCCCATTTAAATCAAGCAAAGAAATCTGATTGGTCGGTTCTGGCTCTGCCCACTTTTATGTATTTTGAGTGTTGACGTATAACATAAAATCTGATGGAAAGTGCCGGAAAGTCCTATCTGCTTCCACCGAGCCCCTCTTGTGATGTCATAATAGCCCCATGTTTACCTCTGGTGATGTCAGGGAAGTGATGTCATAATAGCCGTGTGTGTATATAAGCAGAGGTTGAGCATTGAGAGGCTCACTTTTGTCTCCACTTGCACAAGTGAAGACGATTGATTTTGCTCTCGAGCAATTTACTCATTAGTGAGATTCTCATTGGTGAACTATGTTGCGCTGCTGTAAAAGGCACCGCAAAATGAACCTCAGGCTTGAGGTTCAGCAGCCCTCTGTACAGCCAGCTGCCAATGCTGACCCAGAGCCACAACCACCAGCTAGGGGAAGAGCCCAGGCAGCTGTGCGTTCTATCAGGGCTTTCTTGGGCAGACTGTTCTACTGCTGTAGACCTGCCCCATCTACCGGGCGTTCTGCATTAGCACTGGAATATGTGGTATCGGATGATTCCGGTCATGTGGTGGAGGGAGTAGCTGGGTACCCAGCACCGGGATATCAGATATCGGTTATTTCACCTTATGTGGAGGAAGCAGAAGAGGCTGATGATTCTGGTCATGTGGTGGAGGAAGTAGCTGGGGAACCAGCGCCAGGATATCAGCTTTCTGATGTTTTGCCTTATGTGGATGTGGAGGAGAAGAAAGAAGCTGATGATTCCGGTCATGTGGTGGAGGAAGTAGCTGGGGAACCAGCGCCGGGATATCAGTTATCGGATGTCTCCCCCTTGGATGTTGACGAAGCAGAAGAAGCTGATGATTCCGGTCATGTGGAGGAGGTAGTAGCTGGGGAACCAGCGCCGGGATATCAGTTGTCGGATGTTTCACCTTTTGTGGATGTGGACTTAGGAGCTGATGATTCTGGTCATGTGGTGGAGGAAGTAGCTGGGGAACCAGCGCCAGGGTATCAGCTTTCTGATGTTTCACCTCGTGTGGATGTGAAGGAGAAGGAAGAGGCTGATGATTCCGGTCATGTGGTGGAGGAAGTAGCTGGGAAACCAGCGCCGGGATATCAGTTATCGGATATCTCCCCCTTGGATGTTGACGAAGCAGAAGAAGCTGATGATTCCGGTCATGTGGAGGAGGAAGTAGCTGGGGAACCAGCGCCGGGATATCAGTTGTCGGATGTTTCACCTTTTGTGGATGTGGACTTAGGAGCTGATGATTCTGGTCATGTGGTGGAGGAAGTAGCTGGGGAACCAGCGCCGGGATATCAGCTTTCTGATGTTTCACCTCGTGTGGATGTGAAGGAGAAGGAAGAGGCTGATGATTCCGGTCATGTGGTGGAGGAAGTAGCTGGGAAACCAACGACGGGATATCAGTTATCGGATATCTCCCCCTTGGATGTTGACGAAGCAGAAGAAGCTGATGATTCCGGTCATGTGGTGGAGGAAGTAGCTGGGGAACCAGCGCCGGGATATCAGTTGTCGGATGCTTCAGCTTTTGTTGATGTGGACTTAGGAGTTGATGATTCTGGTCATGTGGTGGAGGAAGTAGCTGGGGAACCAGCGCCAGGATATCAGCTTTCTGATGTTTCACCTCGTGTGGATGTGGAGGAGAAGGAAGAGGCTGATGATTCCGGTCATGTGGTGGAGGACGTAGCTGGGGAACCAGCGCCGGGATATCAGTTATCGGATGTCTCCCTCTTGGATGTTGACGAAGCGGAAGAAGCTGATGATTCCGGTTATGTGGTGGAGGAAGTAGCTGGGGAACCAGCGCCGGGATATCAGTTGTCGGATGCTTCAGCTTTTGTTGATGTGGACTTAGGAGCTGATGATTCCGGTCATGTGGTGGAGGAAGTAGCTGGGGAACCAGCGCCGGGATATCAGCTTTCTGATGTTTCACCTCATGTGGATGTGAAGGAGAAGGAAGAGGCTGATGATTCCGGTCATGAGGTGGAGGAAGTAGCTGGGGAACCAGCGCCGGGATATCAGTTCTCGGATGCTTCAGCTTTTGTTGATGTGGACTTAGGAGCTGATGATTCTGGTCATGTGGTGGAGGAAGTAGCTGGGGAACCAGCGCCAGGATATCAGCTTTCTGATGTTTCACCTCGTGTGGATGTGAAGGAGAAGGAAGAAGCTGATGATTCCGGTCATGTGGTGGAGGAAGTAGCTGGGGAACCAGCGTCGGGATATCAGTTGTCGGATATCTCCCTCTTGGATGTTGACGAAGCAGAAGAAGCTGATGATTTCGGTCATGTTGTGGAGGAAGTAGCTGGGGAACCAGCGCCGGGATATCAGTTGTCGGATGTTTCACCTTTTGTGGATGTGGACTTAGGAGCTGATGATTCTGGTCATGTGGTGGAGGAAGTAGCTGGGGAACCAGCGCCAGGATATCAGCTTTCTGATGTTTCACCTCGTGTGGATGTGGAGGAGAAGGAAGAGGCTGATGATTCCGGTCATGTGGTGGAGGAAGTAGCTGGGGAACCAGCGCTGGGATATCAGTTATCGGATGTCTCCCCCTTGGATGTTGGCGAAGTGGAAGAAGCTGATGATTCCGGTCATGTGGTGGAGGAAGCAGCTGGG
Organism: Hyperolius riggenbachi; assembly: GCF_040937935.1. Classification (NCBI taxonomy): domain Eukaryota; kingdom Metazoa; phylum Chordata; class Amphibia; order Anura; family Hyperoliidae; genus Hyperolius; species Hyperolius riggenbachi. The sequence goes on from NC_090653.1 coordinate 215,942,475, forward strand.
GAACCAGCGCCGGGATATCAGTTGTCGGATGCTTCAGCTTTTGTCGATGTGGACTTAGGAGCTGATGATTCCGGTCATGTGGAGGAGGAAGTAGCTGGGAAACCAGCGCCGGGATATCAGCTTTCTGATGTTTCACCTCATGTGGCGAAGGAGGAAGAAGCTGGCCCGAGTGGAATCCAGACCATCAGGAAGCCACTGACTTTGGGCAGCTTCAACTTCCATAAACTTCTTGGAGAGGGGTCATTTGGCAAGGTTTACCTTGCTTCCCACCGAGCCAGAGACCAACAGCTGGCCATTAAAATGGTCAAGAAAAGGCCATTTATAAAGTATAATGACCCTGAGGAAATATTCATGGAGTGTCAGGTATTGAAGACCCTTGGGAAGGGTCCCTTTATCACTCAGCTCTACGGTACATTCCAGTCAAAGAATTACCTCTGCTTTGCCATGGAGTACCTTAACGGGGGAAATCTGATGACACTTCTAGATGATGCTGACAAGCCATTTGACATTACGACCCTGAGACTGTTTGCTGCGCAGATGGTTATCGGCCTGGAGTACATCCACTCCAAGGGTGTCATCCACAGAGACATCAAGCCGGAAAACATCCTCCTGGACGGAGTCGGGAACATAAAGATTGCTGACTTCGGCCTGGCAGTGCAAGATGTCTTTGGGGATGACATGGTTGAAGGATGTAACGGGAGCTTGCACTATATGGCCCCGGAGGTGTTCCTAGAGATGGACTACGAACACTCAGTAGACTTCTTCTCTACGGGAATCATGCTTTTTTTGATGGCATGCCTCAAACACCCATTCATGGACAAGTGGGAGAAGGATGAGGCTGTCATCAAAAACTCCATTTATTACAATTATCCAGACTACCCGCCGGAGATGGACCCCACACTGAAAGACTTCCTGGAGAAGCTACTGTGTAAAAACCAGGAAGCGCGTAAAGATCAGATGAAAAACCTGAGGGAAGAGCCGTTCTTCATTTCCATAGACTGGAAGGCTTTGGAGTCCGGAGGGGTGCGGCCCCCATTCCGTGTGGAACCACCATAGGAAGAGCCGAGAGAGACCCCTACTCACTTGGACAACAACAACACTAGTACTATAATAGTTACATAGCTATAATAAAATGTGTAAAAATGACAGCAGTTTTATTGTTTTCTATTAAAAATCAATGAATGAAATTTGATTGGTTGCGGGTGGCTCCGCCCACTTTTTCTAAACTTGGAGTGGAAACCCCCAGCGACCACATTTGCGATATTCGAGGGCCCTGACATCAATATTGTGAGAATGGCAGCCTTGTTAATTTTTCCCATTTAAATCAATCAAAGAAATCTGATTGGTCGGTTTTGGCTCCGCCCACTTTTATGAATTTTAATCCCAGTCCCCCAGTGACCAACTGTGCCAAGTGTCAGGACCCTGCCACTAACCGTCTAAGAGCAGCAGCAATTTTTTTTATTTTTCCCTTTTAAACTAATGGCTGAAATTTGATTGGCTGTGGTAGACTCCGCCCACTTTTTATAAATTTTAAACCCAGTCACCCAGTGACCCACTGTGCCAAGTCTGGGAACTCTGGCTTTAATACTGTGAGAATTGCAGCGGTTTACATTTTCCCATTGAAGTCAATAGGGTAAATCTGATTGGTTGTGTGTGGCTCCGCCCACTTTTTTGGGTCCCCAAAATGTGACAGAATGTTTCAGCTTCACCCCATAACCAAGTGACCCAAGTTTGGTGAGGCGGTTGTCAGTCTGAACTGGATCACTGAGGGGAGAGCATTGACTGTTGGAGCTCTGCTCAAAGGACCTATCCGTGGTGTGCCTGTCCAACCATCAGTGCAGGAGGAGCGGAGATAGTCCGAACTTTAAGGCCCTGCTTAGGCCTTTCGTCGGCAGGAGCCTACCTTGCAGGCCGGCTGTCTCAGGATGGAGCAGGCGGCTCCAAAGCACCCTGATCCCACTGGCTTGGGAAGGGGAGGAACATTGACTGTGAAGGACACTGTAGCTTGGGTGCACGCAGTTGATGAATGCTGTTTCTTGATAAAAACTTTGAAGTTCCAGCTAAAGAATGCAATCTTTCGCTACGGAGTGAAATGGCAATCGAGCTTTCTGAATATGGACCCTGAACTGGTAAGCCTGAGACAGAGGATCCGTGAGCAGCAGGCTGTGCTTGAGGGCCTGAAAGCTTACGGGGGACCTATGAGTGAGGCCCTGGTGTGTCGTCAGAGGTTCCAAGCCATGTTAGCAAACAGTGATGATGAATATCTGAACGGAGGTGAGGGAGATTGCGTGGTTATGGAGAAAGGCAGTACGCCTGAGGAGCCTTCTGGTCAGGCGTCTCTCTTACCTGCCATGCATCAACCTACTGAGCAAATTACAGCTGTGCATGTTAAACCTGAAGTTGATGAAGATACGATCTTGGAGGTGATTGTCGGGAGGGAATCTTCCAAGACAGAGGTGGATAATGTATGTAAAGATGATAAAGCTTCCCTAACAGTCAAAGATGGTGGCAAATACGTTAAAACTTTACCTGTGGGGGTGTTGCCGTTGTCAGGGGCTGTGCAGATACATGATGGTTTGGGAGGCGTTATACAAACCTCCCTGGATCCTGACCCTGAGCAGTCAGCAACTGGAGATGATGGTGTGAGCCAAGAGTCCAAAGGACTCATGCAGGTAGAAGGCATATTGCAAAAATGGTAAAATCCCCCATAGGCTTTCATTAGGCCCCTATTTCACTTTCCAAAATCTCAAACCTTTTCAAAGGGCAATGGCTCAGCAGTGGCAAATTTTCTAGCATTGTAGGAACTGTTAGGGGGATCATAACTGGTGAGTTTCGGGTCCCTAGGCCAAAGAGGTCATAGCCTAGGGTCACAAAAACCTGTTTATGTGGGCTATTTCAATGGTAGTGATGCTGACGTACATAAATCGCAGCCATGGCCGTTAGCAACGTCTGAATTTCACGAAATGTCTCATGCAGGTAGAAGACATATTGTTAGACTTGGATTCCAAAGATGGGGTCCCTACATTTCTGCAAACCAGAGTTACAGGGGTCCAAAATTGGTAAAATCCCCCATAGGCTTTCATTGCCTCCCTATTTCACTTTCCAAAATCTCACATCTTTTCAAAGGGCAATTGCTCAGCAGTGGCAAATTTTCTAGCATTGTAGGGACCCTTAGGGGGAACATGACTGGTGAGTTTCGGGCCCCTAGGCCAAAGAGGTCATAGCCTAGGGTCACAAAAACCTGTTTATTTGGGCTATTTCAATGGTAGTGATGCTGACGTACATAAATCGCAGCCATGGCCGTTAGCAACGTCTGAATTTCACGAAATGTCTCATGCAGGTAGAAGACATATTGTTAGACTTGGATTCCAAAGATGGGGTCCCTACATCTCTGCAAACCAGAGTTACAGGGGTCCAAACTTGGTAAAATCCCCCATAGGCTTTCATTGCCTCCCTATTTCACTTTCCAAAATCTCACATCTTTTCAAAGGGCAATTGCTCAGCAGTGGCAAATTTTCTAGCATTGTAGGGACCCTTAGGGGGAACATGACTGGTGAGTTTCGGGCCCCTAGGCCAAAGAGGTCATAGCCTAGGGTCACAAAAACCTGTTTATTTGGGCTATTTCAATGGTAGTGATGCTGACGTACATAAATCACAGCCATGGCCGTTAGCAACGTCTGAATTTCACGAAATGTCTCATGCAGGTAGAAGACATATTGTTAGACTTGGATTCCAAAGATGGGGTCCCTACATCTCTGCAAACCAGCGTTACAGGGGTCCGAAATTGGCAAAATCCCCCATAGGCTTTCATTGCCTCCCTATTTCACTTTCCAAAATCTCACATCTTTTCAAAGGGCAATTGCTCAGCAGTGGCAAATTTTCTAGCATTGTAGGGACCCTTAGGGGGAACATGACTGGTGAGTTTTGGGCCCCTAGGCCAAAGAGGTCATAGCCTAGGGTCACAAAAACCTGTTTATTTGGGCTATTTCAATGGTAGTGATGCTGACGTACATAAATCGCAGCCATGGCCGTTAGCAACGTCTGAATTTCACGAAATGTCTCATGCAGGTAGAAGACATATTGTTAGACTTGGATTCCAAAGATGGGGTCCCTACATCTCTGCAAACCAGCGTTACAGGGGTCCAAAATTCGTACAATCCCCCATAGGCTTTCATTGCCTCCCTATTTCACTTTCCAAAATCTCACATCTTTTCAAAGGGCAATTGCTCAGCAGTGGCAAATTTTCTAGCATTGTAGGGACCCTTAGGGGGAACATGACTGGTGAGTTTCGGGCCCCTAGGCCAAAGAGGTCATAGCCTAGGGTCACAAAAACCTGTTTATTTGGGCTATTTCTATGGTAGTGATGCTGACGTACATAAATCACAGCCATGGCCGTTAGCAACGTCTGAATTTCACGAAATGTCTCATGCAGGTAGAAGACATATTGTTAGACTTGGATTCCAAAGATGGGGTCCCTACATCTCTGCAAACCAGAGTTACAGGGGTCCAAAATTGGCAAAATCCCCCATAGGCTTTTATTGCCTCCCTATTTCACTTTCCAAAATCTCACATCTTTTCAAAGGGCAATTGCTCAGCAGTGGCAAATTTTCTAGCATTGTAGGGACCCTTAGGGGGAACATGACTGGTGAGTTTTGGGCCCCTAGGCCAAAGAGGTCATAGCCTAGGGTCACAAAAACCTGTTTATTTGGGCTATTTCAATGGTAGTGATGCTGACGTACATAAATCGCAGCCATGGCCGTTAGCAACGTCTGAATTTCACGAAATGTCTCATGCAGGTAGAAGACATATTGTTAGACTTGGATTCCAAAGATGGGGTCCCTACATCTCTGCAAACCAGAGTTACAGGGGTCCAAAATTCGTAAAATCCCCCATAGGCTTTCATTGCCTCCCTATTTCACTTTCCAAAATCTCACATCTTTTCAAAGGGCAATTGCTCAGCAGTGGCAAATTTTCTAGCATTGTAGGGACCTTTAGGGGGAACATGACTGGTGAGTTTCGGGCCCCTAGGCCAAAGAGGTCATAGCCTAGGGTCACAAAAACCTGTTTATTTGGGCTATTTCAATGGTAGTGATGCTGACGTACATAAATCACAGCCATGGCCATTAGCAACGTCTGAATTTCACGAAATGTCTCATGCAGGTAGAAGACATATTGTTAGACTTGGATTCCAAAGATGGGGTCCCTACATCTCTGCAAACCAGAGTTACAGGGGTCCAAAATTGGTAAAATGTTTTGGGAACTGTATCCTTAGCCAAAGGGAACTGTGATTTGCTTATGCAGAGTGATGGGAAGGGAAGGGAGGTGGAAGTAAAGCTTACTAGAGTCAAATGTGATACCGTGTTTGGCAATATTGAGATAATGCAAAATGAGAATGGTAGTGTGAATTTGTTAATTGAAGATGAAGTGATTGAAAATGTTTCTTTAAATGAAAATGTGGATGTGGAAAAAAAAGAAAGTTGTGTAGAAAATGACATAAAAAGTAAAGAGAATAAACAGGAGGAGAAAGGGGCAGATGGGCAGGCTGCTGTTGATACATCTGTGGGTGCTGCAGGAGAAGGAGTGGTTGGGACCACAGAAAGTATGGAGGAGGTTGCGTTAGCTCTTGGTGCACTTGCAGATGTAGATGAAGTGCTGGGTGACTTCTATTCTGAAACTAAAAGGTATATTGTAACTGAACTTAAGCTTCTCATTCTTGATGTCCCCCAGCACCACATTTGCGATATTCGAGGTCCATGACATCAATAATGTGAGAATGGCAGCCTTTTTATTTTTCCCATACAAATCAATGAAAGAAATCTGGTTGGTTTTGGCCCCACCCACTTTTCTGAATTTTAATCCCAGTCCCCTGGTGACCAACTGTACCAAGTTTGAGGACCCTGCTATTAACTGTCTAAAAGCGGCAGCAGTTTTACATTTTCCCATTTAAATGAATGGCTGAAATTTGTCTGTGGTAGACTCTGCCCACTTTTTCTAAATTTTAAACCCAGTTACCCAGCGACCCAGTGGGCAAAGTTTGGGAACTCTGGCTTTTATACTGTGAGAATTACAGCTGTTTACATATTCTCATTGAAGTCAATAGGGAAAATCTGATTGGTTGTTTGTGGCTCCGCCCACTTTTTGGGGTCCCCAAAATGTGACAGAATGTTTTAGCATCACCCCATGACTAAGTGACCCAAGTTTGGTGAGAGTAACTTCAAAGCTGTACGAGTGGCGAAAGTTTCAAGTTTTCCAACGAAAGTCTATGGGAAAAATAAGGTCTTCGGGGGTCCACCACAGGGGCACGAAGGGTGGGATTGCTTAAAAAAGCACAAGCAATCTATTCGGGTATGAGCCAAACAAGTGTGCAAAGTTTCATAATTGTACTCCTGAAACTCTGGGAGGAGTAGCGTATAGAAAATTGCTAAATGTTCATTGGCTGGTGGTAGCTCCGCCCACTTTGGGTGCCCCCCCCAAAATACTTATTTTAATTTGGGGTGACACCAACAATATGTGGTCCGAGTTTGGGGAGTGTAGCTTCAAAATTGTACGAGTGACAGCGATTTTAAATTTTTCCCTGTCAAAGTCAATACGAAAAATGGGGGCTTCTGGGGTCTGCCGCAGGGGCGCGGAGGGTGGGATCGCTTAATAAAGCACAAGCAGCGTACTTCACTATAAGACGAATAAGTGTGGAAAGTGTGGCGCTTGAACCCCTAAAACTGTAGGAGGCGTAGCGTACAGAAAATGGGGGGCGCTAATAATAATAACTAGATGGTGTCGTTTCTGAAGAAACCACAGGATGTTGGCTATGTGTCTGATTGGCTGCATGTGGCTCCGCCCACCTTGCCAAATTTTAACCCCAGTCACCCAGTGACCCAGTGTGCCAAGTCTGGGAACTCTGGCTTTAATAATGTGAGAATTACAGCTGTTTATATTTTACCATTGAAGTCAATAGGGAAAATCTGATTGGCTGTTTTTGGCCCCGCCCACTTTCAAAATTTTAATCCCAGTCCCCCTGTGACCGACTGTGCCAAGTTTGAAGTCCCTGCCATTAACAGTAAAAGAATGACAGCAACTTATATATTGACATTGATTAGCAATAGGTAACATTTGATTGGCTGTTTTAAGCTCCGCCCATTTTTCTAAATTTTAACATTAACCACCATGTCATGGTCTGTGCCAAGTTTTGGACCTCTGGCTTTAAAACTGTGAGAGTGGCAGTATTTGAAAGCTTTACATTGAAGTGCATTGGTTAAATTTGATTGGATGCTAGTGGCTCCACCCACTTTTTTATTTTTTGACCGCAATCACCCAGTGAGTAACTGAGCCAAGTTTGGGACACCTGGCATTTAAACTGTGATAATAGCAGCAGTTTATCATTTTTCATTAAGGTCAATGGCTGAAATCTGATTGGCTGTTGTTACCCCGCCCCCTTTTTTTTACTAATTGCGAATCACAGTCACTCAGTCACTAACACTCCAAAGTTTGTGAATGCTGGCATTTAACGTGTGAAAATGGAAGCAGTTTTATTGTTTTCTATTGAAAATCAATGAATGACATTTGATTGGTTGCCTTATGGCTCCACCCACTTTTTCAAAATTTGAAGTGTAAATCCCCAGGGACCACATTTGCGATATTCGAAGTCCCTGACATCAATATTGTGAGAATGGCAGCCTTTTTAATTTTTCCCATTTAAATCAATTAACGAAATCTGATTGGTCGGTTTTAGCTCTGCCCACTTTTATGAATTTTAATCCCAGTCCCCCAGTGACCAACTGTGCCAAGTGTCAGGACCCTACCATTAACCGTCTAAGAGCAGCAGCAATTTTTATTTTTCCCATTTAAACTAATGGCTGAAATTTGATTGGCTGTGGTAGACTCCATCCACTTTTTTATACATTTTAAACCCAGTCACCCAGTGACCCACTATGCCAAGTCTGGGCACTCTGGCTTTAATACTTTGAGAATTACAGCTGTTTACATTTTCTCATTGCAGTCAATAGGGAAAATCTGATTGGTTGTTTGTGGCTCCACCCACTTTTTTGGGTCCCCAAAATGTGACAGAATGTTTCAGCTTCACTCCCTGACCAAGTGACCCAAGTTTGGTGAGTGTAACTTCAAAGCTGTACGAGTGGCAAAAGTTTCAAAATTTCCAATGAAAGTCTATGGGAAAAATGGGGTCTGTGGGGGTCCGCCACAGGGGCCCGGAGGGTGAAATTGCTTTAAAAAGCACAAGCAACCTATTTGGGTATGAGCCGAACAAGTGTGCAAAGTTTCAGAATTCTACTCCTTAAACTCTGGGAGGAGTAGCGTATAGAAATTTGCTAAATTTTCATTGGCCGCTGGTAGCTCCGCCTAATTTGGGGTGAGCCCCCAAAATACATCTTTTTATTTGGGGTGACACCAACCATATGTGGTCCGAGTTTGGGGAGTGTAGCTTCAAAATTGTACGAGTGGCAGTGATTTTAAATTTTTCCCTGTCAAAGTCAATACGAAAAAAGGGGTCTTCCGGGGTCCGACGCAGGGGCCCGGAGGGTGCGATCGCTTAATAAAGCACAAGCAACGTACTTCGCTTGTTTGGCGCTTCTACCCCTAAAACTGTAGGAGGAGTAGCGTATAGAAAATGGGGGGGGGGGGCGCCTATAATAATAATAAGAAGAAGAACTAGATGGTGTCGTTTCTGAAGAAACCACAGGATGTTGGCTATGTGTCTGATTGGCTGTATGTGGCTCCGCCCACCTTGCCAAATTTTAACCCCAGTGACCCAGTGTGCCAAGTCTGGGAACTTTAATACAGTGAGAATTACAGCTGTTTACATTTTCCCATTGAAGTCAATAGGGAAAATCTGATTGGCTATTTTTGGCCCCACCCACTTTTCAAATTTTAATTCCAGTCCCCCTGTGACTGACTGTGCCAAGTTTGAAGTCCCTGCCAGTAACAGTAAAAGAATGACAGCAACTTATATATTGACATTGAATAGCAATAGGTAACATTTGATTGGCTGTTTTAAGCTCCGCCCATTTTTCTAAATTTTAAAATTAACCACCATGTCATGGTCTGTGCCAAGTTTTGGACCTCTGGCTTTAAAACTGTGAGAGTGGCAGTATTTGAAAGTTTTACATTGAAGTGCATAGGTGAAATTTGATTGGATGTTAGTGGCTCCACCCACTTTTCCTGTTTTTGACCGCAGTCACCCAGTGAATAACTGAGCCAAGTTTGGGACACCTAGCATTTAAACTGTGATTTTAGCAGTGGTTTATCATTTTTCATTAAGGTCAATGGCTGAAATCTGATTGGCTGTTGTTGCCCCGCCCCCTTTTTTCCTACTTGTGAACCACAGTCACCCAGTGACTAACACTCCAAAGTTTGTGAATGCTGGCATTTAACGTGTAAAAATGGCAGCAGTTTTATATTTTTCCATTGAAAATCAATGAATGAAATTTGATTGGTTGCTGGTGGCTACGCCCACTTTTTCAGAACTTGAAGTGGAAACCCCCAGGGACCACATTTGCGATATTCGAGGTCCCTGACATCAATATTGTGAGAATGGCAGCCTTTTTAATTGTTCCCATTTAAATCAAGCAAAGAAATCTGATTGGTCGGTTCTGGCTCTGCCCACTTTTATGTATTTTGAGTGTTGACGTATAACATAAAATCTGATGGAAAGTGCCGGAAAGTCCTATCTGCTTCCACCGAGCCCCTCTTGTGATGTCATAATAGCCCCATGTTTACCTCTGGTGATGTCAGGGAAGTGATGTCATAATAGCCGTGTGTGTATATAAGCAGAGGTTGAGCATTGAGAGGCTCACTTTTGTCTCCACTTGCACAAGTGAAGACGATTGATTTTGCTCTCGAGCAATTTACTCATTAGTGAGATTCTCATTGGTGAACTATGTTGCGCTGCTGTAAAAGGCACCGCAAAATGAACCTCAGGCTTGAGGTTCAGCAGCCCTCTGTACAGCCAGCTGCCAATGCTGACCCAGAGCCACAACCACCAGCTAGGGGAAGAGCCCAGGCAGCTGTGCGTTCTATCAGGGCTTTCTTGGGCAGACTGTTCTACTGCTGTAGACCTGCCCCATCTACCGGGCGTTCTGCATTAGCACTGGAATATGTGGTATCGGATGATTCCGGTCATGTGGTGGAGGGAGTAGCTGGGTACCCAGCACCGGGATATCAGATATCGGTTATTTCACCTTATGTGGAGGAAGCAGAAGAGGCTGATGATTCTGGTCATGTGGTGGAGGAAGTAGCTGGGGAACCAGCGCCAGGATATCAGCTTTCTGATGTTTTGCCTTATGTGGATGTGGAGGAGAAGAAAGAAGCTGATGATTCCGGTCATGTGGCGGAGGAAGTAGCTGGGGAACCAGCGCCGGGATATCAGTTATCGGATGTCTCCCCCTTGGATGTTGACGAAGCAGAAGAAGCTGATGATTCCGGTCATGTGGAGGAGGTAGTAGCTGGGGAACCAGCGCCGGGATATCAGTTGTCGGATGTTTCACCTTTTGTGGATGTGGACTTAGGAGCTGATGATTCTGGTCATGTGGTGGAGGAAGTAGCTGGGGAACCAGCGCCAGGGTATCAGCTTTCTGATGTTTCACCTCGTGTGGATGTGAAGGAGAAGGAAGAGGCTGATGATTCCGGTCATGTGGTGGAGGAAGTAGCTGGGAAACCAGCGCCGGGATATCAGTTATCGGATATCTCCCCCTTGGATGTTGACGAAGCAGAAGAAGCTGATGATTCCGGTCATGTGGTGGAGGAAGTAGCTGGGGAACCAGCGCCGGGATATCAGTTGTCGGATGCTTCAGCTTTTGTTGATGTGGACTTAGGAGTTGATGATTCTGGTCATGTGGTGGAGGAAGTAGCTGGGGAACCAGCGCCAGGATATCAGCTTTCTGATGTTTCACCTCGTGTGGATGTGGAGGAGAAGGAAGAGGCTGATGATTCCGGTCATGTGGTGGAGGAAGTAGCTGGGGAACCAGCGCCGGGATATCAGTTATCGGATGTCTCCCTCTTGGATGTTGACGAAGCGGAAGAAGCTGATGATTCCGGTTATGTGGTGGAGGAAGTAGCTGGGGAACCAGCGCCGGGATATCAGTTGTCGGATGCTTCAGCTTTTGTTGATGTGGACTTAGGAGCTGATGATTCCGGTCATGTGGTGGAGGAAGTAGCTGGGGAACCAGCGCCGGGATATCAGCTTTCTGATGTTTCACCTCATGTGGATGTGAAGGAGAAGGAAGAGGCTGATGATTCCGGTGATGAGGTGGAGGAAGTAGCTGGGGAACCAGCGCCGGGATATCAGTTGTCGGATGCTTCAGCTTTTGTTGATGTGGACTTAGGAGCTGATGATTCTGGTCATGTGGTGGAGGAAGTAGCTGGGGAACCAGCGCCAGGATATCAGCTTTCTGATGTTTCACCTCGTGTGGATGTGAAGGAGAAGGAAGAAGCTGATGATTCCGGTCATGTGGTGGAGGAAGTAGCTGGGGAACCAGCGTCGGGATATCAGTTGTCGGATATCTCCCTCTTGGATGTTGACGAAGCAGCAGAAGCTGATGATTTCGGTCATGTGGTGGAGGAAGTAGCTGGGGAACCAGCGCCGGGATATCAGTTGTCGGATGTTTCACCTTTTGTGGATGTGGACTTAGGAGCTGATGATTCTGGTCATGTGGTCGAGGAAGTAGCTGGGGAACCAGCGCCAGGATATCAGCTTTCTGATGTTTCACCTCGTGTGGATGTGGAGGAGAAGGAAGAGGCTGATGATTCCGGTCATGTGGTGGAGGAAGTAGCTGGGGAACCAGCGCTGGGATATCAGTTATCGGATGTCTCCCCCTTGGATGTTGGCGAAGTGGAAGAAGCTGATGATTCCGGTCATGTGGTGGAGGAAGCAGCTGGGGAACCAGCGCCGGGATATCAGTTGTCGGATGCTTCAGCTTTTGTCGATGTGGACTTAGGAGCTGATGATTCCAGTCATGTGGAGGAGGAAGTAGCTGGGAAACCAGCGCCGGGATATCAGCTTTCTGATGTTTCACCTCGTGTGGCGAAGGAGGAAGAAGCTGGCCCGAGTGGAATCCAGACCATCAGGAAGCCACTGACTTTGGGCAGCTTCAACTTCCATAAACTTCTTGGAGAGGGGTCATTTGGCAAGGTTTACCTTGCTTCCCACCGAGCCAGAGACCAACAGCTGGCCATTAAAATGGTCAAGAAAAGGCCATTTATAAAGTATAATGACCCTGAGGAAATATTCATGGAGTGTCAGGTATTGAAGACCCTTGGGAAGGGTCCCTTTATCACTCAGCTCTACGGTAAATTCCAGTCAAAGAATTACCTCTGCTTTGCCATGGAGTACCTGAGCGGGGGAGATCTGATGACACTTCTAGATGATGCTGACAAGCCATTTGACATTACGACCCTGAGACTGTTTGCTGCGCAGATGGTTATCGGCCTGGAGTACATCCACTCCAAGGGTGTCATCCACAGAGACATCAAGCCGGAAAACATCCTCCTGGACGGAGTCGGGAACATAAAGATTGCTGACTTCGGCCTGGCAGTGCAAGATGTCTTTGGGGATGACATGGTTGAAGGATGTAACGGGAGCTTGCACTATATGGCCCCGGAGGTGTTCCTAGAGATGGACTACGAACACTCAGTAGACTTCTTCTCTACGGGAATCATGCTTTTTTTGATGGCATGCCTCAAACACCCATTCATGGACAAGTGGGAGAAGGATGAGGCTGTCATCAAAAACTCCATTTATTACAATTATCCAGACTACCCGCCGGAGATGGACCCCACACTGAAAGACTTCCTGGAGAAGCTACTGTGTAAAAACCAGGAAGCGCGTAAAGATCAGATGAAAAACCTGAGGGAAGAGCCGTTCTTCATTTCCATAGACTGGAAGGCTTTGGAGTCCGGAGGGGTGCGGCCCCCATTCCGTGTGGAACCACCATAGGAAGAGCCGAGAGAGACCCCTACTCACTTGGACAACAACAACACTAGTACTATAATAGTTACATAGCTATAATAAAATGTGTAAAAATGACAGCAGTTTTATTGTTTTCTATTAAAAATCAATGAATGAAATTTGATTGGTTGCGGGTGGCTCCGCCCACTTTTTCTAAACTTGGAGTGGAAACCCCCAGCGACCACATTTGCGATATTCGAGGGCCCTGACATCAATATTGTGAGAATGGCAGCCTTGTTAATTTTTCCCATTTAAATCAATCAAAGAAATCTGATTGGTCGGTTTTGGCTCCGCCCACTTTTATGAATTTTAATCCCAGTCCCCCAGTGACCAACTGTGCCAAGAGTCAGAACCCTGCCACTAACCGTCTAAGAGCAGCAGCAATTTTTTTTATTTTTCCCTTTTAAACTAATGGCTGAAATTTGATTGGCTGTGGTAGACTCCGCCCACTTTTTATAAATTTTAAACCCAGTCACCCAGTGACCCACTGTGCCAAGTCTGGGAACTCTGGCTTTAATACTGTGAGAATTGCAGCGGTTTACATTTTCCCATTGAAGTCAATAGGGTAAATCTGATTGGTTGTGTGTGGCTCCGCCCACTTTTTTGGGTCCCCAAAATGTGACAGAATGTTTCAGCTTCACCCCATAACCAAGTGACCCAAGTTTGGTGAGGCGGTTGTCAGTCTGAACTGGATCACTGAGGGGAGAGCATTGACTGTTGGAGCTCTGCTCAAAGGACCTATCCGTGGTGTGCCTGTCCGACCATCAGTGCAGGAGGAGCGGAGATAGTCCGAACTCTAAGGCCCTGCTTAGGCCTTTCGTCGGCAGGAGCCTACCTTGTAGGCCGGCTGTCTCAGGATGGAGCAGGCGGCTCCAAAGCACCCTGATCCCACTGGCTTGGGAAGGGGAGGAACATTGACTGTGAAGGACACTGTAGCTTGGGTGCACGCAGTTGATGAATGCTGTTTCTTGATAAAAACTTTGAAGTTCCAGCTAAAGAATGCAATCTTTCGCTACGGAGTGAAATGGCAATCGAGCTTTCTGAATATGGACCCTGAACTGGTAAGCCTGAGACAGAGGATCCGTGAGCAGCAGGCTGTGCTTGAGGGCCTGAAAGCTTACGGGGGACCTATGAGTGAGGCCCTGGTGTGTCGTCAGAGGTTCCAAGCCATGTTAGCAAACAGTGATGATGAATATCTGAACGGAGGTGAGGGAGATTGCGTGGTTATGGAGAAAGGCAGTACACCTGAGGAGCCTTCTGGTCAGGCGTCTCTCTTACCTGCCATGCATCAACCTACTGAGCAAATTACAGCTGTGCATGTTAAACCTGAAGTTGATGAAGATACGATCTTGGAGGTGATTGTCGGGAGGGAATCTTCCAAGACAGAGGTGGATAATGTATGTAAAGATGATAAAGCTTCCCTAACAGTCAAAGATGGTGGCAAATACGTTAAAACTTTACCTGTGGGGGTGTTGCCGTTGTCAGGGGCTGTGCAGATACATGATGGTTTGGGAGGCGTTATACAAACCTCCCTGGATCCTGACCCTGAGCAGTCAGCATCTGGAGATGATGGTGTGAGCCAAGAGTCCAAAGGACTCATGCAGGTAGAAGGCATATTGCAAAAATGGTAAAATCCCCCATAGGCTTTCATTGCCTCCCTATTTCACTTTCCAAAATCTCACATCTTTTCAAAGGGCAATTGCTCAGCAGTGGCAAATTTTCTAGCATTGTAGGGACCCTTAGGGGGAACATGACTGGTGAGTTTCGGGCCCTTAGGCCAAAGAGGTCATAGCCTAGGGTCACAAAAACCTGTTTATTTGGGCTATTTCAATGGTAGTGATGCTGACGTACATAAATCGCAGCCATGGCCGTTAGCAACGTCTGAATTTCACGAAATGTCTCATGCAGGTAGAAGACATATTGTTAGACTTGGATTCCAAAGATGGGGTCCCTACATCTCTGCAAACCAGAGTTACAGGGGTCCAAAATTGGTAAAATCCCCCATAGGCTTTCATTGCCTCCCTATTTCACTTTCCAAAATCTCACATCTTTTCAAAGGGCAATTGCTCAGCAGTGGCAAATTTTCTAGCATTGTAGGGACCCTTAGGGGGAACATGACTGGTGAGTTTCGGGCCCCTAGGCCAAAGAGGTCATAGCCTAGGGTCACAAAAACCTGTTTATTTGGGCTATTTCAATGGTAGTGATGCTGACGTACATAAATCGCAGCCATGGCCGTTAGCAACGTCTGAATTTCACGAAATGTCTCATGCAGGTAGAATACATATTGTTAGACTTGGATTCCAAAGATGGGGTCCCTACATCTCTGAAAACCAGCGTTACAGGGGTCCGAAATTGGCAAAATCCCCCATAGGCTTTCATTGCCTCCCTATTTCACTTTCCAAAATCTCACATCTTTTCAAAGGGCAATTGCTCAGCAGTGGCAAATTTTCTAGCATTGTAGGGACCCTTAGGGGGAACATGACTGGTGAGTTTCGGGCCCCTAGGCCAAAGAGGTCATAGCCTAGGGTCACAAAAACCTGTTTATTTGGGCTATTTCTATGGTAGTGATGCTGACGTACATAAATCACAGCCATGGCCGTTAGCAACGTCTGAATTTCACGAAATGTCTCATGCAGGTAGAAGACATATTGTTAGACTTGGATTCCAAAGATGGGGTCCCTACATCTCTGTAAACCAGAGTTACAGGGGTCCAAAATTGGCAAAATCCCCCATAGGCTTTTATTGCCTCCCTATTTCACTTTCCAAAATCTCACATCTTTTCAAAGGGCAATTGCTCAGCAGTGGCAAATTTTCTAGCATTGTAGGGACCCTTAGGGGGAACATGACTGGTGAGTTTTGGGCCCCTAGGCCAAAGAGGTCATAGCCTAGGGTCACAAAAACCTGTTTATTTGGGCTATTTCAATGGTAGTGATGCTGACGTACATAAATCGCAGCCATGGCCGTTAGCAACATCTGAATTTCACGAAATGTCTCATGCAGGTAGAAGACATATTGTTAGACTTGGATTCCAAAGATGGGGTCCCTACATCTCTGCAAACCAGAGTTACAGGGGTCCAAATTTCGTAAAATCCCCCATAGGCTTTCATTGCCTCCCTATTTCACTTTCCAAAATCTCACATCTTTTCAAAGGGCAATTGCTCAGCAGTGGCAAATTTTCTAGCATTGTAGGGACCCTTAGGGGGAACATGACTGGTGAGTTTAGGGCCCCTAGGCCAAAGAGGTCATAGCCTAGGGTCACAAAAACCTGTTTATTTGGGCTATTTCAATGGTAATGATGCTGACGTACATAAATCGCAGCCATGGCCGTTAGCAACGTCTGAATTTCACGAAATGTCTCATGCAGGTAGAAGACATATTGTTAGACTTGGATTCCAAAGATGGGGTCCCTACATCTCTGCAAACCAGAGTTACAGGGGTCCAAAATTGGCAAAATCCCCCATAGGCTTTCATTGCCTCCCTATTTCACTTTCCAAAATCTCACATCTTTTCAAAGGGCAATTGCTCAGCAGTGGCAAATTTTCTAGCATTGTAGGGACCCTTAGGGGGGACATGACTGGTGAGTTTCGGGCCCCTAGGCCAAGGAGGTCATAGCCTAGGGTCACAAAAACCTGTTTATTTGGGCTATTTCAATGGTAGTGATGCTGACGTACATAAATCACAGCCATGGCCATTAGCAACGTCTGAATTTCACGAAATGTCTCATGCAGGTAGAAGACATATTGTTAGACTTGGATTCCAAAGATGGGGTCCCTACATCTCTGCAAACCAGAGTTACAGGGGTCCAAAATTGGTAAAATGTTTTGGGAACTGTATCCTTAGCCAAAGGGAACTGTGATTTGCTTATGCAGAGTGATGGGAAGGGAAGGGAGGTGGAAGTAAAGCTTACTAGAGTCAAATGTGATACCGTGTTTGGCAATATTGAGATAATGCAAAATGAGAATGGTAGTGTGAATTTGTTAATTGAAGATGAAGTGATTGAAAATGTTTCTTTAAATGAAAATGTGGATGTGGAAAAAAAAGAAAGTTGTGTAGAAAATGACATAAAAAGTAAAGAGAATAAACAGGAGGAGAAAGGGGCAGATGGGCAGGCTGCTGTTGATACATCTGTGGATGCTGCAGGAGAAGGAGTGGTTGGGACCACAGAAAGTATGGAGGAGGTTGCGTTAGCTCTTGGTGCACTTGCAGATGTAAATGAAGTGCTGGGTGACTTCTATTCTGAAACTAAAAGGTATATTGTAACTGAACTTAAGCTTCTCATTCTTGATGTCCCCCAGCACCACATTTGCGATATTCGAGGTCCATGACATCAATAATGTGAGAATGGCAGCCTTTTTATTTTTCCCATACAAATCAATGAAAGAAATCTGGTTGGTTTTGGCCCCACCCACTTTTCTGAATTTTAATCCCAGTCCCCTGGTGACCAACTGTACCAAGTTTGAGGACTCTGCTATTAACTGTCTAAAAGCGGCAGCAGTTTTACATTTTCCCATTTAAATGAATGGCTGAAATTTGTCTGTGGTAGACTCTGCCCACTTTTTCTAAATATTAAACCCAGTCACCCAGCGACCCAGTGGGCCAAGTTTGGGAACTCTGGCTTTTATACTGTGAGAATTACAGCTGTTTACATATTCTCATTGAAGTCAATAGGGAAAATCTGATTGGTTGTTTGTGGCTCCGCCCACTTTTTGGGGTCCCCAAAATGTGACAGAATGTTTTAGCATCACCCCATGACTAAGTGACCCAAGTTTGGTGAGAGTAACTTCAAAGCTGTACGAGTGGCGAAAGTTTCAAGCTTTCCAACGAAAGTCTATGGGAAAAATAAGGTCTTCGGGGGTCCACCACAGGGGCACGGAGGGTGGGATTGCTTAAAAAAGCACAAGCAATCTATTCGGGTATGAGCCAAACAAGTGTGCAAAGTTTCATAATTGTACTCCTGAAACTCTGGGAGGAGTAGCGTATAGAAAATTGCTAAATGTTCATTGGCTGGTGGTAGCTCCGCCCACTTTGGGTGCCCCCCAAAATACTTATTTTAATTTGGGGTGACACCAACAATATGAGGCCTGAGTTTGGGGAGTGTAGCTTCAAAATTGTACGAGTGACAGCGATTTTAAATTTTTCCCTGTCAAAGTCAATACGAAAAATGGGGGCTTCTGGGGTCTGCCGCAGGGGCGCGGAGGGTGGGATCGCTTAATAAAGCACAAGCAGCGTACTTCACTATAAGACGAATAAGTGTGGAAAGTGTGGCGCTTGAACCCCTAAAACTGTAGGAGGCGTAGCGTACAGAAAATGGGGGGCGCTAATAATAATAACTAGATGGTGTTGTTTCTGAAGAAACCACAGGATGTTGGCTATGTGTCTGATTGGCTGCATGTGGCTCCGCCCACCTTGCCAAATTTTAACCCCAGTCACCCAGTGACCCAGTGTGCCAAGTCTGGGAACTCTGGCTTTAATAATGTGAGAATTACAGCTGTTTACATTTTCCCATTGAAGTCAATAGGGAAAATCTGATTGGCTGTTTTTGGCCCCGCCCACTTTCAAAATTTTAATCCCAGTCCCCATGTGACCGACTGTGCCAAGTTTGAAGTCCCTGCCATTAACAGTAAAAGAATGACAGCAACTTATATATTGACATTGATTAGCAATAGGTAACATTTGATTGGCTGTTTTAAGCTCCGCCCATTTTTCTAAATTTTAACATTAACCACCATGTCATGGTCTGTGCCAAGTTTTGGACCTCTGGCTTTAAAACTGTGAGAGTGGCAGTATTTGAAAGCTTTACATTGAAGTGCATTGGTTAAATTTGATTGGATGCTAGTGGCTCCGCCCACTTTTTTATTTTTTGACCGCAATCACCCAGTGAGTAACTGAGCCAAGTTTGGGACACCTGGCATTTAAACTGTGATAATAGCAGCAGTTTATCATTTTTCATTAAGGTCAATGGCTGAAATCTGATTGGCTGTTGTTACCCCGCCCCCTTTTTTTTACTAATTGCGAATCACAGTCACTCAGTCACTAACACTCCAAAGTTTGTGAATGCTGGCGTTTAACGTGTAAAAATGGCAGCAGTTTTATTGTTTTCTATTGAAAATCAATGAATGACATTTGATTGGTTGCTGGTGGCTCCACCCACTTTTTCAAAATTTGAAGTGTAAATCCCCAGGGACCACATTTGCGATATTCGAAGTCCCTGACATCAATATTGTGAGAATGGCAGCCTTTTTAATTTTTCCCATTTAAATCAATTAACGAAATCTGATTGGTCGGTTTTAGCTCTGCCCACTTTTATGAATTTTAATCCTAGTCCCCCAGTGACCAACTGTGCCGAGTGTCAGGACCCTACCATTAACCGTCTAAGAGCAGCAGCAATTTTTATTTTTCCCATTTAAATTAATGGCTGAAATTTGATTGGCTGTGGTAGACTCCATCCACTTTTAATACATTTTAAACCCAGTCACCCAGTGACCCACTATGCCAAGTCTGGGAACTCTGGCTTTAATACTTTGAGAATTACAGCTGTTTACATTTTCTCATTGCAGTCAATAGGGAAAATCTGATTGGTTGTTTGTGGCTCCACCCACTTTTTTGGGTCCCCAAAATGTGACAGAATGTTTCAGCTTCACTCCCTGACCAAGTGACCCAAGTTTGGTGAGTGTAACTTCAAAGCTGTAGGAGTGGCAAAAGTTTCAAAATTTCCAATGAAAGTCTATGGGAAAAATGGGGTCTTTGGGGGTCCGCCACAGGGGCCCGGAGGGTGAAATTGCTTAAAAAAGCACAAGCAACCTATTCGGGTATGAGCCGAACAAGTGTGCAAAGTTTCAGAATTCTACTCCTTAAACTCTGGGAGGAGTAGCGTATAGAAATTTGCTAAATTTTCATTGGCCGCTGGTAGCTCCGCCTAATTTGGGGTGAGCCCCCAAAATACATCTTTTTATTTGGGGTGACACCAACCATATGTGGTCCGAGTTTGGGGAGTGTAGCTTCAAAATTGTACGAGTGGCAGTGATTTTAAATTTTTCCCTGTCAAAGTCAATACGAAAAAAGGGGTCTTCCGGGGTCCGCCGCAGGGGCCCGGAGGGTGCGATCGCTTAATAAAGCACAAGCAACGTACTTCGCTTGTTTGGCGCTTCTACCCCTAAAACTGTAGGAGGAGTAGCGTATAGAAAATGGTGGGGGGCGCCTATAATAATAAGAAGAACTAGATGGTGTCGTTTCTGAAGAAACCACAGGATGTTGGCTATGTGTCTGATTGGCTGTATGTGGCTCCGCCCACCTTGTCAAATTTTAACCCCAGTGACCCAGTGTGCCAAGTCTGGGAACTCTGGCTTTAATACAGTGAGAATTACAGCTGTTTACATTTTCCCATTGAAGTCAATAGGGAAAATCTGATTGGCTATTTTTGGCCCCACCCACTTTTCAAATTTTAATCCCAGTCCCCCTGTGACTGACTGTGCCAAGTTTGAAGTCCCTGCCAGTAACAGTAAAAGAATGACAGCAACTTATATATTGACATTGAATAGCAATAGGTAACATTTGATTGGCTGTTTTAAGCTCCGCCCATTTTTCTAAATTTTAAAATTAACCACCATGTCATGGTCTGTGCCAAGTTTTGGACCTCTGGCTTTAAAACTGTGAGAGTGGCAGTATTTGAAAGTTTTACATTGAAGTGCATAGGTGAAATTTGATTGGATGTTAGTGGCTCCACCCACTTTTCCTGTTTTTGACCGCAGTCACCCAGTGAATAACTGAGCCAAGTTTGGGACACCTAGCATTTAAACTGTGATTTTAGCAGTGGTTTATCATTTTTCATTAAGGTCAATGGCTGAAATCTGATTGGCTGTTGTTGCCCCGCCCCCTTTTTTCCTACTTGTGAACCACAGTCACCCAGTGACTAACACTCCAAAGTTTGTGAATGCTGGCATTTAACGTGTAAAAATGGCAGCAGTTTTATATTTCTCCATTGAAAATCAATGAATGAAATTTGATTGGTTGCTGGTGGCTACGCCCACTTTTTCAGAACTTGAAGTGGAAACCCCCAGGGACCACATTTGCGATATTCGAGGTCCCTGACATCAATATTGTGAGAATGGCAGCCTTTTTAATTGTTCCCATTTAAATCAAGCAAAGAAATCTGTTTGGTCGGTTCTGGCTCTGCCCACTTTTATGTATTTTGAGTGTTGACGTATAACATAAAATCTGATGGAAAGTGCCGGAAAGTCCTATCTGCTTCCACCGAGCCCCTCTTGTGATGTCATAATAGCCCCATGTTTACCTCTGGTGATGTCAGGGAAGTGATGTCATAATAGCCGTGTGTGTATATAAGCAGAGGTTGAGCATTGAGAGGCTCACTTTTGTCTCCACTTGCACAAGTGAAGACGATTGATTTTGCTCTCGAGCAATTTACTCATTAGTGAGATTCTCATTGGTGAACTATGTTGCGCTGCTGTAAAAGGCACCGCAAAATGAACCTCAGGCTTCAGGTTCAGCAGCCCTCTGTACAGCCAGCTGCCAATGCTGACCCACAGCCACAACCACCAGCTAGGGGAAGAGCCCAGGCAGCTGTGCGTTCTATCAGGGCTTTCTTGGGCAGACTGTTCTACTGCTGTAGACCTGCCCCATCTACCGGGCGTTCTGCATTAGCACTGGAATATGTGGTATCGGATGATTCCGGTCATGTGGTGGAGGGAGTAGCTGGGTACCCAGCACCGGGATATCAGATATCGGTTATTTCACCTTATGTGGAGGAAGCAGAAGAGGCTGATGATTCTGGTCATATGGTGGAGGAAGTAGCTGGGGAACCAGCGCCAGGATATCAGCTTTCTGATGTTTTGCCTTATGTGGATGTGGACGAGAAGAAAGAAGCTGATGATTCCGGTCATGTGGTGGAGGAAGTAGCTGGGGAACCAGCGCCGGGATATCAGTTGTCGGATGTTTCACCTTTTGTGGATGTGGACTTAGGAGCTGATGATTCTGGTCATGTGGTGGAGGAAGTAGCTGGGGAACCAGCGCCAGGGTATCAGCTTTCTGATGTTTCACCTCGTGTGGATGTGGAGGAGAAGGAAGAGGCTGATGATTCCGGTCATGTGGTGGAGGAAGTAGCTGGGAAACCAGCGCCGGGATATCAGTTATCGGATATCTCCCCCTTGGATGTTGACGAAGCAGAAGAAGCTGATGATTCCGGTCATGTGGAGGAGGTAGTAGCTGGGGAACCAGCGCCGGGATATCAGTTGTCGGATGTTTCACCTTTTGTGGATGTGGACTTAGGAGCTGATGATTCTGGTCATGTGGTGGAGGAAGTAGCTGGGGAACCAGCGCCAGGGTATCAGCTTTCTGATGTTTCACCTCGTGTGGATGTGAAGGAGAAGGAAGAGGCTGATGATTCCGGTCATGTGGTGGAGGAAGTAGCTGGGAAACCAGCGCCGGGATATCAGTTATCGGATATCTCACCCTTGGATGTTGACGAAGCAGAAGAAGCTGATGATTCCGGTCATGTGGAGGAGGAAGTAGCTGGGGAACCAGCGCCGGGATATCAGTTGTCGGATGTTTCACCTTTTGTGGATGTGGACTTAGGAGTTGATGATTCTGGTCATGTGGTGGAGGAAGTAGCTGGGGAACCAGCACCGGGATATCAGCTTTCTGATGTTTCACCTCGTGTGGATGTGAAGGAGAAGGAAGAGGCTGATGATTCCGGTCATGTGGTGGAGGAAGTAGCTGGGAAACCAACGCCGGGATATCAGTTATCGGATATCTCCCCCTTGGATGTTGACGAAGCAGAAGAAGCTGATGATTCCGGTCATGTGGAGGAGGAAGTAGCTGGGGAACCAGCGCCGGGATATCAGTTGTCGGATGTTTCACCTTTTGTGGATGTGGACTTAGGAGCTGATGATTCTGGTCATGTGGTGGAGGAAGTAGCTGGGGAACCAGCACCGGGATATCAGCTTTCTGATGTTTCACCTCGTGTGGATGTGAAGGAGAAGGAAGAGGCTGATGATTCCGGTCATGTGGTGGAGGAAGTAGCTGGGAAACCAACGCCGGGATATCAGTTATCGGATATCTCCCCCTTGGATGTTGACGAAGCAGAAGAAGCTGATGATTCCGGTCATGTGGTGGAGGAAGTAGCTGGGGAACCAGCGCCGGGATATCAGTTGTCGGATGCTTCAGCTTTTGTTGATGTGGACTTAGGAGTTGATGATTCTGGTCATGTGGTGGAGGAAGTAGCTGGGGAACCAGCGCCAGGATATCAGCTTTCTGATGTTTCACCTCGTGTGGATGTGGAGGAGAAGGAAGAGGCTGATGATTCCGGTCATGTGGTGGAGGAAGTAGCTGGGGAACCAGCGCCGGGATATCAGTTATCGGATGTCTCCCTCTTGGATGTTGACGAAGCGGAAGAAGCTGATGATTCCGGTTATGTGGTGGAGGAAGTAGCTGGGGAACCAGCGCCGGGATATCAGTTGTCGGATGCTTCAGCTTTTGTTGATGTGGACTTAGGAGCTGATGATTCCGGTCATGTGGTGGAGGAAGTAGCTGGGGAACCAGCGCCGGGATATCAGCTTTCTGATGTTTCACCTCATGTGGATGTGAAGGAGAAGGAAGAGGCTGATGATTCCGGTCATGAGGTGGAGGAAGTAGCTGGGGAACCAGCGCCGGGATATCAGTTGTCGGATGCTTCAGCTTTTGTTGATGTGGACTTAGGAGCTGATGATTCTGGTCATGTGGTGGAGGAAGTAGCTGGGGAACCAGCGTCGGGATATCAGTTGTCGGATATCTCCCTCTTGGATGTTGACGAAGCAGAAGAAGCTGATGATTTCGGTCATGTGGTGGAGGAAGTAGCTGGGGAACCAGCGCCGGGATATCAGTTGTCGGATGTTTCACCTTTTGTGGATGTGGACTTAGGAGCTGATGATTCTGGTCATGTGGTGGAGGAAGTAGCTGGGGAACCAGCGCCAGGATATCAGCTTTCTGATGTTTCACCTCGTGTGGATGTGGAGGAGAAGGAAGAGGCTGATGATTCCGGTCATGTGGTGGAGGAAGTAGCTGGGGAACCAGCGCTGGGATATCAGTTATCGGATGTCTCCCCCTTGGATGTTGGCGAAGTGGAAGAAGCTGATGATTCCGGTCATGTGGTGGAGGAAGTTGCTGGGAAACCAACGCCGGGATATCAGTTATCGGATATCTCCCCCTTGGATGTTGACGAAGCAGAAGAAGCTGATGATTCCGGTCATGTGGTGGAGGAAGTAGCTGGGGAACCAGCGCCGGGATATCAGTTGTCGGATGCTTCAGCTTTTGTTGATGTGGACTTAGGAGTTGATGATTCTGGTCATGTGGTGGAGGAAGTAGCTGGGGAACCAGCGCCAGGATATCAGCTTTCTGATGTTTCACCTCGTGTGGATGTGGAGGAGAAGGAAGAGGCTGATGATTCCGGTCATGTGGTGGAGGAAGTAGCTGGGGAACCAGCGCCGGGATATCAGTTATCGGATGTCTCCCTCTTGGATGTTGACGAAGCGGAAGAAGCTGATGATTCCGGTTATGTGGTGGAGGAAGTAGCTGGGGAACCAGCGCCGGGATATCAGTTGTCGGATGCTTCAGCTTTTGTTGATGTGGACTTAGGAGCTGATGATTCCGGTCATGTGGTGGAGGAAGTAGCTGGGGAACCAGCGCCGGGATATCAGCTTTCTGATGATTCACCTCATGTGGATGTGAAGGAGAAGGAAGAGGCTGATGATTCCGGTCATGAGGTGGAGGAAGTAGCTGGGGAACCAGCGCCGGGATATCAGTTGTCGGATGCTTCAGCTTTTGTTGATGTGGACTTAGGAGCTGATGATTCTGGTCATGTGGTGGAGGAAGTAGCTGGGGAACCAGCGCCAGGATATCAGCTTTCTGATGTTTCACCTCGTGTGGATGTGAAGGAGAAGGAAGAAGCTGATGATTCCGGTCATGTGGTGGAGGAAGTAGCTGGGGAACCAGCGTCGGGATATCAGTTGTCGGATATCTCCCTCTTGGATGTTGACGAAGCAGAAGAAGCTGATGATTTCGGTCATGTGGTGGAGGAAGTAGCTGGGGAACCAGCGCCGGGATATCAGTTGTCGGATGTTTCACCTTTTGTGGATGTGGACTTAGGAGCTGATGATTCTGGTCATGTGGTGGAGGAAGTAGCTGGGGAACCAGCACCAGGATATCAGCTTTCTGATGTTTCATCTCGTGTGGATGTGGAGGAGAAGGAAGAGGCTGATGATTCCGGTCATGTGGTGGAGGAAGTAGCTGGGGAACCAGCGCTGGGATATCAGTTATCGGATGTCTCCCCCTTGGATGTTGGCGAAGTGGAAGAAGCTGATGATTCCGGACATGTGGTGGAGGAAGCAGCTGGGGAACCAGCGCCGGGATATCAGTTGTCGGATGCTTCAGCTTTTGTCGATGTGGACTTAGGAGCTGATGATTCCGGTCATGTGGAGGAGGAAGTAGCTGGGAAACCAGCGCCGGGATATCAGCTTTCTGATGTTTCACCTCGTGTGGCGAAGGAGGAAGAAGCTGGCCCGAGTGGAATCCAGACCATCAGGAAGCCACTGACTTTGGGCAGCTTCAACTTCCATAAACTTCTTGGAGAGGGGTCATTTGGCAAGGTTTACCTTGCTTCCCACCGAGCCAGAGACCAACAGCTGGCCATTAAAATGGTCATGAAAAGGCCATTTATAAAGTATAATGACCCTGAGGAAATATTCATGGAGTGTCAGGTATTGAAGACCCTTGGGAAGGGTCCCTTTATCACTCAGCTCTACGGTACATTCCAGTCAAAGAATTACCTCTGCTTTGCCATGGAGTACCTGAGCGGGGGAGATCTGATGACACTTCTAGATGATGCTGACAAGCCATTTGACATTACGACCCTGAGACTGTTTGCTGCGCAGATGGTTATCGGCCTGGAGTACATCCACTCCAAGGGTGTCATCCACAGAGACATCAAGCCGGAAAACATCCTCCTGGACGGAGTCGGGAACATAAAGATTGCTGACTTCGGCCTGGCAGTGCAAGATGTCTTTGGGGATGACATGGTTGAAGGATGTAACGGGAGCTTGCACTATATGGCCCCGGAGGTGTTCCTAGAGATGGACTACGAACACTCAGTAGACTTCTTCTCCACGGGAATCATGCTTTTTTTGATGGCATGCCTCAAACACCCATTCATGGACAAGTGGGAGAAGGATGAGGCTGTCATCAAAAACTCCATTTATTACAATTATCCAGACTACCCGCCGGAGATGGACCCCACACTGAAAGACTTCCTGGAGAAGCTACTGTGTAAAAACCAGGAAGCGCGTAAAGATCAGATGAAAAACCTGAGGGAAGAGCCGTTCTTCATTTCCATAGACTGGAAGGCTGTGGAGTCCGGAGGGGTGCGGCCCCCATTCCGTGTGGAACCACCATAGGAAGAGCCGAGAGAGACCCCTACTCACTTGGACAACAACAACACTAGTACTATAATAGTTACATAGCTATAATAAAATGTGTAAAAATGACAGCAGTTTTATTGTTTTCTAGTAAAAATCAATGAATGAAATTTGATTGGTTGCGGGTGGCTCCGCCCACTTTTTCTAAACTTGGAGTGGAAACCCCCAGCGACCACATTTGCGATATTCGAGGGCCCTGACATCAATATTGTGAGAATGGCAGCCTTGTTAATTTTTCCCATTTAAATCAATCAAAGAAATCTGATTGGTCGGTTTTGGCTCCGCCCACTTTTATGAATTTTAATCCCAGTCCCCCAGTGACCAACTGTGCCAAGTGTCAGGACCCTGCCACTAACCGTCTAAGAGCAGCAGCAATTTTTTTTATTTTTCCCTTTTAAACTAATGGCTGAAATTTGATTGGCTGTGGTAGACTCCGCCCACTTTTTATAAATTTTAAACCCAGTCACCCAGTGACCCACTGTGCCAAGTCTGGGAACTCTGGCTTTAATACTGTGAGAATTGCAGCGGTTTACATTTTCCCATTGAAGTCAATAGGGTAAATCTGATTGGTTGTGTGTGGCTCCGCCCACTTTTTTGGGTCCCCAAAATGTGACAGAATGTTTCAGCTTCACCCCATAACCAAGTGACCCAAGTTTGGTGAGGCGGTTGTCAGTCTGAACTGGATCACTGAGGGGAGAGCATTGACTGTTGGAGCTCTGCTCAAAGGACCTATCCGTGGTGTGCCTGTCCGACCATCAGTGCAGGAGGAGCGGAGATAGTCCGAACTTTAAGGCCCTGCTTAGGCCTTTCGTCGGCAGGAGCCTACCTTGCAGGCCGGCTGTCTCAGGATGGAGCAGGCGGCTCCAAAGCACCCTGATCCCACTGGCTTGGGAAGGGGAGGAACATTGACTGTGAAGGACACTGTAGCTTGGGTGCACGCAGTTGATGAATGCTGTTTCTTGATAAAAACTTTGAAGTTCCAGCTAAAGAATGCAATCTTTCGCTACGGAGTGAAATGGCAATCGAGCTTTCTGAATATGGACCCTGAACTGGTAAGCCTGAGACAGAGGATCCGTGAGCAGCAGGCTGTGCTTGAGGGCCTGAAAGCTTACGGGGGACCTATGAGTGAGGCCCTGGTGTGTCGTCAGAGGTTCCAAGCCATGTTAGCAAACAGTGATGATGAATATCTGAACGGAGGTGAGGGAGATTGCGTGGTTATGGAGAAAGGCAGTACGCCTGAGGAGCCTTCTGGTCAGGCGTCTCTCTTACCTGCCATGCATCAACCTACTGAGCAAATTACAGCTGTGCATGTTAAACCTGAAGTTGATGAAGATACGATCTTGGAGGTGATTGTCGGGAGGGAATCTTCCAAGACAGAGGTGGATAATGTATGTAAAGATGATAAAGCTTCCCTAACAGTCAAAGATGGTGGCAAATACGTTAAAATTTTACCTGTGGGGGTGTTGCCGTTGTCAGGGGCTGTGCAGATACATGATGGTTTGGGAGGCGTTATACAAACCTCCCTGGATCCTGACCCTGAGCAGTCAGCATCTGGAGATGATGGTGTGAGCCAAGAGTCCAAAGGACTCATGCAGGTAGAAGGCATATTGCAAAAATGGTAAAATCCCCCATAGGCTTTCATTAGGCCCCTATTTCACTTTCCAAAATCTCAAATCTTTTCAAAGGGCAATGGCTCAGCAGTGGCAAATTTTCTAGCATAGTAGGAACTGTTAGGGGGATCATAACTGGTGAGTTTCGGGTCCCTAGGCCAAAGAGGTCATAGCCTAGGGTCACAAAAACCTGTTTATTTGGGCTATTTCAATGGTAGTGATGCTGACGTACATAAATCGCAGCCATGGCCGTTAGCAACGTCTGAATTTCACGAAATGTCTCATGCAGGTAGAAGACATATTGTTAGACTTGGATTCCAAAGATGGGGTCCCTACATTTCTGCAAACCAGAGTTACAGGGGTCCAAAATTGGTAAAATCCCCCATAGGCTTTCATTGCCTCCCTATTTCACTTTCCAAAATCTCACATCTTTTCAAAAGGCAATTGCTCAGCAGTGGCAAATTTTCTAGCATTGTAGGGACCCTTAGGGGGAACATGACTGGTGAGTTTTGGGCCCCTAGGCCAAAGAGGTCATAGCCTAGGGTCACAAAAACCTGTTTATTTGGGCTATTTCAATGGTAGTGATGCTGACGTACATAAATCGCAGGCATGGCCGTTAGCAACATCTGAATTTCACGAAATGTCTCATGCAGGTAGAAGACATATTGTTAGACTTGGATTCCAAAGATGGGGTCCCTACATCTCTGCAAACCAGAGTTACAGGGGTCCAAAATTCGTAAAATCCTCCATAGGCTTTCATTGCCTCCCTATTTCACTTTCCAAAATCTCACATCTTTTCAAAGGGCAATTGCTCAGCAGTGGCAAATTTTCTAGCATTGTAGGGACCCTTAGGGGGAACATGACTGGTGAGTTTAGGGCCCCTAGGCCAAAGAGGTCATAGCCTAGGGTCACAAAAACCTGTTTATTTGGGCTATTTCAATGGTAATGATGCTGACGTACATAAATCGCAGCCATGGCCGTTAGCAACGTCTGAATTTCACGAAATGTCTCATGCAGGTAGAAGACATATTGTTAGACTTGGATTCCAAAGATGGGGTCCCTACATCTCTGCAAACCAGAGTTACAGGGGCCCAAAATTGGTAAAATCCCCCATAGGCTTTCATTGCCTCCCTATTTCACTTTCCAAAATCTCACATCTTTTCAAAGGGCAATTGCTCAGCAGTGGCAAATTTTCTAGCATTGTAGGGACCCTTAGGGGGGACATGACTGGTGAGTTTCGGGCCCCTAGGCCAAGGAGGTCATAGCCTAGGGTCACAAAAACCTGTTTATTTGGGCTATTTCAATGGTAGTGATGCTGACGTACATAAATCACAGCCATGGCCATTAGCAACGTCTGAATTTCACGAAATGTCTCATGCAGGTAGAAGACATATTGTTAGACTTGGATTCCAAAGATGGGGTCCCTACATCTCTGCAAACCAGAGTTACAGGGGTCCAAAATTGGTAAAATGTTTTGGGAACTGTATCCTTAGCCAAAGGGAACTGTGATTTGCTTATGCAGAGTGATGGGAAGGGAAGGGAGGTGGAAGTAAAGCTTACTAGAGTCAAATGTGATACCGTGTTTGGCAATATTGAGATAATGCAAAATGAGAATGGTAGTGTGAATTTGTTAATTGAAGATGAAGTGATTGAAAATGTTTCTTTAAATGAAAATGTGGATGTGGAAAAAAAAGAAAGTTGTGTAGAAAATGACATAAAAAGTAAAGAGAATAAACAGGAGGAGAAAGGGGCAGATGGGCAGGCTGCTGTTGATACATCTGTGGATGCTGCAGGAGAAGGAGTGGTTGGGACCACAGAAAGTATGGAGGAGGTTGCGTTAGCTCTTGGTGCACTTGCAGATGTAAATGAAGTGCTGGGTGACTTCTATTCTGAAACTAAAAGGTATATTGTAACTGAACTTAAGCTTCTCATTCTTGATGTCCCCCAGCACCACATTTGCGATATTCGAGGTCCATGACATCAATAATGTGAGAATGGCAGCCTTTTTATTTTTCCCATACAAATCAATGAAAGAAATCTGGTTGGTTTTGGCCCCACCCACTTTTCTGAATTTTAATCCCAGTCCCCTGGTGACCAACTGTACCAAGTTTGAGGACTCTGCTATTAACTGTCTAAAAGCGGCAGCAGTTTTACATTTTCCCATTTAAATGAATGGCTGAAATTTGGCTGTGGTAGACTCTGCCCACTTTTTCTAAATTTTAAACCCAGTCACCCAGCGACCCAGTGGGCCAAGTTTGGGAACTCTGGCTTTTATACTGTGAGAATTACAGCTGTTTACATATTCTCATTGAAGTCAATAGGGAAAATCTGATTGGTTGGTTGTGGCTCCGCCCACTTTTTGGGGTCCCCAAAATGTGACAGAATGTTTTAGCATCACCCCATGACTAAGTGACCCAAGTTTGGTGAGAGTAACTTCAAAGCTGTACGAGTGGCGAAAGTTTCAAGTTTTCCAACGAAAGTCTATGGGAAAAATAAGGTCTTCGGGGGTCCACCACAGGGGCACGGAGGGTGGGATTGCTTAAAAAAGCACAAGCAATCTATTCGGGTATGAGCCAAACAAGTGTGCAAAGTTTCATAATTGTACTCCTGAAACTCTGGGAGGAGTAGCGTATAGAAAATTGCTAAATGTTCATTGGCTGGTGGTAGCTCCGCCCACTTTGGGTGCCCCCCAAAATACTTATTTTAATTTGGGGTGACACCAACAATATGAGGTCCGAGTTTGGGGAGTGTAGCTTCAAAATTGTACGAGTGACAGCGATTTTAAATTTTTCCCTGTCAAAGTCAATACGAAAAATGGGGGCTTCTGGGGTCTGCCGCAGGGGCGCGGAGGGTGGGATCGCTTAATAAAGCACAAGCAGCGTACTTCACTATAAGACGAATAAGTGTGGAAAGTGTGGCGCTTGAACCCCTAAAACTGTAGGAGGCGTAGCGTACAGAAAATGGGGGGCGCTAATAATAATAACTAGATGGTGTCGTTTCTGAAGAAACCACAGGATGTTGGCTATGTGTCTGATTGGCTGCATGTGGCTCCGCCCACCTTGCCAAATTTTAACCCCAGTCACCCAGTGACCCAGTGTGCCAAGTCTGGGAACTCTGGCTTTAATAATGTGAGAATTACAGCTGTTTACATTTTCCCATTGAAGTCAATAGGGAAAATCTGATTGGCTGTTTTTGGCCCCGCCCACTTTCAAAATTTTAATCCCAGTCCCCATGTGACCGACTGTGCCAAGTTTGAAGTCCCTGCCATTAACAGTAAAAGAATGACAGCAACTTATATATTGACATTGATTAGCAATAGGTAACATTTGATTGGCTGTTTTAAGCTCCGCCCATTTTTCTAAATTTTAACATTAACCACCATGTCATGGTCTGTGCCAAGTTTTGGACCTCTGGCTTTAAAACTGTGAGAGTGGCAGTATTTGAAAGCTTTACATTGAAGTGCATTGGTTAAATTTGATTGGATGCTAGTGGCTCCGCCCACTTTTTTATTTTTTGACCGCAATCACCCAGTGAGTAACTGAGCCAAGTTTGGGACACCTGGCATTTAAACTGTGATAATAGCAGCAGTTTATCATTTTTCATTAAGGTCAATGGCTGAAATCTGATTGGCTGTTGTTACCCTGTCCCCTTTTTTTTTACTAATTGCGAATCACAGTCACTCAGTCACTAACACTCCAAAGTTTGTGAATGCTGGCGTTTAACGTGTAAAAATGGCAGCAGTTTTATTGTTTTCTATTGAAAATCAATGAATGACATTTGATTGGTTGCTGGTGGCTCCACCCACTTTTTCAAAATTTGAAGTGTAAATCCCCAGGGACCACATTTGCGATATTCGAAGTCCCTGACATCAATATTGTGAGAATGGCAGCCTTTTTAATTTTTCCCATTTAAATCAATTAACGAAATCTGATTGGTCGGTTTTAGCTCTGCCCACTTTTATGAATTTTAATCCTAGTCCCCCAGTGACCAACTGTGCCGAGTGTCAGGACCCTACCATTAACCGTCTAAGAGCAGCAGCAATTTTTATTTTTCCCATTTAAATTAATGGCTGAAATTTGATTGGCTGTGGTAGACTCCATCCACTTTTAATACATTTTAAACCCAGTCACCCAGTGACCCACTATGCCAAGTCTGGGAACTCTGGCTTTAATACTTTGAGAATTACAGCTGTTTACATTTTCTCATTGCAGTCAATAGGGAAAATCTGATTGGTTGTTTGTGGCTCCACCCACTTTTTTGGGTCCCCAAAATGTGACAGAATGTTTCAGCTTCACTCCCTGACCAAGTGACCCAAGTTTGGTGAGTGTAACTTCAAAGCTGTAGGAGTGGCAAAAGTTTCAAAATTTCCAATGAAAGTCTATGGGAAAAATGGGGTCTTTGGGGGTCCGCCACAGGGGCCCGGAGGGTGAAATTGCTTAAAAAAGCACAAGCAACCTATTCGGGTATGAGCCGAACAAGTGTGCAAAGTTTCAGAATTCTACTCCTTAAACTCTGGGAGGAGTAGCGTATAGAAATTTGCTAAATTTTCATTGGCCGCTGGTAGCTCCGCCTAATTTGGGGTGAGCCCCCAAAATACATCTTTTTATTTGGGGTGACACCAACCATATGTGGTCCGAGTTTGGGGAGTGTAGCTTCAAAATTGTACGAGTGGCAGTGATTTTAAATTTTTCCCTGTCAAAGTCAATACGAAAAAAGGGGTCTTCCGGGGTCCGCCGCAGGGGCCCGGAGGGTGCGATCGCTTAATAAAGCACAAGCAACGTACTTCGCTTGTTTGGCGCTTCTACCCCTAAAACTGTAGGAGGAGTAGCGTATAGAAAATGGGGGGGGGCGCCTATAATAATAAGAAGAACTAGATGGTGTCGTTTCTGAAGAAACCACAGGATGTTGGCTATGTGTCTGATTGGCTGTATGTGGCTCCGCCCACCTTGTCAAATTTTAACCCCAGTGACCCAGTGTGCCAAGTCTGGGAACTCTGGCTTTAATACAGTGAGAATTACAGCTGTTTACATTTTCCCATTGAAGTCAATAGGGAAAATCTGATTGGCTATTTTTGGCCCCACCCACTTTTCAAATTTTAATCCCAGTCCCCCTGTGACTGACTGTGCCAAGTTTGAAGTCCCTGCCAGTAACAGTAAAAGAATGACAGCAACTTATATATTGACATTGAATAGCAATAGGTAACATTTGATTGGCTGTTTTAAGCTCCGCCCATTTTTCTAAATTTTAAAATTAACCACCATGTCATGGTCTGTGCCAAGTTTTGGACCTCTGGCTTTAAAACTGTGAGAGTGGCAGTATTTGAAAGTTTTACATTGAAGTGCATAGGTGAAATTTGATTGGATGTTAGTGGCTCCACCCACTTTTCCTGTTTTTGACCGCAGTCACCCAGTGAATAACTGAGCCAAGTTTGGGACACCTAGCATTTAAACTGTGATTTTAGCAGTGGTTTATCATTTTTCATTAAGGTCAATGGCTGAAATCTGATTGGCTGTTGTTGCCCCGCCCCCTTTTTTCCTACTTGTGAACCACAGTCACCCAGTGACTAACACTCCAAAGTTTGTGAATGCTGGCATTTAACGTGTAAAAATGGCAGCAGTTTTATATTTCTCCATTGAAAATCAATGAATGAAATTTGATTGGTTGCTGGTGGCTACGCCCACTTTTTCAGAACTTGAAGTGGAAACCCCCAGGGACCACATTTGCGATATTCGAGGTCCCTGACATCAATATTGTGAGAATGGCAGCCTTTTTAATTGTTCCCATTTAAATCAAGCAAAGAAATCTGATTGGTCGGTTCTGGCTCTGCCCACTTTTATGTATTTTGAGTGTTGACGTATAACATAAAATCTGATGGAAAGTGCCGGAAAGTCCTATCTGCTTCCACCGAGCCCCTCTTGTGATGTCATAATAGCCCCATGTTTACCTCTGGTGATGTCAGGGAAGTGATGTCATAATAGCCGTGTGTGTATATAAGCAGAGGTTGAGCATTGAGAGGCTCACTTTTGTCTCCACTTGCACAAGTGAAGACGATTGATTTTGCTCTCGAGCAATTTACTCATTAGTGAGATTCTCATTGGTGAACTATGTTGCGCTGCTGTAAAAGGCACCGCAAAATGAACCTCAGGCTTGAGGTTCAGCAGCCCTCTGTACAGCCAGCTGCCAATGCTGACCCAGAGCCACAACCACCAGCTAGGGGAAGAGCCCAGGCAGCTGTGCGTTCTATCAGGGCTTTCTTGGGCAGACTGTTCTACTGCTGTAGACCTGCCCCATCTACCGGGCGTTCTGCATTAGCACTGGAATATGTGGTATCGGATGATTCCGGTCATGTGGTGGAGGGAGTAGCTGGGTACCCAGCACCGGGATATCAGATATCGGTTATTTCACCTTATGTGGAGGAAGCAGAAGAGGCTGATGATTCTGGTCATGTGGTGGAGGAAGTAGCTGGGGAACCAGCGCCAGGATATCAGCTTTCTGATGTTTTGCCTTATGTGGATGTGGAGGAGAAGAAAGAAGCTGATGATTCCGGTCATGTGGTGGAGGAAGTAGCTGGGGAACCAGCGCCGGGATATCAGTTATCGGATGTCTCCCCCTTGGATGTTGACGAAGCAGAAGAAGCTGATGATTCCGGTCATGTGGAGGAGGTAGTAGCTGGGGAACCAGCGCCGGGATATCAGTTGTCGGATGTTTCACCTTTTGTGGATGTGGACTTAGGAGCTGATGATTCTGGTCATGTGGTGGAGGAAGTAGCTGGGGAACCAGCGCCAGGGTATCAGCTTTCTGATGTTTCACCTCGTGTGGATGTGAAGGAGAAGGAAGAGGCTGATGATTCCGGTCATGTGGTGGAGGAAGTAGCTGGGAAACCAACGCCGGGATATCAGTTATCGGATATCTCCCCCTTGGATGTTGACGAAGCAGAAGAAGGTGATGATTCCGGTCATGTGGTGGAGGAAGTAGCTGGGGAACCAGCGCCGGGATATCAGTTGTCGGATGCTTCAGCTTTTGTTGATGTGGACTTAGGAGTTGATGATTCTGGTCATGTGGTGGAGGAAGTAGCTGGGGAACCAGCGCCAGGATATCAGCTTTCTGATGTTTCACCTCGTGTGGATGTGGAGGAGAAGGAAGAGGCTGATGATTCCGGTCATGTGGTGGAGGAAGTAGCTGGGAAACCAACGCCGGGATATCAGTTATCGGATATCTCCCTCTTGGATGTTGACGAAGCAGAAGAAGCTGATGATTTCGGTCATGTGGTGGAGGAAGTAGCTGGGGAACCAGCGCCGGGATATCAGTTGTCGGATGTTTCACCTTTTGTGGATGTGGACTTAGGAGCTGATGATTCTGGTCATGTGGTGGAGGAAGTAGCTGGGGAACCAGCGCCAGGATATCAGCTTTCTGATGTTTCACCTCGTGTGGATGTGGAGGAGAAGGAAGAGGCTGATGATTCCGGTCATGTGGTGGAGGAAGTAGCTGGGGAACCAGCGCCGGGATATCAGTTATCGGATGTCTCCCTCTTGGATGTTGACGAAGCGGAAGAAGCTGATGATTCCGGTTATGTGGTGGAGGAAGTAGCTGGGGAACCAGCGCCGGGATATCAGTTGTCGGATGCTTCAGCTTTTGTTGATGTGGACTTAGGAGCTGATGATTCCGGTCATGTGGTGGAGGAAGTAGCTGGGGAACCAGCGCCGGGATATCAGCTTTCTGATGTTTCACCTCATGTGGATGTGAAGGAGAAGGAAGAGGCTGATGATTCCGGTCATGAGGTGGAGGAAGTAGCTGGGGAACCAGCGCCGGGATATCAGTTGTCGGATGCTTCAGCTTTTGTTGATGTGGACTTAGGAGCTGATGATTCTGGTCATGTGGTGGAGGAAGTAGCTGGGGAACCAGCGTCGGGATATCAGTTGTCGGATATCTCCCTCTTGGATGTTGACGAAGCAGAAGAAGCTGATGATTTCGGTCATGTGGTGGAGGAAGTAGCTGGGGAACCAGCGCCGGGATATCAGTTGTCGGATGTTTCACCTTTTGTGGATGTGGACTTAGGAGCTGATGATTCTGGTCATGTGGTGGAGGAAGTAGCTGGGGAACCAGCGCCAGGATATCAGCTTTCTGATGTTTCACCTCGTGTGGATGTGGAGGAGAAGGAAGAGGCTGATGATTCCGGTCATGTGGTGGAGGAAGTAGCTGGGGAACCAGCGCTGGGATATCAGTTATCGGATGTCTCCCCCTTGGATGTTGGTGAAGTGGAAGAAGCTGATGATTCCGGTCATGTGGTGGAGGAAGCAGCTGGGGAACCAGCGCCGGGATATCAGTTGTCGGATGCTTCAGCTTTTGTCGATGTGGACTTAGGAGCTGATGATTCCGGTCATGTGGAGGAGGAAGTAGCTGGGAAACCAGCGCCGGGATATCAGCTTTCTGATGTTTCACCTCGTGTGGCGAAGGAGGAAGAAGCTGGCCCGAGTGGAATGCAGACCATCAGGAAGCCACTGACTTTGGGCAGCTTCAACTTCCATAAACTTCTTGGAGAGGGGTCATTTGGCAAGGTTTACCTTGCTTCCCACCGAGCCAGAGACCAACAGCTGGCCATTAAAATGGTCAAGAAAAGGCCATTTATAAAGTATAATGACCCTGAGGAAATATTCATGGAGTGTCAGGTATTGAAGACCCTTGGGAAGGGTCCCTTTATCACTCAGCTCTACGGTACATTCCAGTCAAAGAATTACCTCTGCTTTGCCATGGAGTACCTGAGCGGGGGAGATCTGATGACACTTCTAGATGATGCTGACAAGCCATTTGACATTACGACCCTGAGACTGTTTGCTGCGCAGATGGTTATCGGCCTGGAGTACATCCACTCCAAGGGTGTCATCCACAGAGACATCAAGCCGAAAAACATCCTCCTGGATGGAGTCGGGAACATAAAGATTGCTGACTTCGGCCTGGCAGTGCAAGATGTCTTTGGGGATGACATGGTTGAAGGATGTAACGGGAGCTTGCACTATATGGCCCCGGAGGTGTTCCTAGAGATGGACTACGAACACTCAGTAGACTTCTTCTCTACGGGAATCATGCTTTTTTTGATGGCATGCCTCAAACACCCATTCATGGACAAGTGGGAGAAGGATGAGGCTGTCATCAAAAACTCCATTTATTACAATTATCCAGACTACCCGCCGGAGATGGACCCCACACTGAAAGACTTCCTGGAGAAGCTACTGTGTAAAAACCAGGAAGCGCGTAAAGATCAGATGAAAAACCTGAGGGAAGAGCCGTTCTTCATTTCCATAGACTGGAAGGCTGTGGAGTCCGGAGGGGTGCGGCCCCCATTCCGTGTGGAACCACCATAGGAAGAGCCGAGAGAGACCCCTACTCACTTGGACAACAACAACACTAGTACTATAATAGTTACATAGCTATAATAAAATGTGTAAAAATGACAGCAGTTTTATTGTTTTCTATTAAAAATCAATGAATGAAATTTGATTGGTTTCGGGTGGCTCCGCCCACTTTTTCTAAACTTGGAGTGGAAACCCCCAGCGACCACATTTGCGATATTCGAGGGCCCTGACATCAATATTGTGAGAATGGCAGCCTTGTATATTTTTACTATTTAAATCAATCAAAGAAATCTGATTGGTCGGTTTTGGCTCCGCCCACTTTTATGAATTTTAATCCCAGTCCCCCAGTGACCAACTGTGCCAAGTGTCAGGACCCTGCCACTAACCGTCTAAGAGCAGCAGCAATTTTTTTTATTTTTCCCTTTTAAACTAATGGCTGAAATTTGACTGGCTGTGGTAGACTCCGCCCACTTTTTATAAATTTTAAACCCAGTCACCCAGTGATCCACTGTGCCAAGTCTGGGAACTCTGGCTTTAATACTGTGAGAATTGCAGCGGTTTACATTTTCCCATTGAAGTCAATAGGGTAAATCTGATTGGTTGTGTGTGGCTCCGCCCACTTTTTTGGGTCCCCAAAATGTGACAGAATGTTTCAGCTTCACCCCATAACCAAGTGACCCAAGTTTGGTGAGGCGGTTGTCAGTCTGAACTGGATCACTGAGGGGAGAGCATTGACTGTTGGAGCTCTGCTCAAAGGACCTATCCGTGGTGTGCCTGTCCGACCATCAGTGCAGGAGGAGCGGAGATAGTCCGAACTTTAAGGCCCTGCTTAGGCCTTTCGTCGGCAGGAGCCTACCTTGCAGGCCGGCTGTCTCAGGATGGAGCAGGCGGCTCCAAAGCACCCTGATCCCACTGGCTTGGGAAGGGGAGGAACATTGACTGTGAAGGACACTGTAGCTTGGGTGCACGCAGTTGATGAATGCTGTTTCTTGATAAAAACTTTGAAGTTCCAGCTAAAGAATGCAATCTTTCGCTACGGAGTGAAATGGCAATCGAGCTTTCTGAATATGGACCCTGAACTGGTAAGCCTGAGACAGAGGATCCGTGAGCAGCAGGCTGTGCTTGAGGGCCTGAAAGCTTACGGGGGACCTATGAGTGAGGCCCTGGTGTGTCGTCAGAGGTTCCAAGCCATGTTAGCAAACAGTGATGATGAATATCTGAACGGAGGTGAGGGAGATTGCGTGGTTATGGAGAAAGGCAGTACGCCTGAGGAGCCTTCTGGTCAGGCGTCTCTCTTACCTGCCATGCATCAACCTACTGAGCAAATTACAGCTGTGCATGTTAAACCTGAAGTTGATGAAGATACGATCTTGGAGGTGATTGTCGGGAGGGAATCTTCCAAGACAGAGGTGGATAATGTATGTAAAGATGATAAAGCTTCCCTAACAGTGTGGGGGTGTTGCCGTTGTCAGGGGCTGTGCAGATACATGATGGTTTGGGAGGCGTTATACAAACCTCCCTGGATCCTGACCCTGAGCAGTCAGCATCTGGAGATGATGGTGTGAGCCAAGAGTCCAAAGGAAAAGATAGAAGACCGAGAGCCCAATATAGTGTAATATGTATAAGCAAGATTGGAGGTATAAATGACTTGTAAGAATTATACTCACAAACCAGGTTTGCCAAGAAAGCAACCACTGTAAAGGCAGGTGGGGAGAACAAGCCTGTCCCCACTCAGGAGTAAAACGTCGCTCTCTGCGGATAGAGAATTTTTAGGGTGGGTCACCCTTCCACCAAGGGTGGACTTCTGAATGCTTGCAGGTGTACAGAGGCGCCGGGAGTATAAAAATGGCTAAAATGTTTAAAATGTTTAGGTTGCGGCGGTGGACCGGCTAACCACAAACTGACAACAAGGCTGTTGATTTTTCAAAAATAAATATACATAATTTATTCGATTGCTCCCAATAAAGTCGCAACGCGTTTCACGGGCAAAGAGACCCGCTTCTTCAGGCAATAAAGACAGGAGCAACAACACAGCGTCTGGTCTGGTTGATGCTTGGCCAAGCATCAACCAGACCAGACGCTGTGTTGTTGCTCCTGTCTTTATTGCCTGAAGAAGTGGGTCTCTTTGCCCGTGAAACGCGTTGCGACTTTATTGGGAGCAATCGAATAAATTATGTATATTTATTTTTGAAAAATCAACAGCCTTGTTGTCAGTTTGTGGTTAGCCGGTCCACCGCCGCAACCTAAACATTTTAAACATTTTAGCCATTTTTATACTCCCGGCGCCTCTGTACACCTACAAGAGTCCAAAGGACTCATGCAGGTAGAAGGCATATTGCAAAAATGGTAAAATCCCCCATAGGCTTTCATTAGGCCCCTATTTCACTTTCCAAAATCTCAAATCTTTTCAAAGGGCAATGGCTCAGCAGTGGCAAATTTTCTAGCATTGTAGGAACTGTTAGGGGGATCATAACTGGTGAGTTTCGGGTCCCTAGGCCAAAGAGGTCATAGCCTAGGGTCACAAAAACCTGTTTATTTGGGCTATTTCAATGGTAGTGATGCTGACGTACATAAATCGCAGCCATGGCCGTTAGCAACGTCTGAATTTCACGAAATGTCTCATGCAGGTAGAAGACATATTGTTAGACTTGGATTCCAAAGATGGGGTCCCTACATCTCTGCAAACCAGAGTTACAGGGGTCCAAAATTGGCAAAATCCCCCATAGGCTTTCATTGCCTCCCTATTTCACTTTCCAAAATCTCACATCTTTTCAAAGGGCAATTGCTCAGCAGTGGCAAATTTTCTAGCATTGTAGGGACCCTTAGGGGGAACATGACTGGTGAGTTTCGGGCCCCTAGGCCAAAGAGGTCATAGCCTAGGGTCACAAAAAGCTGTTTATTTGGGCTATTTCTATGGTAGTGATGCTGACGTACATAAATCACAGCCATGGCCGTTAGCAACGTCTGAATTTCACGAAATGTCTCATGCAGGTAGAAGACATATTGTTAGACTTGGATTCCAAAGATGGGGTCCCTACATCTCTGCAAACCAGAGTTACAGGGGTCCAAAATTGGCAAAATCCCCCATAGGCTTTTATTGCCTCCCTATTTCACTTTCCAAAATCTCACATCTTTTCAAAGGGCAATTGCTCAGCAGTGGCAAATTTTCTAGCATTGTAGGGACCCTTAGGGGGAACATGACTGGTGAGTTTCGGGCCCCTAGGCCAAAGAGGTCATAGCCTAGGGTCACAAAAACCTGTTTATTTGGGCTATTTCAATGGTAGTGATGCTGACGTACATAAATCACAGCCATGGCCGTTAGCAACATCTGAATTTCACGAAATGTCTCATGCAGGTAGAAGACATATTGTTAGACTTGGATTCCAAAGATGGGGTCCCTACATCTCTGCAAACCAGAGTTACAGGGGTCCAAAATTGGTAAAATGTTTTGGGAACTGTATCCTTAGCCAAAGGGAACTGTGATTTGCTTATGCAGAGTGATGGGAAGGGAAGGGAGGTGGAAGTAAAGCTTACTAGAGTCAAATGTGATACCGTGTTTGGCAATATTGAGATAATGCAAAATGAGAATGGTAGTGTGAATTTGTTAATTGAAGATGAAGTGATTGAAAATGTTTCTTTAAATGAAAATGTGGATGTGGAAAAAAAAGAAAGTTGTGTAGAAAATGACATAAAAAGTAAAGAGAATAAACAGGAGGAGAAAGGGGCAGATGGGCAGGCTGCTGTTGATACATCTGTGGGTGCTTCAGGAGAAGGAGTGGTTGGGACCACAGAAAGTATGGAGGAGGTTGCGTTAGCTCTTGGTGCACTTGCAGATGTAGATGAAGTGCTGGGTGACTTCTATTCTGAAACTAAAAGGTATATTGTAACTGAACTTAAGCTTCTCATTCTTGATGTCCCCCAGCACCACATTTGCGATATTCGAGGTCCATGACATCAATAATGTGAGAATGGCAGCCTTTTTATTTTTCCCATACAAATCAATGAAAGAAATCTGGTTGGTTTTGGCCCCACCCACTTTTCTGAATTTTAATCCCAGTCCCCTGGTGACCAACTGTACCAAGTTTGAGGACCCTGCTATTAACTGTCTAAAAGCGGCAGCAGTTTTACATTTTCCCATTTAAATGAATGGCTGAAATTTGTCTGTGGTAGACTCTGCCCACTTTTTCTAAATTTTAAACCCAGTCACCCAGCGACCCAGTGGGCCAAGTTTGGGAACTCTGGCTTTTATACTGTGAGAATTACAGCTGTTTACATATTCTCATTGAAGTCAATAGGGAAAATCTGATTGGTTGTTTGTGGCTCCGCCCACTTTTTGGGGTCCCCAAAATGTGACAGAATGTTTTAGCATCACCCCATGACTAAGTGACCCAAGTTTGGTGAGAGTAACTTCAAAGCTGTACGAGTGGCGAAAGTTTCAAGTTTTCCAACGAAAGTCTATGGGAAAAATAAGGTCTTCGGGGGTCCACCACAGGGGCACGGAGGGTGGGATTGCTTAAAAAAGCACAAGCAATCTATTCGGGTATGAGCCAAACAAGTGTGCAAAGTTTCATAATTGTACTCCTGAAACTCTGGGAGGAGTAGCGTATAGAAAATTGCTAAATGTTCATTGGCTGGTGGTAGCTCCGCCCACTTTGGGTGCCCCCAAAATACTTATTTTAATTTGGGGTGACACCAACAATATGTGGTCCGAGTTTGGGGAGTGTAGCTTCAAAATTGTACGAGTAACAGCGATTTTAAATTTTTCCCTGTCAAAGTCAATACGAAAAATGGGGGCTTCTGGGGTCTGCCGCAGGGGCGCGGAGGGTGGGATCGCTTAATAAAGCACAAGCAGCGTACTTCACTATAAGACGAATAAGTGTGGAAAGTGTGGCGCTTGAACCCCTAAAACTGTAGGAGGCGTAGCGTACAGAAAATGGGGGGCGCTAATAATAATAACTAGATGGTGTCGTTTCTGAAGAAACCACAGGATGTTGGCTATGTGTCTGATTGGCTGCATGTGGCTCCGCCCACCTTGCCAAATTTTAACCCCAGTCACCCAGTGACCCAGTGTGCCAAGTCTGGGAACTCTGGCTTTAATAATGTGAGAATTACAGCTGTTTACATTTTCCCATTGAAGTCAATAGGGAAAATCTGATTGGCTGTTTTTGGCCCCGCCCACTTTCAAAATTTTAATCCCAGTCCCCCTGTGACCGACTGTGCCAAGTTTGAAGTCCCTGCCATTAACAGTAAAAGAATGACAGCAACTTATATATTGACATTGATTAGCAATAGGTAACATTTGATTGGCTGTTTTAAGCTCCGCCCATTTTTCTAAATTTTAACATTAACCACCATGTCATGGTCTGTGCCAAGTTTTGGACCTCTGGCTTTAAAACTGTGAGAGTGGCAGTATTTGAAAGCTTTACATTGAAGTGCATTGGTTAAATTTGATTGGATGCTAGTGGCTCCGCCCACTTTTTTTTATTTTTTGACCGCAATCACCCAGTGAGTAACTGAGCCAAGTTTGGGACACCTGGCATTTAAACTGTGATAATAGCAGCAGTTTATCATTTTTCATTAAGGTCAATGGCTGAAATCTGATTGGCTGTTGTTACCCCGCCCATTTTTTTTACTAATTGCGAATCACAGTCACTCAGTCACTAACACTCCAAAGTTTATGAATGCTGGCATTTAACGTGTAAAAATGGCAGCAGTTTTATTGTTTTCTATTGAAAATCAATGAATGACATTTGATTGGTTGCTGGTGGCTCCACCCACTTTTTCAAAATTTGAAGTGTAAATCCCCAGGGACCACATTTGCGATATTCGAAGTCCCTGACATCAATATTGTGAGAATGGCAGCCTTTTTAATTTTTCCCATTTAAATCAATTAACGAAATCTGATTGGTCGGTTTTGGCTCTGCCCACTTTTATGAATTTTAATCCCAGTCCCCCAGTGACCAACTGTGCCAAGTGTCAGGACCCTACCATTAACCGTCTAAGAGCAGCAGCAATTTTTATTTTTCCCATTTAAACTAATGGCTGAAATTTGATTGGCTGTGGTAGACTCCATCCACTTTTAATACATTTTAAACCCAGTCACCCAGTGACCCACTATGCCAAGTCTGGGAACTCTGGCTTTAATACTTTGAGAATTACAGCTGTTTACATTTTCTCATTGCAGTCAATAGGGAAAATCTGATTGGTTGTTTGTGGCTCCACCCACTTTTTTGGGTCCCCAAAATGTGACAGAATGTTTCAGCTTCACTCCCTGACCAAGTGACCCAAGTTTGGTGAGTGTAACTTCAAAGCTGTACGAGTGGCAAAAGTTTCAAAATTTCCAATGAAAGTCTATGGGAAAAATGGGGTCTTTGGGGGTCCGCCACAGGGGCCCGGAGGGTGAAATTGCTTAAAAAAGCACAAGCAACCTATTCGGGTATGAGCCGAACAAGTGTGCAAAGTTTCAGAATTCTACTCCTTAAACTCTGGGAGGAGTAGCGTATAGAAATTTGCTAAATTTTCATTGGCCGCTGGTAGCTCCGCCTAATTTGGGGTGAGCCCCCAAAATACATCTTTTTATTTGGGGTGACACCAACCATATGTGGTCCGAGTTTGGGGAGTGTAGCTTCAAAATTGTACGAGTGGCAGTGATTTTAAATTTTTCCCTGTCAAAGTCAATACGAAAAAAGGGGTCTTCCGGGGTCCGCCGCAGGGGCCCGGAGGGTGCGATCGCTTAATAAAGCACAAGCAACGTACTTCGCTTGTTTGGCGCTTCTACCCCTAAAACTGTAGGAGGAGTAGCGTATAGAAAATGGGGGGGGGGCGCCTATAATAATAAGAAGAACTAGATGGTGTCGTTTCTGAAGAAACCACAGGATGTTGGCTATGTGTCTGATTGGCTGTATGTGGCTCCGCCCACCTTGTCAAATTTTAACCCCAGTGACCCAGTGTGCCAAGTCTGGGAACTCTGGCTTTAATACAGTGAGAAT
The DNA here is from genome assembly GCF_040937935.1 of Hyperolius riggenbachi. Lineage (NCBI taxonomy): Eukaryota > Metazoa > Chordata > Amphibia > Anura > Hyperoliidae > Hyperolius > Hyperolius riggenbachi. Next base: position 215,986,839 of record NC_090653.1, read on the forward strand.
TACAGCTGTTTACATTTTCCCATTGAAGTCAATAGGGAAAATCTGATTGGCTATTTTTGGCCCCACCCACTTTTCAAATTTTAATCCCAGTCCCCCTGTGACTGACTGTGCCAAGTTTGAAGTCCCTGCCAGTAACAGTAAAAGAATGACAGCAACTTATATATTGACATTGAATAGCAATAGGTAACATTTGATTGGCTGTTTTAAGCTCCGCCCATTTTTCTAAATTTTAAAATTAACCACCATGTCATGGTCTGTGCCAAGTTTTGGACCTCTGGCTTTAAAACTGTGAGAGTGGCAGTATTTGAAAGTTTTACATTGAAGTGCATAGGTGAAATTTGATTGGATGTTAGTGGCTCCACCCACTTTTCCTGTTTTTGACCGCAGTCACCCAGTGAATAACTGAGCCAAGTTTGGGACACCTAGCATTTAAACTGTGATTTTAGCAGTGGTTTATCATTTTTCATTAAGGTCAATGGCTGAAATCTGATTGGCTGTTGTTGCCCCGCCCCCTTTTTTCCTACTTGTGAACCACAGTCACCCAGTGACTAACACTCCAAAGTTTGTGAATGCTGGCATTTAACGTGTAAAAATGGCAGCAGTTTTATATTTTTCCATTGAAAATCAATGAATGAAATTTGATTGGTTGCTGGTGGCTACGCCCACTTTTTCAGAACTTGAAGTGGAAACCCCCAGGGACCACATTTGCGATATTCGAGGTCCCTGACATCAATATTGTGAGAATGGCAGCCTTTTTAATTTGTAAACAGGGTAGGAGGCGCCCGGTGAACGTAGTGGTATATCTTACTCTATATGGTAGATACAGCATTAATAAAGAATGGTGTAGTCCTACCTTCTAGAAGTCCCCTCTCGGGAAATATACAAACGGAATTTTGTAGATTTTTAGGATTCTATTTATTTTGCATCAAGACAACGCGTTTCACGGTAAAAACCGCTTCCTCAGGTCAGTGAAAATGCCTTTAGGCAGTAACTGCTAAGAGTCCGGGCGCCGTATCATACGGCGCCCGGACTCTTAGCAGTTACTGCCTAAAGGCATTTTCACTGACCTGAGGAAGCGGTTTTTACCGTGAAACGCGTTGTCTTGATGCAAAATAAATAGAATCCCAAAAATCTACAAAATTCCGTTTGTATATTTCCCGAGAGGGGACTTCTAGAAGGTAGGACTACACCATTCTTTATTAATGCTGTATCTACCATATAGAGTAAGATATACCACTACGTTCACCGGGCGCCTCCTACCCTGTTTACAAATCAAAAAAACCCCTAGTCCTTAGGGGGAGATCCATATCGGGAACCTTCCGGTAGATCGATTTTTCGGAGTAGCGACCAGGAACAAAGGCCGAGTGGGGACGGTACTTCCCCACAAGCGTGCACGAGTGGTTGCCTCACCCAGCAACCCACTCTTGTGAGTATAATATTTACTGTCTTTCAATTATCCTGGTACCAACTAACGTACTACACCAGATTGGGCTCCCGGACCCCCTGTGTTTTCTCTTCCACTACTTCTACAGCCTTTTTAATTGTTCCCATTTAAATCAAGCAAAGAAATCTGATTGGTCGGTTCTGGCTCTGCCCACTTTTATGTATTTTGAGTGTTGACGTATAACATAAAATCTGATGGAAAGTGCCGGAAAGTCCTATCTGCTTCCACCGAGCCCCTCTTGTGATGTCATAATAGCCCCATGTTTACCTCTGGTGATGTCAGGGAAGTGATGTCATAATAGCCGTGTGTGTATATAAGCAGAGGTTGAGCATTGAGAGGCTCACTTTTGTCTCCACTTGCACAAGTGAAGACGATTGATTTTGCTTTCGAGCAATTTACTCATTAGTGAGATTCTCATTGGTGAACTATGTTGCGCTGCTGTAAAAGGCACCGCAAAATGAACCTCAGGCTTGAGGTTCAGCAGCCCTCTGTACAGCCAGCTGCCAATGCTGACCCAGAGCCACAACCACCAGCTAGGGGAAGAGCCCAGGCAGCTGTGCGTTCTATCAGGGCTTTCTTGGGCAGACTGTTCTACTGCTGTAGACCTGCCCCATCTACCGGGCGTTCTGCATTAGCACTGGAATATGTGGTATCGGATGATTCCGGTCATGTGGTGGAGGGAGTAGCTGGGTACCCAGCACCGGGATATCAGATATCGGTTATTTCACCTTATGTGGAGGAAGCAGAAGAGGCTGATGATTCTGGTCATGTGGTGGAGGAAGTAGCTGGGGAACCAGCGCCGGGATATCAGTTATCGGATGTCTCCCCCTTGGATGTTGACGAAGCAGAAGAAGCTGATGATTCCGGTCATGTGGAGGAGGTAGTAGCTGGGGAACCAGCGCCGGGATATCAGTTGTCGGATGTTTCACCTTTTGTGGATGTGGACTTAGGAGCTGATGATTCTGGTCATGTGGTGGAGGAAGTAGCTGGGGAACCAGCGCCAGGGTATCAGCTTTCTGATGTTTCACCTCGTGTGGATGTGAAGGAGAAGGAAGAGGCTGATGATTCCGGTCATGTGGTGGAGGAAGTAGCTGGGAAACCAGCGCCGGGATATCAGTTATCGGATATCTCCCCCTTGGATGTTGACGAAGCAGAAGAAGCTGATGATTCCGGTCATGTGGAGGAGGAAGTAGCTGGGGAACCAGCGCCGGGATATCAGTTGTCGGATGTTTCACCTTTTGTGGATGTGGACTTAGGAGCTGATGATTCTGGTCATGTGGTGGAGGAAGTAGCTGGGGAACCAGCGCCGGGATATCAGCTTTCTGATGTTTCACCTCGTGTGGATGTGAAGGAGAAGGAAGAGGCTGATGATTCCGGTCATGTGGTGGAGGAAGTAGCTGGGAAACCAACGCCGGGATATCAGTTATCGGATATCTCCCCCTTGGATGTTGACGAAGCAGAAGAAGCTGATGATTCCGGTCATGTGGTGGAGGAAGTAGCTGGGGAACCAGCGCCGGGATATCAGTTGTCGGATGCTTCAGCTTTTGTTGATGTGGACTTAGGAGTTGATGATTCTGGTCATGTGGTGGAGGAAGTAGCTGGGGAACCAGCGCCAGGATATCAGCTTTCTGATGTTTCACCTCGTGTGGATGTGGAGGAGAAGGAAGAGGCTGATGATTCCGGTCATGTGGTGGAGGAAGTAGCTGGGGAACCAGCGCCGGGATATCAGTTATCGGATGTCTCCCTCTTGGATGTTGACGAAACGGAAGAAGCTGATGATTCCGGTTATGTGGTGGAGGAAGTAGCTGGGGAACCAGCGCCGGGATATCAGTTGTCGGATGCTTCAGCTTTTGTTGATGTGGACTTAGGAGCTGATGATTCTGGTCATGTGGTGGAGGAAGTAGCTGGGGAACCAGCGCCAGGATATCAGCTTTCTGATGTTTCACCTCGTGTGGATGTGAAGGAGAAGGAAGAAGCTGATGATTCCGGTCATGTGGTGGAGGAAGTAGCTGGGGAACCAGCGTCGGGATATCAGTTGTCGGATATCTCCCTCTTGGATGTTGACGAAGCAGAAGAAGCTGATGATTTCGGTCATGTGGTGGAGGAAGTAGCTGGGGAACCAGCGCCGGGATATCAGTTGTCGGATGTTTCACCTTTTGTGGATGTGGACTTAGGAGCTGATGATTCTGGTCATGTGGTGGAGGAAGTAGCTGGGGAACCAGCGCCAGGATATCAGCTTTCTGATGTTTCACCTCGTGTGGATGTGGAGGAGAAGGAAGAGGCTGATGATTCCGGTCATGTGGTGGAGAAAGTAGCTGGGGAACCAGCGCTGGGATATCAGTTATCGGATGTCTCCCCCTTGGATGTTGGCGAAGTGGAAGAAGCTGATGATTCCGGTCATGTGGTGGAGGAAGCAGCTGGGGAACCAGCGCCGGGATATCAGTTGTCGGATGCTTCAGCTTTTGTCGATGTGGACTTAGGAGCTGATGATTCCGGTCATGTGGAGGAGGAAGTAGCTGGGAAACCAGCGCCGGGATATCAGCTTTCTGATGTTTCACCTCGTGTGGCGAAGGAGGAAGAAGCTGGCCCGAGTGGAATCCAGACCATCAGGAAGCCACTGACTTTGGGCAGCTTCAACTTCCATAAACTTCTTGGAGAGGGGTCATTTGGCAAGGTTTACCTTGCTTCCCACCGAGCCAGAGACCAACAGCTGGCCATTAAAATGGTCCTGAAAAGGCCATTTATAAAGTATAATGACCCTGAGGAAATATTCATGGAGTGTCAGGTATTGAAGACCCTTGGGAAGGGTCCCTTTATCACTCAGCTCTACGGTACATTCCAGTCAAAGAATTACCTCTGCTTTGCCATGGAGTACCTGAGCGGGGGAGATCTGATGACACTTCTAGATGATGCTGACAAGCCATTTGACATTACGACCCTGAGACTGTTTGCTGCGCAGATGGTTATCGGCCTGGAGTACATCCACTCCAAGGGTGTCATCCACAGAGACATCAAGCCGGAAAACATCCTCCTGGACGGAGTCGGGAACATAAAGATTGCTGACTTCGGCCTGGCAGTGCAAGATGTCTTTGGGGATGACATGGTTGAAGGATGTAACGGGAGCTTGCACTATATGGCCCCGGAGGTGTTCCTAGAGATGGACTACGAACACTCAGTAGACTTCTTCTCTACGGGAATCATGCTTTTTTTGATGGCATGCCTCAAACACCCATTCATGGACAAGTGGGAGAAGGATGAGGCTGTCATCAAAAACTCCATTTATTACAATTATCCAGACTACCCGCCGGAGATGGACCCCACACTGAAAGACTTCCTGGAGAAGCTACTGTGTAAAAACCAGGAAGCGCGTAAAGATCAGATGAAAAACCTGAGGGAAGAGCCGTTCTTCATTTCCATAGACTGGAAGGCTGTGGAGTCCGGAGGGGTGTGGCCCCCATTCCGTGTGGAACCACCATAGGAAGAGCCGAGAGAGACCCCTACTCACTTGGACAACAACAACACTAGTACTATAATAGTTACATAGCTATAATAAAATGTGTAAAAATGACAGCAGTTTTATTGTTTTCTATTAAAAATCAATGAATGAAATTTGATTGGTTGCGGGTGGCTCCGCCCACTTTTTCTAAACTTGGAGTGGAAACCCCCAGCGACCACATTTGCAATATTCGAGGGCCCTGACATCAATATTGTGAGAATGGCAGCCTTGTTAATTTTTCCCATTTAAATCAATCAAAGAAATCTGATTGGTTGGTTTTGGCTCCGCCCACTTTTATGAATTTTAATCCCAGTCCCCCAGTGACCAACTGTGCCAAGTGTCAGGACCCTGCCACTAACCGTCTAAGAGCAGCAGCAATTTTTTTTATTTTTCCCTTTTAAACTAATGGCTGAAATTTGATTGGCTGTGGTAGACTCCGCCCACTTTTTATAAATTTTAAACCCAGTCACCCAGTGACCCACTGTGCCAAGTCTGGGAACTCTGGCTTTAATACTGTGAGAATTGCAGCGGTTTACATTTTCCCATTGAAGTCAATAGGGTAAATCTGATTGGTTGTGTGTGGCTCCGCCCACTTTTCTGGGTCCCCAAAATGTGACAGAATGTTTCAGCTTCACCCCATGACCAAGTGACCCAAGTTTGGTGAGGCGGTTGTCAGTCTGATGAAGTAGAAGACAAGGAAGGAGGCACCGCTTCTTTTGTAAAATCCCTTTATTCCGGTGGGGGAAGATGCAGGTACATGGCAGTGGGGGCAACAGATGCCTGACAGCTGTTTCGCTGGTTTAAACCAGCTTCTTCAGCTTCTTCTGCCTCTGAAGAAGCTGGTTTAAACCAGCGAAACAGCTGTCAGGCATCTGTTGCCCCCACTGCCATGTACCTGCATCTTCCCCCACCGGAATAAAGGGATTTTACAAAAGAAGCGGTGCCTCCTTCCTTGTCTTCTACTTCATTGGATCCTAAGCTGTCTTCTGGACGTGCACGCTCTTGGTTCCCATCTCCGGTGCGTCTGTCCTGCTGCATTTGGTGCCAGGTACTGTGCCTCCTTTTCCACTTCATGGTTGTCAGTCTGAACTGGATCACTGAGGGGAGAGCATTGACTGTTGGAGCTCTGCTCAAAGGACCTATCCGTGGTGTGCCTGTCCGACCATCAGTGCAGGAGGAGCGGAGATAGTCCGAACTTTAAGGCCCTGCTTAGGCCTTTCGTCGGCAGGAGCCTACCTTGCAGGCCGGCTGTCTCAGGATGGAGCAGGCGGCTCCAAAGCACCCTGATCCCACTGGCTTGGGAAGGGGAGGAACATTGACTGTGAAGGACACTGTAGCTTGGGTGCACGCAGTTGATGGATGCTGTTTCTTGATAAAAACTTTGAAGTTCCAGCTAAAGAATGCAATCTTTCGCTACGGAGTGAAATGGCAATCGAGCTTTCTGAATATGGACCCTGAACTGGTAAGCCTGAGACAGAGGATCCGTGAGCAGCAGGCTGTGCTTGAGGGCCTGAAAGCTTACGGGGGACCTATGAGTGAGGCCCTGGTGTGTCGTCAGAGGTTCCAAGCCATGTTAACAAACAGTGATGATGAATATCTGAACGGAGGTGAGGGAGATTGCGTGGTTATGGAGAAAGGCAGTACGCCTGAGGAGCCTTCTGGTCAGGCGTCTCTCTTACCTGCCATGCATCAACCTACTGAGCAAATTACAGCTGTGCATGTTAAACCTGAAGTTGATGAAGATACGATCTTGGAGGTGATTGTCGGGAGGGAATCTTCCAAGACAGAGGTGGATAATGTATGTAAAGATGATAAAGCTTCCCTAACAGTCAAAGATGGTGGCAAATACGTTAAAACTTTACCTGTGGGGGTGTTGCCGTTGTCAGGGGCTGTGCAGATACATGATGGCTTGGGAGGCGTTATACAAACCTCCCTGGATCCTGACCCTGAGCAGTCAGCATCTGGAGATGATGGTGTGAGCCAAGAGTCCAAAGGACTCATGCAGGTAGAAGGCATATTGCAAAAATGGTAAAATCCCCCATAGGCTTTCATTAGGCCCCTATTTCACTTTCCAAAATCTCAAATCTTTTCAAAGGGCAATGGCTCAGCAGTGGCAAATTTTCTAGCATTGTAGGAACTGTTAGGGGGAACATGACTGGTGAGTTTTGGGCCCCTAGGCCAAAGAGGTCATAGCCTAGGGTCACAAAAACCTGTTTATTTGGGCTATTTCAATGGTAGTGATGCTGACGTACAGATGGGGTCCCTACATCTCTGCAAACCAGAGTTACAGGGGTCCAAAATTGGTAAAATGTTTTGGGAACTGTATCCTTAGCCAAAGGGAACTGTGATTTGCTTATGCAGAGTGATGGGAAGGGAAGAGAGGTGGAAGTAAAGCTTACTAGAGTCAAATGTGATACCGTGTTTGGCAATATTGAGATAATGCAAAATGAGAATGGTAGTGTGAATTTGTTAATTGAAGATGAAGTGATTGAAAATGTTTCTTTAAATGAAAATGTGGATGTGGAAAAAAAAGAAAGTTGTGTAGAAAATGACATAAAAAGTAAAGAGAATAAACAGGAGGAGAAAGGGGCAGATGGGCAGGCTGCTGTTGATACATCTGTGGGTGCTTCAGGAGAAGGAGTGGTTGGGACCACAGAAAGTATGGAGGAGGTTGCGTTAGCTCTTGGTGCACTTGCAGATGTAGATGAAGTGCTGGGTGACTTCTATTCTGAAACTAAAAGGTATATTGTAACTGAACTTAAGCTTCTCATTCTTGATGTCCCCCAGCACCACATTTGCGATATTCGAGGTCCATGACATCAATAATGTGAGAATGGCAGCCTTTTTATTTTTCCCATACAAATCAATGAAAGAAATCTGGTTGGTTTTGGCCCCACCCACTTTTCTGAATTTTAATCCCAGTCCCCTGGTGACCAACTGTACCAAGTTTGAGGACCCTGCTATTAACTGTCTAAAAGCGGCAGCAGTTTTACATTTTCCCATTTAAATGAATGGCTGAAATTTGTCTGTGGTAGACTCTGCCCACTTTTTCTAAATTTTAAACCCAGTCACCCAGCGACCCAGTGGGCCAAGTTTGGGAACTCTGGCTTTTATACTGTGAGAATTACAGCTGTTTACATATTCACAAGACAAGCAGGACCGGCACCACTCTTGTAAATAGTATCAATGCTCTTTTATTGTCAACAAGGCATAGCAATTGCTATGCCTTGTTGACAATAAAAGAGCATTGATACTATTTACAAGAGTGGTGCCGGTCCTGCTTGTCTTGTGGATTGTTGTAGGCCTCTTGGGACACTGAGGCCTTGACCAGGGCACACTCGAAGACTATTACCATTTGTGGTGCTCCTCCTATACTTTGAGTTTTGATACAGCTGTTTACATATTCTCATTGAAGTCAATAGGGAAAATCTGATTGGTTGTTTGTGGCTCCACCCACTTTTTGGGGTCCCCAAAATGTGACAGAATGTTTTAGCATCACCCCATGACTAAGTGACCCAAGTTTGGTGAGAGTAACTTCAAAGCTGTACGAGTGGCGAAAGTTTCAAGTTTTCCAACGAAAGTCTATGGGAAAAATAAGGTCTTCGGGGGTCCACCACAGGGGCACGGAGGGTGGGATTGCTTAAAAAAGCACAAGCAATCTATTCGGGTATGAGCCAAACAAGTGTGCAAAGTTTCATAATTGTACTCCTGAAACTCTGGGAGGAGTAGCGTATAGAAAATTGCTAAATGTTCATTGGCTGGTGGTAGCTCCGCCCACTTTGGGTGCCCCCCAAAATACTTATTTTAATTTGGGGTGACACCAACAATATGTGGTCCGAGTTTGGGGAGTGTAGCTTCAAAATTGTACGAGTAACAGCGATTTAAAATTTTTCCCTGTCAAAGTCAATACGAAAAATGGGGGCTTCTGGGGTCTGCCGCAGGGGCGCGGAGGGTGGGATCGCTTAATAAAGCACAAGCAGCGTACTTCACTATAAGACGAATAAGTGTGGAAAGTGTGGCGCTTGAACCCCTAAAACTGTAGGAGGCGTAGCGTACAGAAAATGGGGGGCGCTAATAATAATAACTAGATGGTGTCGTTTCTGAAGAAACCACAGGATGTTGGCTATGTGTCTGATTGGCTGCATGTGGCTCCGCCCACCTTGCCAAATTTTAACCCCAGTCACCCAGTGACCCAGTGTGCCAAGTCCGGGAACTTTGGCTTTAATAATGTGAGAATTACAGCTGTTTATATTTTACCATTGAAATCAATAGGGAAAATCTGATTGGCTGTTTTTGGCCCCGTCCACTTTCAAAATTTTAATCCCAGTCCCCCTGTGACCGACTGTGCCAAGTTTGAAGTCCCTGCCATTAACAGTAAAAGAATGACAGCAACTTATATATTGACATTGATTAGCAATAGGTAACATTTGATTGGCTGTTTTAAGCTCCGCCCATTTTTCTAAATTTTAACATTAACCACCATGTCATGGTCTGTGCCAAGTTTTGGACCTCTGGCTTTAAAACTGTGAGAGTGGCAGTATTTGAAAGCTTTACATTGAAGTGCATTGGTTAAATTTGATTGGATGCTAGTGGCTCCGCCCACTTTTTTTATTTTTTGACCGCAATCACCCAGTGAGTAACTGAGCCAAGTTTGGGACACCTGGCATTTAAACTGTGATAATAGCAGCAGTTTATCATTTTTCATTAAGGTCAATGGCTGAAATCTGATTGGCTGTTGTTACCCCGCCCCCTTTTTTTACTAATTGCGAATCACAGTCACTCAGTCACTAACACTCCAAAGTTTATGAATGCTGGCATTTAACGTGTAAAAATGGCAGCAGTTTTATTGTTTTCTATTGAAAATCAATGAATGACATTTGATTGGTTGCTGGTGGCTCCACCCACTTTTTCAAAATTTGAAGTGTAAATCCCCAGGGACCACATTTGCGATATTCGAAGTCCCTGACATCAATATTGTGAGAATGGCAGCCTTTTAAATTTTTCCCATTTAAATCAATTAACAAAATCTGATTGGTCGGTTTTGGCTCTGCCCACTTTTATGAATTTTAATCCCAGTCCCCCAGTGACCAACTGTGCCAAGTGTCAGGACCCTACCATTAACCGTCTAAGAGCAGCAGCAATTTTTATTTTTCCCATTTAAACTAATGGCTGAAATTTGATTGGCTGTGGTAGACTCCGCCCACTTTTTATAAATTTTAAACCCAGTCACCCAGTGACCCACTGTGCCAAGTCTGGGAACTCTGGCTTTAATACTGTGAGAATTGCAGCGGTTTACATTTTCCCATTGAAGTCAATAGGGTAAATCTGATTGGTTGTGTGTGGCTCCGCCCACTTTTCTGGGTCCCCAAAATGTGACAGAATGTTTCAGCTTCACCCCATGACCAAGTGACCCAAGTTTGGTGAGGCGGTTGTCAGTCTGATGAAGTAGAAGACAAGGAAGGAGGCACCGCTTCTTTTGTAAAATCCCTTTATTCCGGTGGGGGAAGATGCAGGTACATGGCAGTGGGGGCAACAGATGCCTGACAGCTGTTTCGCTGGTTTAAACCAGCTTCTTCAGCTTCTTCTGCCTCTGAAGAAGCTGGTTTAAACCAGCGAAACAGCTGTCAGGCATCTGTTGCCCCCACTGCCATGTACCTGCATCTTCCCCCACCGGAATAAAGGGATTTTACAAAAGAAGCGGTGCCTCCTTCCTTGTCTTCTACTTCATTGGATCCTAAGCTGTCTTCTGGACGTGCACGCTCTTGGTTCCCATCTCCGGTGCGTCTGTCCTGCTGCATTTGGTGCCAGGTACTGTGCCTCCTTTTCCACTTCATGGTTGTCAGTCTGAACTGGATCACTGAGGGGAGAGCATTGACTGTTGGAGCTCTGCTCAAAGGACCTATCCGTGGTGTGCCTGTCCGACCATCAGTGCAGGAGGAGCGGAGATAGTCCGAACTTTAAGGCCCTGCTTAGGCCTTTCGTCGGCAGGAGCCTACCTTGCAGGCCGGCTGTCTCAGGATGGAGCAGGCGGCTCCAAAGCACCCTGATCCCACTGGCTTGGGAAGGGGAGGAACATTGACTGTGAAGGACACTGTAGCTTGGGTGCACGCAGTTGATGGATGCTGTTTCTTGATAAAAACTTTGAAGTTCCAGCTAAAGAATGCAATCTTTCGCTACGGAGTGAAATGGCAATCGAGCTTTCTGAATATGGACCCTGAACTGGTAAGCCTGAGACAGAGGATCCGTGAGCAGCAGGCTGTGCTTGAGGGCCTGAAAGCTTACGGGGGACCTATGAGTGAGGCCCTGGTGTGTCGTCAGAGGTTCCAAGCCATGTTAACAAACAGTGATGATGAATATCTGAACGGAGGTGAGGGAGATTGCGTGGTTATGGAGAAAGGCAGTACGCCTGAGGAGCCTTCTGGTCAGGCGTCTCTCTTACCTGCCATGCATAAACCTACTGAGCAAATTACAGCTGTGCATGTTAAACCTGAAGTTGATGAAGATACGATCTTGGAGGTGATTGTCGGGAGGGAATCTTCCAAGACAGAGGTGGATAATGTATGTAAAGATGATAAAGCTTCCCTAACAGTCAAAGATGGTGGCAAATACGTTAAAACTTTACCTGTGGGGGTGTTGCCGTTGTCAGGGGCTGTGCAGATACATGATGGCTTGGGAGGCGTTATACAAACCTCCCTGGATCCTGACCCTGAGCAGTCAGCATCTGGAGATGATGGTGTGAGCCAAGAGTCCAAAGGACTCATGCAGGTAGAAGGCATATTGCAAAAATGGTAAAATCCCCCATAGGCTTTCATTAGGCCCCTATTTCACTTTCCAAAATCTCAAATCTTTTCAAAGGGCAATGGCTCAGCAGTGGCAAATTTTCTAGCATTGTAGGAACTGTTAGGGGGAACATGACTGGTGAGTTTTGGGCCCCTAGGCCAAAGAGGTCATAGCCTAGGGTCACAAAAACCTGTTTATTTGGGCTATTTCAATGGTAGTGATGCTGACGTACAGATGGGGTCCCTACATCTCTGCAAACCAGAGTTACAGGGGTCCAAAATTGGTAAAATGTTTTGGGAACTGTATCCTTAGCCAAAGGGAACTGTGATTTGCTTATGCAGAGTGATGGGAAGGGAAGGGAGGTGGAAGTAAAGCTTACTAGAGTCAAATGTGATACCGTGTTTGGCAATATTGAGATAATGCAAAATGAGAATGGTAGTGTGAATTTGTTAATTGAAGATGAAGTGATTGAAAATGTTTCTTTAAATGAAAATGTGGATGTGGAAAAAAAAGAAAGTTGTGTAGAAAATGACATAAAAAGTAAAGAGAATAAACAGGAGGAGAAAGGGGCAGATGGGCAGGCTGCTGTTGATACATCTGTGGGTGCTTCAGGAGAAGGAGTGGTTGGGACCACAGAAAGTATGGAGGAGGTTGCGTTAGCTCTTGGTGCACTTGCAGATGTAGATGAAGTGCTGGGTGACTTCTATTCTGAAACTAAAAGGTATATTGTAACTGAACTTAAGCTTCTCATTCTTGATGTCCCCCAGCACCACATTTGCGATATTCGAGGTCCATGACATCAATAATGTGAGAATGGCAGCCTTTTTATTTTTCCCATACAAATCAATGAAAGAAATCTGGTTGGTTTTGGCCCCACCCACTTTTCTGAATTTTAATCCCAGTCCCCTGGTGACCAACTGTACCAAGTTTGAGGACCCTGCTATTAACTGTCTAAAAGCGGCAGCAGTTTTACATTTTCCCATTTAAATGAATGGCTGAAATTTGTCTGTGGTAGACTCTGCCCACTTTTTCTAAATTTTAAACCCAGTCACCCAGCGACCCAGTGGGCCAAGTTTGGGAACTCTGGCTTTTATACTGTGAGAATTACAGCTGTTTACATATTCACAAGACAAGCAGGACCGGCACCACTCTTGTAAATAGTATCAATGCTCTTTTATTGTCAACAAGGCATAGCAATTGCTATGCCTTGTTGACAATAAAAGAGCATTGATACTATTTACAAGAGTGGTGCCGGTCCTGCTTGTCTTGTGGATTGTTGTAGGCCTCTTGGGACACTGAGGCCTTGACCAGGGCACACTCGAAGACTATTACCATTTGTGGTGCTCCTCCTATACTTTGAGTTTTGATACAGCTGTTTACATATTCTCATTGAAGTCAATAGGGAAAATCTGATTGGTTGTTTGTGGCTCCACCCACTTTTTGGGGTCCCCAAAATGTGACAGAATGTTTTAGCATCACCCCATGACTAAGTGACCCAAGTTTGGTGAGAGTAACTTCAAAGCTGTACGAGTGGCGAAAGTTTCAAGTTTTCCAACGAAAGTCTATGGGAAAAATAAGGTCTTCGGGGGTCCACCACAGGGGCACGGAGGGTGGGATTGCTTAAAAAAGCACAAGCAATCTATTCGGGTATGAGCCAAACAAGTGTGCAAAGTTTCATAATTGTACTCCTGAAACTCTGGGAGGAGTAGCGTATAGAAAATTGCTAAATGTTCATTGGCTGGTGGTAGCTCCGCCCACTTTGGGTGCCCCCCAAAATACTTATTTTAATTTGGGGTGACACCAACAATATGTGGTCCGAGTTTGGGGAGTGTAGCTTCAAAATTGTACGAGTAACAGCGATTTAAAATTTTTCCCTGTCAAAGTCAATACGAAAAATGGGGGCTTCTGGGGTCTGCCGCAGGGGCGCGGAGGGTGGGATCGCTTAATAAAGCACAAGCAGCGTACTTCACTATAAGACGAATAAGTGTGGAAAGTGTGGCGCTTGAACCCCTAAAACTGTAGGAGGCGTAGCGTACAGAAAATGGGGGGCGCTAATAATAATAACTAGATGGTGTCGTTTCTGAAGAAACCACAGGATGTTGGCTATGTGTCTGATTGGCTGCATGTGGCTCCGCCCACCTTGCCAAATTTTAACCCCAGTCACCCAGTGACCCAGTGTGCCAAGTCCGGGAACTTTGGCTTTAATAATGTGAGAATTACAGCTGTTTATATTTTACCATTGAAATCAATAGGGAAAATCTGATTGGCTGTTTTTGGCCCCGTCCACTTTCAAAATTTTAATCCCAGTCCCCCTGTGACCGACTGTGCCAAGTTTGAAGTCCCTGCCATTAACAGTAAAAGAATGACAGCAACTTATATATTGACATTGATTAGCAATAGGTAACATTTGATTGGCTGTTTTAAGCTCCGCCCATTTTTCTAAATTTTAACATTAACCACCATGTCATGGTCTGTGCCAAGTTTTGGACCTCTGGCTTTAAAACTGTGAGAGTGGCAGTATTTGAAAGCTTTACATTGAAGTGCATTGGTTAAATTTGATTGGATGCTAGTGGCTCCGCCCACTTTTTTTATTTTTTGACCGCAATCACCCAGTGAGTAACTGAGCCAAGTTTGGGACACCTGGCATTTAAACTGTGATAATAGCAGCAGTTTATCATTTTTCATTAAGGTCAATGGCTGAAATCTGATTGGCTGTTGTTACCCCGCCCCCTTTTTTTACTAATTGCGAATCACAGTCACTCAGTCACTAACACTCCAAAGTTTATGAATGCTGGCATTTAACGTGTAAAAATGGCAGCAGTTTTATTGTTTTCTATTGAAAATCAATGAATGACATTTGATTGGTTGCTGGTGGCTCCACCCACTTTTTCAAAATTTGAAGTGTAAATCCCCAGGGACCACATTTGCGATATTCGAAGTCCCTGACATCAATATTGTGAGAATGGCAGCCTTTTAAATTTTTCCCATTTAAATCAATTAACAAAATCTGATTGGTCGGTTTTGGCTCTGCCCACTTTTATGAATTTTAATCCCAGTCCCCCAGTGACCAACTGTGCCAAGTGTCAGGACCCTACCATTAACCGTCTAAGAGCAGCAGCAATTTTTATTTTTCCCATTTAAACTAATGGCTGAAATTTGATTGGCTGTGGTAGACTCCATCCACTTTTAATACATTTTAAACCCAGTCACCCAGTGACCCACTATGCCAAGTCTGGGAACTCTGGCTTTAATACTTTGAGAATTACAGCTGTTTACATTTTCTCATTGCAGTCAATAGGGAAAATCTGATTGGTTGTTTGTGGCTCCACCCACTTTTTTGGGTCCCCAAAATGTGACAGAATGTTTCAGCTTCACTCCCTGACCAAGTGACCCAAGTTTGGTGAGTGTAACTTTAAAGCTGTACGAGTGGCAAAAGTTTCAAAATTTCCAATGAAAGTCTATGGGAAAAATGGGGTCTTTGGGGTCCGCCACAGGGGCCCGGAGGGTGAAATTGCTTAAAAAAGCACAAGCAACCTATTCGGGTATGAGCCGAACAAGTGTGCAAAGTTTCAGAATTCTACTCCTTAAACTCTGGGAGGAGTAGCGTATAGAAATTTGCTAAATTTTCATTGGCCGCTGGTAGCTCCGCCTAATTTGGGGTGAGCCCCCAAAATACATCTTTTTATTTGGGGTGACACCAACCATATGTGGTCCGAGTTTGGGGAGTGTAGCTTCAAAATTGTACGAGTGGCAGTGATTTTAAATTTTTCCCTGTCAAAGTCAATACGAAAAAAGGGGTCTTCCGGGGTCCGCCGCAGGGGCCCGGAGGGTGCGATCGCTTAATAAAGCACAAGCAACGTACTTCGCTTGTTTGGCGCTTCTACCCCTAAAACTGTAGGAGGAGTAGCGTATAGAAAATGGGGGGGGGGGGGCGCCTATAATAATAAGAAGAACTAGATGGTGTCGTTTCTGAAGAAACCACAGGATGTTGGCTATGTGTCTGATTGGCTGTATGTGGCTCCGCCCACCTTGTCAAATTTTAACCCCAGTGACCCAGTGTGCCAAGTCTGGGAACTCTGGCTTTAATACAGTGAGAATTACAGCTGTTTACATTTTCCCATTGAAGTCAATAGGGAAAATCTGATTGGCTATTTTTGGCCCCACCCACTTTTCAAATTTTAATCCCAGTCCCCCTGTGACTGACTGTGCCAAGTTTGAAGTCCCTGCCAGTAACAGTAAAAGAATGACAGCAACTTATATATTGACATTGAATAGCAATAGGTAACATTTGATTGGCTGTTTTAAGCTCCGCCCATTTTTCTAAATTTTAAAATTAACCACCATGTCATGGTCTGTGCCAAGTTTTGGACCTCTGGCTTTAAAACTGTGAGAGTGGCAGTATTTGAAAGTTTTACATTGAAGTGCATAGGTGAAATTTGATTGGATGTTAGTGGCTCCACCCACTTTTCCTGTTTTTGACCGCAGTCACCCAGTGAATAACTGAGCCAAGTTTCGGACACCTAGCATTTAAACTGTGATTTTAGCAGTGGTTTATCATTTTTCATTAAGGTCAATGGCTGAAATCTGATTGGCTGTTGTTGCCCCGCCCCCTTTTTTCCTACTTGTGAACCACAGTCACCCAGTGACTAACACTCCAAAGTTTGTGAATGCTGGCATTTAACGTGTAAAAATGGCAGCAGTTTTATATTTCTCCATTGAAAATCAATGAATGAAATTTGATTGGTTGCTGGTGGCTACGCCCACTTTTTCAGAACTTGAAGTGGAAACCCCCAGGGACCACATTTGCGATATTCGAGGTCCCTGACATCAATATTGTGAGAATGGCAGCCTTTTTAATTGTTCCCATTTAAATCAAGCAAAGAAATCTGATTGGTCGGTTCTGGCTCTGCCCACTTTTATGTATTTTGAGTGTTGACGTATAACATAAAATCTGATGGAAAGTGCCGGAAAGTCCTATCTGCTTCCACCGAGCCCCTCTTGTGATGTCATAATAGCCCCATGTTTACCTCTGGTGATGTCAGGGAAGTGATGTCATAATAGCCGTGTGTGTATATAAGCAGAGGTTGAGCATTGAGAGGCTCACTTTTGTCTCCACTTGCACAAGTGAAGACGATTGATTTTGCTCTCGAGCAATTTACTCATTAGTGAGATTCTCATTGGTGAACTATGTTGCGCTGCTGTAAAAGGCACCGCAAAATGAACCTCAGGCTTGAGGTTCAGCAGCCCTCTGTACAGCCAGCTGCCAATGCTGACCCAGAGCCACAACCACCAGCTAGGGGAAGAGCCCAGGCAGCTGTGCGTTCTATCAGGGCTTTCTTGGGCAGACTGTTCTACTGCTGTAGACCTGCCCCATCTACCGGGCGTTCTGCATTAGCACTGGAATATGTGGTATCGGATGATTCCGGTCATGTGGTGGAGGGAGTAGCTGGGTACCCAGCACCGGGATATCAGATATCGGTTATTTCACCTTATGTGGAGGAAGCAGAAGAGGCTGATGATTCTGGTCATGTGGTGGAGGAAGTAGCTGGGGAACCAGCGCCAGGATATCAGCTTTCTGATGTTTTGCCTTATGTGGATGTGGAGGAGAAGAAAGAAGCTGATGATTCCGGTCATGTGGTGGAGGAAGTAGCTGGGGAACCAGCGCCGGGATATCAGTTATCGGATGTCTCCCCCTTGGATGTTGACGAAGCAGAAGAAGCTGATGATTCCGGTCATGTGGAGGAGGTAGTAGCTGGGGAACCAGCGCCGGGATATCGGTTGTCGGATGTTTCACCTTTTGTGGATGTGGACTTAGGAGCTGATGATTCTGGTCATGTGGTGGAGGAAGTAGCTGGGGAACCAGCACCAGGGTATCAGCTTTCTGATGTTTCACCTCGTGTGGATGTGAAGGAGAAGGAAGAGGCTGATGATTCCGGTCATGTGGTGGAGGAAGTAGCTGGGAAACCAGCGCCGGGATATCAGTTATCGGATATCTCCCCCTTGGATGTTGACGAAGCAGAAGAAGCTGATGATTCCGGTCATGTGGAGGAGGAAGTAGCAGGGGAACCAGCGCCGGGATATCAGTTGTCGGATGTTTCACCTTTTGTGGATGTGGACTTAGGAGCTGATGATTCTGGTCATGTGGTGGAGGAAGTAGCTGGGGAACCAGCGCCGGGATATCAGCTTTCTGATGTTTCACCTCGTGTGGATGTGAAGGAGAAGGAAGAGGCTGATGATTCCGGTCATGTGGTGGAGGAAGTAGCTGGGAAACCAACGCCGGGATATCAGTTATCGGATATCTCCCCCTTGGATGTTGACGAAGCAGAAGAAGCTGATGATTCCGGTCATGTGGTGGAGGAAGTAGCTGGGGAACCAGCGCCGGGATATCAGTTGTCGGATGCTTCAGCTTTTGTTGATGTGGACTTAGGAGTTGATGATTCTGGTCATGTGGTGGAGGAAGTAGCTGGGGAACCAGCGCCAGGATATCAGCTTTCTGATGTTTCACCTCGTGTGGATGTGGAGGAGAAGGAAGAGGCTGATGATTCCGGTCATGTGGTGGAGGAAGTAGCTGGGGAACCAGCGCCGGGATATCAGTTATCGGATGTCTCCCTCTTGGATGTTGACGAAGCGGAAGAAGCTGATGATTCCGGTTATGTGGTGGAGGAAGTAGCTGGGGAACCAGCGCCGGGATATCAGTTGTCGGATGCTTCAGCTTTTGTTGATGTGGACTTAGGAGCTGATGATTCCGGTCATGTGGTGGAGGAAGTAGCTGGGGAACCAGCGCCGGGATATCAGCTTTCTGATGTTTCACCTCATGTGGATGTGAAGGAGAAGGAAGAGGCTGATGATTCCGGTCATGAGGTGGAGGAAGTAGCTGGGGAACCAGCGCCGGGATATCAGTTGTCGGATGCTTCAGCTTTTGTTGATGTGGACTTAGGAGCTGATGATTCTGGTCATGTGGTGGAGGAAGTAGCTGGGGAACCAGCGCCAGGATATCAGCTTTCTGATGTTTCACCTCGTGTGGATGTGAAGGAGAAGGAAGAAGCTGATGATTCCGGTCATGTGGTGGAGGAAGTAGCTGGGGAACCAGCGTCGGGATATCAGTTGTCGGATATCTCCCTCTTGGATGTTGACGAAGCAGAAGAAGCTGATGATTTCGGTCATGTGGTGGAGGAAGTAGCTGGGGAACCAGCGCTGGGATATCAGTTATCGGATGTCTCCCCCTTGGATGTTGGCGAAGTGGAAGAAGCTGATGATTCCGGTCATGTGGTGGAGGAAGCAGCTGGGGAACCAGCGCCGGGATATCAGTTGTCGGATGCTTCAGCTTTTGTCGATGTGGACTTAGGAGCTGATGATTCCGGTCATGTGGAGGAGGAAGTAGCTGGGAAACCAGCGCCGGGATATCAGCTTTCTGATGTTTCACCTCGTGTGGCGAAGGAGGAAGAAGCTGGCCCGAGTGGAATCCAGACCATCAGGAAGCCACTGACTTTGGGCAGCTTCAACTTCCATAAACTTCTTGGAGAGGGGTCATTTGGCAAGGTTTACCTTGCTTCCCACCGAGCCAGAGACCAACAGCTGGCCATTAAAATGGTCAAGAAAAGGCCATTTATAAAGTATAATGACCCTGAGGAAATATTCATGGAGTGTCAGGTATTGAAGACCCTTGGGAAGGGTCCCTTTATCACTCAGCTCTACGGTACATTCCAGTCAAAGAATTACCTCTGCTTTGCCATGGAGTACCTGAGCGGGGGAGATCTGATGACACTTCTAGATGATGCTGACAAGCCATTTGACATTACGACCCTGAGACTGTTTGCTGCGCAGATGGTTATCGGCCTGGAGTACATCCACTCCAAGGGTGTCATCCACAGAGACATCAAGCCGGAAAACATCCTCCTGGACGGAGTCGGGAACATAAAGATTGCTGACTTCGGCCTGGCAGTGCAAGATGTCTTTGGGGATGACATGGTTGAAGGATGTAACGGGAGCTTGCACTATATGGCCCCGGAGGTGTTCCTAGAGATGGACTACGAACACTCAGTAGACTTCTTCTCTACGGGAATCATGCTTTTTTTGATGGCATGCCTCAAACACCCATTCATGGACAAGTGGGAGAAGGATGAGGCTGTCATCAAAAACTCCATTTATTACAATTATCCAGACTACCCGCCGGAGATGGACCCCACACTGAAAGACTTCCTGGAGAAGCTACTGTGTAAAAACCAGGAAGCGCGTAAAGATCAGATGAAAAACCTGAGGGAAGAGCCGTTCTTCATTTCCATAGACTGGAAGGCTGTGGAGTCCGGAGGGGTGCGGCCACCATTCCGCGTGGAACCACCATAGGAAGAGCCGAGAGAGACCCCTACTCACTTGGACAACAACAACATTAGTACTATAATAGTTACATAGCTATAATAAAATGTGTAAAAATGACAGCAGTTTTATTGTTTTCTATTAAAAATCAATGAATGAAATTTGATTGGTTGTGGGTGGCTCCGCCCACTTTTTCTAAACTTGGAGTGGAAACCCCCAGCGACCACATTTGCGATATTCGAGGGCCCTGACATCAATATTGTGAGAATGGCAGCCTTGTTAATTTTTCCCATTTAAATCAATCAAATAAATCTGATTGGTCGGTTTTGGCTCCGCCCACTTTTATGAATTTTAATCCCAGTCCCCCAGTGACCAACTGTGCCAAGTGTCAGGACCCTGCCACTAATCGTCTAAGAGCAGCAGCAATTTTTTTTATTTTTCCCTTTTAAACTAATGGCTGAAATTTGATTGGCTGTGGTAGACTCCGCCCACTTTTTATAAATTTTAAACCCAGTCACCCAGTGACCCACTGTGCCAAGTCTGGGAACTCTGGCTTTAATACTGTGAGAATTGCAGCGGTTTACATTTTCCCATTGAAGTCAATAGGGTAAATCTGATTGGTTGTGTGTGGCTCCGCCCACTTTTTTGGGTCCCCAAAATGTGACAGAATGTTTCAGCTTCACCCCATGACCAAGTGACCCAAGTTTGGTGAGGCGGTTGTCAGTCTGAACTGGATCACTGAGGGGAGAGCATTGACTGTTGGAGCTCTGCTCAAAGGACCTATCCGTGGTGTGCCTGTCCGACCATCAGTGCAGGAGGAGCGGAGATAGTCCGAACTTTAAGGCCCTGCTTAGGCCTTTCGTCGGCAGGAGCCTACCTTGCAGGCCGGCTGCCTCAGGATGGAGCAGGCGGCTCCAAAGCACCCTGATCCCACTGGCTTGGGAAGGGGAGGAACATTGACTGTGAAGGACACTGTAGCTTGGGTGCACGCAGTTGATGGATGCTGTTTCTTGATAAAAACTTTGAAGTTCCAGCTAAAGAATGCAATCTTTCGCTACGGAGTGAAATGGCAATCGAGCTTTCTGAATATGGACCCTGAACTGGTAAGCCTGAGACAGAGGATCCGTGAGCAGCAGGCTGTGCTTGAGGGCCTGAAAGCTTACGGGGGACCTATGAGTGAGGCCCTGGTGTGTCGTCAGAGGTTCCAAGCCATGTTAGCAAACAGTGATGATGAATATCTGAACGGAGGTGAGGGAGATTGCGTGGTTATGGAGAAAGGCAGTACGCCTGAGGAGCCTTCTGGTCAGGCGTCTCTCTTACCTGCCATGCATCAACCTACTGAGCAAATTACAGCTGTGCATGTTAAACCTGAAGTTGATGAAGATACGATCTTGGAGGTGATTGTCGGGAGGGAATCTTCCAACACAGAGGTGGATAATGTATGTAAAGATGATAAAGCTTCCCTAACAGTCAAAGATGGTGGCAAATACGTTAAAACTTTACCTGTGGGGGTGTTGCCGTTGTCAGGGGCTGTGCAGATACATGATGGTTTGGGAGGCGTTATACAAACCTCCCTGGATCCTGACCCTGAGCAGTCAGCATCTGGAGATGATGGTGTGAGCCAAGAGTCCAAAGGACTCATGCAGGTAGAAGGCATATTGCAAAAATGGTAAAATCCCCCATAGGCTTTCATTAGGCCCCTATTTCACTTTCCAAAATCTCAAATCTTTTCAAAGGGCAATGGCTCAGCAGTGGCAAATTTTCTAGCATTGTAGGAACTGTTAGGGGGATCATAACTGGTGAGTTTCGGGTCCCTAAGCCAAAGAGGTCATAGCCTAGGGTCACAAAAACCTGTTTATTTGGGCTATTTCAATGGTAGTGATGCTGACGTACATAAATCGCAGCCATGGCCGTTAGCAACGTCTGAATTTTACGAAATGTCTCATGCAGGTAGAAGACATATTGTTAGACTTGGATTCCAAAGATGGGGTCCCTACATTTCTGCAAACCAGAGTTACAGGGGTCCAAAATTGGTAAAATCCCCCATAGGCTTTTATTGCCTCCCTATTTCACTTTCCAAAATCTCACATCTTTTCAAAGGGCAATTGCTCAGCAGTGGCAAATTTTCTAGCATTGTAGGGACCCTTAGGGGGAACATGACTGGTGAGTTTCGGGCCCCTAGGCCAAAGAGGTCATAGCCTAGGGTCACAAAAACCTGTTTATTTGGGCTATTTCAATGGTAGTGATGCTGACGTACATAAATCGCAGCCATGGCCGTTAGCAACGTCTGAATTTCACGAAATGTCTCATGCAGGTAGAAGACATATTGTTAGACTTGGATTCCAAAGATGGGGTCCCTACATCTCTGCAAACCAGAGTTACAGGGGTCCGAAATTGGCAAAATCCCCCATAGGCTTTCATTGCCTCCCTATTTCACTTTCCAAAATCTCACATCTTTTCAAAGGGCAATTGCTCAGCAGTGGCAAATTTTCTAGCATTGTAGGGACCCTTAGGGGGAACATGACTGGTGAGTTTCGGGCCCCTAGGCCAAAGAGGTCATAGCCTAGGGTCACAAAAACCTGTTTATTTGGGCTATTTCTATGGTAGTGATGCTGACGTACATAAATCACAGCCATGGCCGTTAGCAACGTCTGAATTTCACGAAATGTCTCATGCAGGTAGAAGACATATTGTTAGACTTGGATTCCAAAGATGGGGTCCCTACATCTCTGCAAACCAGAGTTACAGGGGTCCAAAATTGGCAAAATCCCCCATAGGCTTTTATTGCCTCCCTATTTCACTTTCCAAAATCTCACATCTTTTCAAAGGGCAATTGCTCAGCAGTGGCAAATTTTCTAGCATTGTAGGGACCCTTAGGGGGAACATGACTGGTGAGTTTCGGGCCCCTAGGCCAAAGAGGTCATAGCCTAGGGTCACAAAAACCTGTTTATTTGGGCTATTTCAATGGTAGTGATGCTGACGTACATAAATCGCAGCCATGGCCGTTAGCAACGTCTGAATTTCACGAAATGTCTCATGCAGGTAGAAGACATATTGTTAGACTTGGATTCCAAAGATGGGGTCCCTACATCTCTGCAAACCAGCGTTACAGGGGTCCGAAATTGGCAAAATCCCCCATAGGCTTTCATTGCCTCCCTATTTCACTTTCCAAAATCTCACATCTTTTCAAAGGGCAATTGCTCAGCAGTGGCAAATTTTCTAGCATTGTAGGGACCCTTAGGGGGAACATGACTGGTGAGTTTCGGGCCCCTAGGCCAAAGAGGTCATAGCCTAGGGTCACAAAAACCTGTTTATTTGGGCTATTTCTATGGTAGTGATGCTGACGTACATAAATCACAGCCATGGCCGTTAGCAACGTCTGAATTTCACGAAATGTCTCATGCAGGTAGAAGACATATTGTTAGACTTGGATTCCAAAGATGGGGTCCCTACATCTCTGCAAACCAGAGTTACAGGGGTCCAAAATTGGCAAAATCCCCCATAGGCTTTTATTGCCTCCCTATTTCACTTTCCAAAATCTCACATCTTTTCAAAGGGCAATTGCTCAGCAGTGGCAAATTTTCTAGCATTGTAGGGACCCTTAGGGGGAACATGACTGGTGAGTTTCGGGCCCCTAGGCCAAAGAGGTCAT
Source organism: Hyperolius riggenbachi (assembly GCF_040937935.1). Lineage (NCBI taxonomy): Eukaryota > Metazoa > Chordata > Amphibia > Anura > Hyperoliidae > Hyperolius > Hyperolius riggenbachi. The sequence continues at coordinate 216,010,524 of NC_090653.1, forward strand.
AGCCTAGGGTCACAAAAACCTGTTTATTTGGGCTATTTCAATGGTAGTGATGCTGACGTACATAAATCGCAGCCATGGCCGTTAGCAACATCTGAATTTCACGAAATGTCTCATGCAGGTAGAAGACATATTGTTAGACTTGGATTCCAAAGATGGGGTCCCTACATCTCTGCAAACCAGAGTTACAGGGGTCCAAAATTGGTAAAATGTTTTGGGAACTGTATCCTTAGCCAAAGGGAACTGTGATTTGCTTATGCAGAGTGATGGGAAGGGAAGGGAGGTGGAAGTAAAGCTTACTAGAGTCAAATGTGATACCGTGTTTGGCAATATTGAGATAATGCAAAATGAGAATGGTAGTGTGAATTTGTTAATTGAAGATGAAGTGATTGAAAATGTTTCTTTAAATGAAAATGTGGATGTGGAAAAAAAAGAAAGTTGTGTAGAAAATGACATAAAAAGTAAAGAGAATAAACAGGAGGAGAAAGGGGCAGATGGGCAGGCTGCTGTTGATACATCTGTGGGTGCTTCAGGAGAAGGAGTGGTTGGGACCACAGAAAGTATGGAGGAGGTTGCGTTAGCTCTTGGTGCACTTGCAGATGTAGATGAAGTGCTGGGTGACTTCTATTCTGAAACTAAAAGGTATATTGTAACTGAACTTAAGCTTCTCATTCTTGATGTCCCCCAGCACCACATTTGCGATATTCGAGGTCCATGACATCAATAATGTGAGAATGGCAGCCTTTTTATTTTTCCCATACAAATCAATGAAAGAAATCTGGTTGGTTTTGGCCCCACCCACTTTTCTGAATTTTAATCCCAGTCCCCTGGTGACCAACTGTACCAAGTTTGAGGACCCTGCTATTAACTGTCTAAAAGCGGCAGCAGTTTTACATTTTCCCATTTAAATGAATGGCTGAAATTTGTCTGTGGTAGACTCTGCCCACTTTTTCTAAATTTTAAACCCAGTCACCCAGCGACCCAGTGGGCCAAGTTTGGGAACTCTGGCTTTTATACTGTGAGAATTACAGCTGTTTACATATTCTCATTGAAGTCAATAGGGAAAATCTGATTGGTTGGTTGTGGCTCCGCCCACTTTTTGGGGTCCCCAAAATGTGACAGAATGTTTTAGCATCACCCCATGACTAAGTGACCCAAGTTTGGTGAGAGTAACTTCAAAGCTGTACGAGTGGCGAAAGTTTCAAGTTTTCCAACGAAAGTCTATGGGAAAAATAAGGTCTTCGGGGGTCCACCACAGGGGCACGGAGGGTGGGATTGCTTAAAAAAGCACAAGCAATCTATTCGGGTATGAGCCAAACAAGTGTGCAAAGTTTCATAATTGTACTCCTGAAACTCTGGGAGGAGTAGCGTATAGAAAATTGCTAAATGTTCATTGGCTGGTGGTAGCTCCGCCCACTTTGGGTGCCCCCCAAAATACTTATTTTAATTTGGGGTGACACCAACAATATGTGGTCCGAGTTTGGGGAGTGTAGCTTCAAAATTGTACGAGTGACAGCGATTTTAAATTTTTCCCTGTCAAAGTCAATACGAAAAATGGGGGCTTCTGGGGTCTGCCGCAGGGGCGCGGAGGGTGGGATCGCTTAATAAAGCACAAGCAGCGTACTTCACTATAAGACGAATAAGTGTGGAAAGTGTGGCGCTTGAACCCCTAAAACTGTAGGAGGCGTAGCGTACAGAAAATGGGGGGCGCTAATAATAATAACTAGATGGTGTCGTTTCTGAAGAAACCACAGGATGTTGGCTATGTGTCTGATTGGCTGCATGTGGCTCCGCCCACCTTGCCAAATTTTAACCCCAGTCACCCAGTGACCCAGTGTGCCAAGTCTGGGAACTCTGGCTTTAATAATGTGAGAATTACAGCTGTTTACATTTTACCATTGAAGTCAATAGGGAAAATCTGATTGGCTGTTTTTGGCCCCGCCCACTTTCAAAATTTTAATCCCAGTCCCCCTGTGACCGACTGTGCCAAGTTTGAAGTCCCTGCCATTAACAGTAAAAGAATGACAGCAACTTATATATTGACATTGATTAGCAATAGGTAACATTTGATTGGCTGTTTTAAGCTCCGCCCATTTTTCTAAATTTTAACATTAACCACCATGTCATGGTCTGTGCCAAGTTTTGGACCTCTGGCTTTAAAACTGTGAGAGTGGCAGTATTTGAAAGCTTTACATTGAAGTGCATTGGTTAAATTTGATTGGATGCTAGTGGCTCCGCCCACTTTTTTTTATTTTTTGACCGCAATCACCCAGTGAGTAACTGAGCCAAGTTTGGGACACCTGGCATTTAAACTGTGATAATAGCAGCAGTTTATCATTTTTCATTAAGGTCAATGGCTGAAATCTGATTGGCTGTTGTTACCCCGCCCCCTTTTTTTACTAATTGCGAACCACAGTCACTCAGTCACTAACACTCCAAAGTTTATGAATGCTGGCATTTAACGTGTAAAAATGGCAGCAGTTTTATTGTTTTCTATTGAAAATCAATGAATGACATTTGATTGGTTGCTGGTGGCTCCACCCACTTTTTCAAAATTTGAAGTGTAAATCCCCAGGGACCACATTTGCGATATTCGAAGTCCCTGACATCAATATTGTGAGAATGGCAGCTTTTTTAATTTTTCCCATTTAAATCAATTAACGAAATCTGATTGGTCGGTTTTGGCTCTGCCCACTTTTATGAATTTTAATCCCAGTCCCCCAGTGACCAACTGTGTCAAGTGTCAGGACCCTACCATTAACCGTCTAAGAGCAGCAGCAATTTTTATTTTTCCCATTTAAACTAATGGCTGAAATTTGATTGGCTGTGGTAGACTCCATCCACTTTTAATACATTTTAAACCCAGTCACCCAGTGACCCACTATGCCAAGTCTGGGAACTCTGGCTTTAATACTTTGAGAATTACAGCTGTTTACATTTTCTCATTGCAGTCAATAGGGAAAATCTGATTGGTTGTTTGTGGCTCCACCCACTTTTTTGGGTCCCCAAAATGTGACAGAATGTTTCAGCTTCACTCCCTGACCAAGTGACCCCAGTTTGGTGAGTGCAACTCATTCTGTGGTTGGACTTCCAGGAGTGAACTGGTCTCTGGAGCTCTGCTCCCAAGGTCTCTTCTGCGGTGTGCCTGGCTGAATATCTATACAGGAGGAGCGGAGGAGATCTGAACTTTAAGGCCCTGCTTAGGCCTTTAGCCGGCAGGAGCCTGCTTTGCAGGCCGGCTGCTCCAGGATGGAACAGCCGGCTCGGAAACCCCCTGATCCTGCTTGCTCAAGAGGGGAAGGCACTGCAGCCACGATGGACACTGTGACATGGGTGCGCGAAGTGGCTGAGTGCTATGACGTGATAAAAGGTCTGAAGCTACAGTTAAAAACCGCCATTTTTCGTTATGGGATGAAGTGGCAGCCTAACTTCTTGAAAATGGATCCCGAGCTGGTAGACCTAAAGAGGAGGATTAAAGAACAAAAAAACATCTTGCAAAGCTTGAAAGACTGCGGAGGACTTATGTGTGAAGCCCCGGTAAGTCGTGGAATATTTCAAGCTATCCTGTCTGACGATGATGAATCCTGGGGTGAAGGTGAAAATGACTGTATGATAGTAGAGGAGGGCAGTACACCTTTTAGGCAGTCTAATCAAGCTTTAAGTGGGGTGGAAGAGAGCTTTCCTTCTTCTGCTTGCCTGCAGTCAAACCTGTCACCCATGTGTATAAAGACTGAGGATGAAGATGAAACAATTACTGAAATCACTGTGGGTGCTAACTCACCTAGTACTGTGACTTTAACTACTGATGTTTGCAGCAAGGGTATGAGAATCTTACCTGTGGGAGTCTTACCATCAGCTGGGGCTGTTTAGGTGCATGATGGTGTGGGAGGTGCTATAGTATCCTCCCTGGATCCTGAGCCTAGGCAGCCTGAAGGTGGAGATGGATCTTTGAGCCAGAAGTCCAAGGGTGGTGATGGTAGTGAAGGAGGATTGGAGGAGAGGAGGAGACCAACTGTTCCTGCTGCTGTTCCTGGTGCTCTGGCACATAATATGAAAGAGGCAGCAGAGAATGACGAGCATCGCAACGCGGCGCCCGCGACCGGAAGTGACGTCACGGGCACTTCCGGTTTTGCCGCGACCACTTCCGGTTTCGCCGCGGCCACTTCCGGTTCGGCGGAGGGGGACAATTTCCAAAGCGGCAGACGCAGGAGGATTACAAGAAGGTCTAAGCTGCCCCTAACAAAGGTGGGAAGGAAAGCTGCGTGGAAAAGGCGCAATATTAAGCGCCTGAACCCCCAAATGGAGGAGGTTATTTCTGATCCTGATACTCAGGGTGAGCAGGAGTTTACAGCAACTGTCAAAACTGTAAGCCCTTCAGGAGAAGGGGCTAACTTTGAGAATGTGCCTATAAGTTGTGGGGAAGAAATGGATTGCATTCCCACATCTGTGAATCCTGATCCCAAACTAGGAAATGGTAAAGTAAATGTACCTATAAGTGTAAATAAGTGCCATGCAGAGAATGTGGACATTTTGCCTGCTATATGTGATGACAGGAAATTGCTTCCGAGTGTTGCCAGTGTTACAAATCCTGATAATGAGAAATCTGGTGTTTTGCGAAAAACAATTGATAGTATACCTTCAGAGGTGTGTAAAGTTAAAGAATGTACTGTGTTGCTGCAGGATGTAGAAAAAGATACAATTGCTAAAAAGATTAAGGAAACAGTTGTTACGAAATGTGAAACAATCTATGGTGATGTGAACGTTATTTATGGTGATGTTGGAAGTACTGATATAATTATTGAAGAAAATGTGTCAGGTAAATTGTCTATAGTGGAAGATAGAAAGGAGCGGGTTTTGGATGGGGCAGAGGGGTCGGCCAAATTGGGTGTATCGGCAGGCGCATCGGGGGAATCTGAGGTGACTCCTGATGCGCCGGTTGATATAGACGGGGTGCTGGGTGACTTCTACTCAGAGACCAGGAGATACATAATTACAGCAAATGATTTGTTCATTTTTGATGTTAAAACAGCCAAAGAGCTGGAATCAGGGTCCATAAAATGTAACCCAAACCTGAATAAGATTTCCTCTGTTGGTTTAAAAACTGAAAAAGGTGTACAAGCAGAATTCAAGGTCGGAGATAATAGATTTAGAATCATTGAAGATCACCTCCTCAGATATGACTCTAGTGGTAAAGAGATCTTCAGGGATAAGATGTTAGGTGTGGGTGGAAGTCACCCATCACTCTGTCCGGGGCCGCCCCCTTTGCCCCCAGCATACATTCCGCCAGCTACAGCAAAAGTGGGTGAAGTACCGCAGTCAGTTGGGGTGGTGGGAGGAGGGAAGGTGGTACCTGCAGCCAGAACAGGTTCACGTCCCGAGGTGTCTTATGCCCAGGTGACTGGGAAACAGTCAGTGAGAGGCCAACCGGTGGGTGGGAAGAGAGTACCTGCTCTCCTGGAGTCTAATGCTGAGGTGCCCACTTCTGGGAGGAGAAATGCGGTTAGACTGAAGTGGGTCGGGGAAGGTGGAATTCCCAGCAGAAAGGATTTTTTAGGTCTCCTCCTGGGTATGGGCATCAAGGCTCAGGACATTTTTGCCATCTTAGCTCCAGGAGACCCCCCAAGTTACTACGATGTGAGCTTTGTAACATCTAGTGGTATGGATTTCTTTTTGGAAGAAAGGAGCAGGCTGAGTGATTCAACCTGGAAAAATTTTATAGCTACGCCAATGTCAAAACAGTCATTAACCAAAAAAGCTCACATCGTGGTAACGAATGAGTCCATCCCGGTGAAAGATATTCTCCTTTGGATCAATCATTTCGCTGAAGTGGTGTCCCCGATTCACAAAGTCCTTGGCGACCTGGATATTTGGTGGGGGGGATATGAGGTGACTATTAAAATCCGCCAAAAAAATGGCGTGGCTACTCATGTCCCCCGATCAGCCCTTATTGGGAGAGATAAGATCACAGTCTTTTATCCAGGTCAGCCAAGGGTTTGTAATCGTTGTAACAGCAGGGGACATCTAAGTTACAGCTGTCAGACCCCGCGGTGTCATTTGTGTCAGGAGATTGGGCATCTTGCAAAAGACTGTAGTAAAATCAAGTGTAACTTATGCTTTCAGTTCGGTCATCCATATATCAAGTGCCCACTCTTCGACCTAAATGTACCGCGGGAGGTGGAGGAGGACATGAGGCAACCCATGCATGAGGAGGATCTGGTGTTTGATCCCAACCCCCCCAGTGTTTCTAGTCAGTCTGTCCCTCCTAATGTGTCTATCCTTGAGTCTGTACAGAATGTTGTTCCTCCATCTGTGTCCCCTTCCAATGATCCCTCCTCATGTAGGTCCTCCAAGGAAACCAAGCAGAAGTCTGGCAGATCCAAGGGAGAATACTCCACCCGGGATGCAGCGGGGGGTGCAGGTCTCTCTTCAGGGGGTCCTGAGCCGCCTGAACATGGGAAGGACAGTGAGAGGAGAGGGTCCTCTGGATCCGCTTCTCAGGACTGTCCTGTGGGAGGCTCAAAAGTCTCCTCTTCATCTCTTTCTCTTTTTTCTTCAAGCATTCTTTCCTATACCCCTTCCCAATCCGTTCCTCAAACTCCGATTCACACAAATCCTTCCCCTCGACCCCCTTTTACCTCTTCTTCCCAGCTTTCACAACTGTCCTCTTCTAAGTTAGAGCCTTCTGGGGGTTGTCCAGAAATTCAGGGAGGCCTAGCGCCTTCTTTGGAGGATGGAGGACCTTTAGAGGGCAAATGGGAAAGTGTGAAAAAAAGGACAAAGAGACCTTCATTTAAAGAAAAAAAAATCAAAGAAAGATTGGAGGAAAAAGATCAAAAAAGGCAGGATGTCCTCCTTTCTTATAGGTATGCTGCCTTAGAGGAGGAAAATTCTCCTGGAGAGGAAATGGAGGTTTCAACACCTGACCAGGGAGATGCCGCATAGATTGTCTATACGTATATTGTCAATGTTCGTGTTTTTCCTTTTAGTTTTATGTCCTAGTGTACAGTTAACTGTAGGAAAAACTTCAAATATTCTGATGGCGGTTCCCCCTCCACTCAGGCTGGCAACAATCAATGTTGCCAGTATAAAATCATCCAGAGCTCGAGAATTGGCTTTTGATTTTCTTAGTCGTTTTGACGCCGATGTGATATTTTTGCAAGAGACCAGCCTCACGTCCTTGGCTGATATTCATCTGGCCAAGCGGGATTGGAGACCTGGGCCCAGTTACTGGTCTCTTGCAGCCGAGCCTGGTAGTGGAGTTGCGGTTCTTTTCAGGACCGGTATGGTAACCTGCCGGCGAATAGTTGAAGTAGAGATGGGAAGATGTCTGGTCTTAGACGTCATTCTGAAGGGACAAAACCTCAGGCTAATCAACATCTATGGCCCACACTCCATTTGGGGGAGGAAGAATCTCTTTAGAATGGTCAAGCCCTTCCTTTTTACTGCTCAGCCTGTAGTCTTCGGTGGTGACTTTAACACCGTGGTTAGGCTTATGGACAGGACGGGTACCGTGACTCGGCTGAGCAGCGATAGTAATTTTCTAGTTAGTGCAGTTAATGATGCTGGTTTGGTAGATGTGCACGTTCGACACTCTCCAAACCTCACTGGGTTCACCTTTTATAGTGGTAGTCATAGGAGTAGAATAGATAGGTTTTTTGTTAAGGGGAGTTCTGTCACTTCAACCCCGCGGTTGCAGGCGGTAGAATTCTCCGATCACTGTATTCTGTCGGTAGATTTGAATGTTTCCGATGCTCCTCCCAGGGGTAAGGGAATTTGGAGATTAAATTCGTCCTTACTGTCGGAAGAAACGATAAGACAATCTGTCGAGGAGTTTTTTCAGGCACAGGTTACCATCCTGGACTGCTTTAGCAACAAGTCTGAGTGGTGGGAAGTGGTCAAAAAGCGTGTGGTTGGACTCTTTAAGAGCCTAGCAAGAAAGAAACAAATTAGTAAACATGTTGCTTACCAGCGACTGAGAAAGAGGCTTGAAGTTCTTGTTTCGGAAGGCGGAAGTCAGGGGGAGATTTCTGAGGTCAAATCTCAACTTAAGCAGCAGCAGTATGACCGGTTGTCTTCTTTGGTTCTGGAAAGGGATCATGGGAAATACCACTCGCCTGACCCTTATCAGAATTGCAAACAAAGTGCAACGCTTAAGACGGTCAGTGCATTCAGGGATGCCTCGGGATCCGTGGCAAAGTCCAGGTCGTGGATCCTGGGCATCGCTAGAGATTTTTACGCTGATCTGCTCAGGAAGAGGCCACTTGACCAAGCAGGGATGGAAAGCTTCTTGGCTTCCATACCAGGTTTGGAAGATGTAGATATTTCTGATACAGATTTGACGGGAGACATCACTGCTGATGAGGTAGCAACTGCTATTGATAGCATTGCAACTAAAAAGACCCCTGGCCCAGATGGTTTGACGGCTGAATTTTATAAGGCTTTTAAGTCATTCTTGGCGCCACAATTGGCAGACGTGTTTAACGATTGTCTTGCTGAGGGAGAGCTGTCACCCTCCATGAGACAGTCAGCAGTGATTTTGTTGTCAAAGGGTAAAGATCCTGAGATGATTGAGAATTGGCGTCCCATCAGCCTTCTCAACATCGACAGAAAGATTCTGGCTAAGATTTTATTCTGGCGTTTATCCCAGGTAACGTGCGTACTTTCTCGCCATCAGCACTGCTCTGTTCAGGGTAAAGGCACATTTTCAGCGGTGTTAGCTGTTCGGGAAGTCCTGGAGCGGTGCAGGGCTGAGGGTTGGGGAAAGTATTTACTGGCGCTGGATCAGTCAAAAGCTTTTGATCGAGTCGATCATGAGTACCTGTGGCGGTTACTCAGTGTGTATGGTCTACAGGATGGTTTTATCAATTGGCTCCGTGTATTATACAAAGGGGCTGAAAGTTTCATGCTTGTTAATGGTTGGGTTGGTCAGCCTTTTGAGGTGAGCTCGGGGGTCCGACAGGGTTGCCCCTTAAGCTCATTGCTGTATGTGTTCGCAATCGACCCCTTCGTGAGAAGGTTAGATGGCAGTTCACTCAGTGGTGTTCCGGTGGGCATCCCTGGTGTCTCATCCTTGAAAGTGATGGCCTATGCTGATGATGTTACTGTTGTGGTCTCTGAGCCAGAAGAGGCGGAGGTAGTGGTTGCAGAGATTGCAAGGTACTCATTGGCATCCAATTCCAAGGTCAATCATGATAAAAGTGAAATTTTCTGGATGGGGAAAAATGGAGAAAGCTTTGTACTTCCTGACTCCTTTCCTGTGCCCCAGGACAAAATCAAAGTTCTTGGCATCACATTTGGCCCAGGTGATTATGGCCTGCAAAATTGGGAATGTAGACTTGAAGATGTCAGCACGAAGGTAGCCCACTGGAAGGGTTGGAACTTAACCCTAAGGGAAAGGATAGACTTGATCAAAACTTATCTGATTCCAGCAATGTTATATGTCAGTTACGTTGCAATCTTGCCAGAGTCTCTGTATGCGAGGATCCTCTCTTTGTTCTTTCAAATGCTCTGGAAGAACAAATTGAACCCGGTACGCAGAAATGTAACTTACAAAATCAGGCAGGAGGGTGGCTTAGGAATGGTCAACCCGGTTGTTTTCTTCACTCTGATTTTCATTAAGTATAATTTTGGTAACATGCTTTCAGAGGACCCGCCTGATTGGGTAAGCCTCTTCCGTATCTGGTATGAACCTTTTCTCACGAGGTGGGAGAGTGGTGGCTCAGTGAAGAGTCGGGCGGTTCGCAGTGGCTATCTTCCGGCTTATGTTGCTCCGTGTTTGAAGAAACTAAGGCAGTGGGGATTGAGTGTGGAGGATGTCAGGTCGGTTGAGAGGCGAGTCCTCACAGACCGGGTGATTGATTCCTATTTTCATGACTCACTGTCCTTGAGAGATTGCCCAAGCACAATGATGGAGGAGGGCTTGCGTTTAATTAACTCACCGCGTATTCCAAACAAATTGAGGGACATTGCTTGGCTTTCTTTCCACGGCAAACTCTATGTTAGAGGAAACATGAAGTTCATGAGAGTGGCAGATCGTGTGTGTCCTCGGGAGGAGTGTAATGGCGTTGAGGAGACCATGGACCACTTTCTGATGGAGTGTCCCTTTAACCTAGATGTGTACAAAGAGGTGGGCAGGGCTCTGAGGATCCCTTTCCTGAGGCGTCTGAGTTACGCAGAGTGGGCATATGGAGCATTCACATCACGCCGGGGTTTTGATTTGTGCACTTTATATATAGTTAGCTTAGTGGTTAGACAGCACACTTGGCTTGCACGGTGCGATGTAGCAATTAGGCAGAAAATCCTACCTGTCCGATTGGTAGCACAGGACATTCTGGGTGAGGTCGGGAAAATTCGGTGCTTGGAGAGGAAGAAACTGGGGAGAGGACCTTGGGTTCTAGCGTGGCAGAACATCAAGCCTCCTTAAACCAGGGAAAGCCTCTTCGTTGGGTGAGCTTGCTATTCCTCAACTTTCACTATTAGATTTTGATATTTTTCATCATATTTTTTGAAGATCGGCTGCAGACATATAGGCGTTTCTTACAGTTAATGTTTTGTGTTGGGTATTTTTTTTTTTTTTTTTTTTTTTTTTTTGTTGTCCTGTTAGTTTTTGATAAGTTTGTATTGTGGAGTTTTGTATTAAATGTTTGTTCATTGTTTAGGGTCCGTATGGATGTGGTATAGATGTTATTGTTTTTTTTTTTTTTTTTTTTTTTTTTTGGGCCTTATGTATGTATGTTGTACTGTAGGTGTTGTTTTGCACATTGTCTTGGTGATAGTTTATGTTGTCATGTCTTGTTTTTATGGATGGTAGTATGGTTGGGTATCTCCCTGGGTTTTTTTTTTTTTCCGACCTCAGATGCAATGGTTAATTTTGTGAGACCTCTTGATATAAGTTTATGTATTATACTTTTGTTATTGTGGAAAGGCGTTTGACCTTATGTTTTTCTGTTGATTATGGTATATTATGTGACAAGAACATGCATACTTTTATTTATTTATTATGTTTTATGTATGTATGTTTAAGATAAGAAAACTTTTACAATAAAAATCAAAAGTTTCAAAATTTCCAATGAAAGTCTATGGGAAAAATGGGGTCTTTGGGGGTCCGCCACAGGGGCCCGGAGGGTGAAATTGCTTAAAAAAGCACAAGCAACCTATTCGGGTATGAACCGAACAAGTGTGCAAAGTTTCAGAATTCTACTCCTTAAACTCTGGGAGGAGTAGCGTATAGAAATTTGCTAAATTTTCATTGGCCGCTGGTAGGTCCGCCTAATTTGGGGTGAGCCCCCAAAATACATCTTTTTATTTGGGGTGACACCAACCATATGTGGTCCGAGTTTGGGGAGTGTAGCTTCAAAATTGTACGAGTGGCAGTGATTTTAAATTTTTCCTTGTCAAAGTCAATATGAAAAAAGGGGTCTTCCGGGGTCCGCCGCAGGGGCCCGGAGGGTGCGATCGCTTAATAAAGCACAAGCAACGTACTTCGCTTGTTTGGCGCTTCTACCCCTAAAACTGTAGGAGGAGTAGCGTATAGAAAATGGGGGGGGGCGCCTATAATAATAAGAAGAACTAGATGGTGTCGTTTCTGAAGAAACCACAGGATGTTGGCTATGTGTCTGATTGGCTGTATGTGGCTCCGCCCACCTTGTCAAATTTTAACCCCAGTGACCCAGTGTGCCAAGTCTGGGAACTCTGGCTTTAATACAGTGAGAATTACAGCTGTTTACATTTTCCCATTGAAGTCAATAGGGAAAATCTGATTGGCTATTTTTGGCCCCACCCACTTTTCAAATTTTAATCCCAGTCCCCCTGTGACTGACTGTGCCAAGTTTGAAGTCCCTGCCAGTAACAGTAAAAGAATGACAGCAACTTATATATTGACATTGAATAGCAATAGGTAACATTTGATTGGCTGTTTTAAGCTCCGCCCATTTTTCTAAATTTTAAAATTAACCACCATGTCATGGTCTGTGCCAAGTTTTGGACCTCTGGCTTTAAAACTGTGAGAGTGGCAGTATTTAAAAGTTTTACATTGAAGTGCATAGGTGAAATTTGATTGAATGTTAGTGGCTCCACCCACTTTTCCTGTTTTTGACCGCAGTCACCCAGTGAATAACTGAGCCAAGTTTGGGACACCTAGCATTTAAACTGTGATTTTAGCAGTGGTTTATCATTTTTCATTAAGGTCAATGGCTGAAATCTGATTGGCTGTTGTTGCCCCGCCCCCTTTTTTCCTACTTGTGAACCACAGTCACCCAGTGACTAACACTCCAAAGTTTGTGAATGCTGGCATTTAACGTGTAAAAATGGCAGCAGTTTTATATTTTTCCATTGAAAATCAATGAATGAAATTTGATTGGTTGCTGGTGGCTACGCCCACTTTTTCAGAACTTGAAGTGGAAACCCCCAGGGACCACATTTGCGATATTCGAGGTCCCTGACATCAATATTGTGAGAATGGCAGCCTTTTTAATTGTTCCCATTTAAATCAAGCAAAGAAATCTGATTGGTCGGTTCTGGCTCTGCCCACTTTTATGTATTTTGAGTGTTGACGTATAACATAAAATCTGATGGAAAGTGCCGGAAAGTCCTATCTGCTTCCACCGAGCCCCTCTTGTGATGTCATAATAGCCCCATGTTTACCTCTGGTGATGTCAGGGAAGTGATGTCATAATAGCCGTGTGTGTATATAAGCAGAGGTTGAGCATTGAGAGGCTCACTTTTGTCTCCACTTGCACAAGTGAAGACGATTGATTTTGCTCTCGAGCAATTTACTCATTAGTGAGATTCTCATTGGTGAACTATGTTGCGCTGCTGTAAAAGGCACCGCAAAATGAACCTCAGGCTTGAGGTTCAGCAGCCCTCTGTACAGCCAGCTGCCAATGCTGACCCAGAGCCACAACCACCAGCTAGGGGAAGAGCCCAGGCAGCTGTGCGTTCTATCAGGGCTTTCTTGGGCAGACTGTTCTACTGCTGTAGACCTGCCCCATCTACCGGGCGTTCTGCATTAGCACTGGAATATGTGGTATCGGATGATTCCGGTCATGTGGTGGAGGGAGTAGCTGGGTACCCAGCACCGGGATATCAGATATCGGTTATTTCACCTTATGTGGAGGAAGCAGAAGAGGCTGATGATTCTGGTCATGTGGTGGAGGAAGTAGCTGGGGAACCAGCGCCAGGATATCAGCTTTCTGATGTTTTTCCTTATGTGGATGTGGAGGAGAAGAAAGAAGCTGATGATTCCGGTCATGTGGTGGAGGAAGTAGCTGGGGAACCAGCGCCGGGATATCAGTTATCGGATGTCTCCCCCTTGGATGTTGACGAAGCAGAAGAAGCTGATGATTCCGGTCATGTGGAGGAGGTAGTAGCTGGGGAACCAGCGCCGGGATATCAGTTGTCGGATGTTTCACCTTTTGTGAATGTGGACTTAGGAGCTGATGATTCTGGTCATGTGGTGGAGGAAGTAGCTGGGGAACCAGCGCCAGGGTATCAGCTTTCTGATGTTTCACCTCGTGTGGATGTGAAGGAGAAGGAAGAGGCTGATGATTCCGGTCATGTGGTGGAGGAAGTAGCTGGGAAACCAGCGCCGGGATATCAGTTATCGGATATCTTCCACTTGGATGTTGACGAAGCAGAAGAAGCTGATGATTCCGGTCATGTGGAGGAGGAAGTAGCTGGGGAACCAGCGCCGGGATATCAATTGTCGGATGTTTCACCTTTTATGGATGTGGACTTAGGAGCTGATGATTCTGGTCATGTGGTGGAGGAAGTAGCTGGGGAACCAGCGCCGGGATATCAGCTTTCTGATGTTTCACCTCGTGTGGATGTGAAGGAGAAGGAAGAGGCTGATGATTCCGGTCATGTGGTGGAGGAAGTAGCTGGGAAACCAACGCCGGGATATCAGTTATCGGATATCTCCCCCTTGGATGTTGACGAAGCAGAAGAAGCTGATGATTCCGGTCATGTGGTGGAGGAAGTAGCTGGGGAACCAGCGCCGGGATATCAGTTGTCGGATGCTTCAGCTTTTGTTGATGTGGACTTAGGAGTTGATGATTCTGGTCATGTGGTGGAGGAAGTAGCTGGGGAACCAGCGCCAGGATATCAGCTTTCTGATGTTTCACCTCGTGTGGATGTGGAGGAGAAGGAAGAGGCTGATGATTCCGGTCATGTGGTGGAGGAAGTAGCTGGGGAACCAGCGCCGGGATATCAGTTATCGGATGTCTCCCTCTTGGATGTTGACGAAGCGGAAGAAGCTGATGATTCCGGTTATGTGGTGGAGGAAGTAGCTGGGGAACCAGCGCCGGGATATCAGTTGTCGGATGCTTCAGCTTTTGTTGATGTGGACTTAGGAGCTGATGATTCCGGTCATGTGGTGGAGGAAGTAGCTGGGGAACCAGCGCCGGGATATCAGCTTTCTGATGTTTCACCTCATGTGGATGTGAAGGAGAAGGAAGAGGCTGATGATTCCGGTCATGAGGTGGAGGAAGTAGCTGGGGAACCAGCGCCGGGATATCAGTTGTCGGATGCTTCAGCTTTTGTTGATGTGGACTTAGGAGCTGATGATTCTGGTCATGTGGTGGAGGAAGTAGCTGGGGAACCAGCGCCAGGATATCAGCTTTCTGATGTTTCACCTCGTGTGGATGTGAAGGAGAAGGAAGAAGCTGATGATTCCGGTCATGTGGTGGAGGAAGTAGCTGGGGAACCAGCGTCGGGATATCAGTTGTCGGATATCTCCCTCTTGGATGTTGACGAAGCAGAAGAAGCTGATGATTTCGGTCATGTGGTGGAGGAAGTAGCTGGGGAACCAGCGCCGGGATATCAGTTGTCGGATGTTTCACCTTTTGTGGATGTGGACTTAGGAGCTGATGATTCTGGTCATGTGGTGGAGGAAGTAGCTGGGGAACCAGCGCCAGGATATCAGCTTTCTGATGTTTCACCTCGTGTGGATGTGGAGGAGAAGGAAGAGGCTGATGATTCCGGTGATGTGGTGGAGGAAGTAGCTGGGGAACCAGCGCTGGGATATCAGTTATCGGATGTCTCCCCCTTGGATGTTGGCGAAGTGGAAGAAGCTGATGATTCCGGTCATGTGGTGGAGGAAGCAGCTGGGGAACCAGCGCCGGGATATCAGTTGTCGGATGCTTCAGCTTTTGTCGATGTGGACTTAGGAGCTGATGATTCCGGTCATGTGGAGGAGGAAGTAGCTGGGAAACCAGCGCCGGGATATCAGCTTTCTGATGTTTCACCTCGTGTGGCGAAGGAGGAAGAAGCTGGCCCGAGTGGAATCCAGACCATCAGGAAGCCACTGACTTTGGGCAGCTTCAACTTCCATAAACTTCTTGGAGAGGGGTCATTTGGCAAGGTTTACCTTGCTTCCCACCGAGCCAGAGACCAACAGCTGGCCATTAAAATGGTCAAGAAAAGGCCATTTATAAAGTATAATGACCCTGAGGAAATATTCATGGAGTGTCAGGTATTGAAGACCCTTGGGAAGGGTCCCTTTATCACTCAGCTCTACGGTACATTCCAGTCAAAGAATTACCTCTGCTTTGCCATGGAGTACCTGAGCGGGGGAGATCTGATGACACTTCTAGATGATGCTGACAAGCCATTTGACATTACGACCCTGAGACTGTTTGCTGCGCAGATGGTTATCGGCCTGGAGTACATCCACTCCAAGGGTGTCATCCACAGAGACATCAAGCCGGAAAACATCCTCCTGGACGGAGTCGGGAACATAAAGATTGCTGACTTCGGCCTGGCAGTGCAAGATGTCTTTGGGGATGACATGGTTGAAGGATGTAACGGGAGCTTGCACTATATGGCCCCGGAGGTGTTCCTAGAGATGGACTACGAACACTCAGTAGACTTCTTCTCTACGGGAATCATGCTTTTTTTGATGGCATGCCTCAAACACCCATTCATGGACAAGTGGGAGAAGGATGAGGCTGTCATCAAAAACTCCATTTATTACAATTATCCAGACTACCCGCCGGAGATGGACCCCACACTGAAAGACTTCCTGGAGAAGCTACTGTGTAAAAACCAGGAAGCGCGTAAAGATCAGATGAAAAACCTGAGGGAAGAGCCGTTCTTCATTTCCATAGACTGGAAGGCTGTGGAGTCCGGAGGGGTGTGGCCCCCATTCCGTGTGGAACCACCATAGGAAGAGCCGAGAGAGACCCCTACTCACTTGGACAACAACAACACTAGTACTATAATAGTTACATAGCTATAATAAAATGTGTAAAAATGACAGCAGTTTTATTGTTTTCTATTAAAAATCAATGAATGAAATTTGATTGGTTGCGGGTGGCTCCGCCCACTTTTCCTAAACTTGGAGTGGAAACCCCCAGCGACCACATTTGCGATATTCGAGGGCCCTGACATCAATATTGTGAGAATGGCAGCCTTGTTAATTTTTCCCATTTAAATCAATCAAAGAAATCTGATTGGTCGGTTTTGGCTCCGCCCACTTTTATGAATTTTAATCCCAGTCCCCCAGTGACCAACTGTGCCAAGTGTCAGGACCCTGCCACTAACCGTCTAAGAGCAGCAGCAATTTTTTTTATTTTTCCCTTTTAAACTAATGGCTGAAATTTGATTGGCTGTGGTAGACTCTGCCCACTTTTTATAAATTTTAAACCCAGTCACCCAGTGACCCACTGTGCCAAGTCTGGGAACTCTGGCTTTAATACTGTGAGAATTGCAGCGGTTTACATTTTCCCATTGAAGTCAATAGGGTAAATCTGATTGGTTGTGTGTGGCTCCGCCCACTTTTTTGGGTCCCCAAAATGTGACAGAATGTTTCAGCTTCACCCCATAACCAAGTGACCCAAGTTTGGTGAGGCGGTTGTCAGTCTGAACTGGATCACTGAGGGGAGAGCATTGACTGTTGGAGCTCTGCTCAAAGGACCTATCCGTGGTGTGCCTGTCCGACCATCAGTGCAGGAGGAGCGGAGATAGTCCGAACTTTAAGGCCCTGCTTAGGCCTTTCGTCGGCAGGAGCCTACCTTGCAGGCCGGCTGTCTCAGGATGGAGCAGGCGGCTCCAAAGCACCCTGATCCCACTGGCTTGGGAAGGGGAGGAACATTGACTGTGAAGGACACTGTAGCTTGGGTGCACGCAGTTGATGAATGCTGTTTCTTGATAAAAACTTTGAAGTTCCAGCTAAAGAATGCAATGTTTCGCTACGGAGTGAAATGGCAATCGAGCTTTCTGAATATGGACCCTGAACTGGTAAGCCTGAGACAGAGGATCCGTGAGCAGCAGGCTGTGCTTGAGGGCCTGAAAGCTTACGGGGGACCTATGAGTGAGGCCCTGGTGTGTCGTCAGAGGTTCCAAGCCATGTTAGCAAACAGTGATGATGAATATCTGAACGGAGGTGAGGGAGATTGCGTGGTTATGGAGAAAGGCAGTACGCCTGAGGAGCCTTCTGGTCAGGCGTCTCTCTTACCTGCCATGCATCAACCTACTGAGCAAATTACAGCTGTGCATGTTAAAACTGAAGTTGATGAAGATACGATCTTGGAGGGGATTGTCGGGAGGGAATCTTCCAAGACAGAGGTGGATAATGTATGTAAAGATGATAAAGCTTCCCTAACAGTCAAAGATGGTGGCAAATACGTTAAAAACTTTACCTGTGGGGGTGTTGCCGTTGTCAGGGGCTGTGCAGATACATGATGGTTTGGGAGGCGTTATACAAACCTCCCTGGATCCTGACCCTGAGCAGTCAGCATCTGGAGATGATGGTGTGAGCCAAGAGTCCAAAGGACTCATGCAGGTAGAAGGCATATTGCAAAAATGGTAAAATCCCCCATAGGCTTTCATTAGGCCCCTATTTCACTTTCCAAAATCTCAAATCTTTTCAAAGGGCAATGGCTCAGCAGTGGCAAATTTTCTAGCATTGTAGGAACTGTTAGGGGGATCATAACTGGTGAGTTTCGGGTCCCTAGGCCAAAGAGGTCATAGCCTAGGGTCACAAAAACCTGTTTATTTGGGCTATTTCAATGGTAGTAATGCTGATGTACATAAATCGCAGCCATGGCCGTTAGCAACGTTTGAATTTCACGAAATGTCTCATGCAGGTAGAAGACATATTGTTAGACTTGGATTCCAAAGATGGGGTCCCTACATTTCTGCAAACCAGAGTTACAGGGGTCCAAAATTGGTAAAATCCCCCATAGGCTTTCATTGCCTCCCTATTTCACTTTCCAAAATCTCACATCTTTTCAAAGGGCAATTGCTCAGCAGTGGCAAATTTTCTAGCATTGTAGGGACCCTTAGGGGGAACATGACTGGTGAGTTTCGGGCCCCTAGGCCAAAGAGGTCATAGCCTAGGGTCACAAAAACCTGTTTATTTGGGCTATTTCAATGGTAGTGATGCTGACGTACATAAATCGCAGCCATGGCCGTTAGCAACGTCTGAATTTCACGAAATGTCTCATGCAGGTAGAAGACATATTGTTAGACTTGGATTCCAAAGATGGGGTCCCTACATCTCTGCAAACCAGAGTTACAGGGGTCCAAAATTGGTAAAATCCCCCATAGGCTTTCATTGCCTCCCTATTTCACTTTCCAAAATCTCACATCTTTTCAAAGGGCAATTGCTCAGCAGTGGCAAATTTTCTAGCATTGTAGGGACCCTTAGGGGGAACATGACTGGTGAGTTTCGGGCCCCTAGGCCAAAGAGGTCATAGCCTAGGGTCACAAAAACCTGTTTATTTGGGCTATTTCTATGGTAGTGATGCTGACGTACATAAATCACAGCCATGGCCGTTAGCAACGTCTGAATTTCACGAAATGTCTCATGCAGGTAGAAGACATATTGTTAGACTTGGATTCCAAAGATGGGGTCCCTACATCTCTGCAAACCAGAGTTACAGGGGTCCAAAATTGGCAAAATCCCCCATAGGCTTTTATTGCCTCCCTATTTCACTTTCCAAAATCTCACATCTTTTCAAAGGGCAATTGCTCAGCAGTGGCAAATTTTCTAGCATTGTAGGGACCCTTAGGGGGAACATGACTGGTGAGTTTCGGGCCCCTAGGCCAAAGAGGTCATAGCCTAGGGTCACAAAAACCCGTTTATTTGGGCTATTTCAATGGTAGTGATGCTGACGTACATAAATCACAGCCATGGCCGTTAGCAACATCTGAATTTCACGAAATGTCTCATGCAGGTAGAAGACATATTGTTAGACTTGGATTCCAAAGATGGGGTCCCTACATATCTGCAAACCAGAGTTACAGGGGTCCAAAATTGGTAAAATGTTTTGGGAACTGTATCCTTAGCCAAAGGGAACTGTGATTTGCTTATGCAGAGTGATGGGAAGGGAAGGGAGGTGGAAGTAAAGCTTACTAGAGTCAAATGTGATACCGTGTTTGGCAATATTGAGATAATGCAAAATGAGAATGGTAGTGTGAATTTGTTAATTGAAGATGAAGTGATTGAAAATGTTTCTTTAAATGAAAATGTGGATGTGGAAAAAAAAGAAAGTTGTGTAGAAAATGACATAAAAAGTAAAGAGAATAAACAGGAGGAGAAAGGGGCAGATGGGCAGGCTGCTGTTGATACATCTGTGGGTGCTTCAGGAGAAGGAGTGGTTGGGACCACAGAAAGTATGGAGGAGGTTGCGTTAGCTCTTGGTGCACTTGCAGATGTAGATGAAGTGCTGGGTGACTTCTATTCTGAAACTAAAAGGTATATTGTAACTGAACTTAAGCTTCTCATTCTTGATGTCCCCCAGCACCACATTTGCGATATTCGAGGTCCATGACATCAATAATGTGAGAATGGCAGCCTTTTTATTTTTCCCATACAAATCAATGAAAGAAATCTGGTTGGTTTTGGCCCCACCCACTTTTCTGAATTTTAATCCCAGTCCCCTGGTGACCAACTGTACCAAGTTTGAGGACCCTGCTATTAACTGTCTAAAAGCGGCAGCAGTTTTACATTTTCCCATTTAAATGAATGGCTGAAATTTGTCTGTGGTAGACTCTGCCCACTTTTTCTAAATTTTAAACCCAGTCACCCAGCGACCCAGTGGGCCAAGTTTGGGAACTCTGGCTTTTATACTGTGAGAATTACAGCTGTTTACATATTCTCATTGAAGTCAATAGGGAAAATCTGATTGGTTGTTTGTGGCTCCACCCACTTTTTGGGGTCCCCAAAATGTGACAGAATGTTTTAGCATCACCCCATGACTAAGTGACCCAAGTTTGGTGAGAGTAACTTCAAAGCTGTACGAGTGGCGAAAGTTTCAAGTTTTCCAACGAAAGTCTATGGGAAAAATAAGGTCTTCGGGGGTCCACCACAGGGGCACGGAGGGTGGGATTGCTTAAAAAAGCACAAGCAATCTATTCGGGTATGAGCCAAACAAGTGTGCAAAGTTTCATAATTGTACTCCTGAAACTCTGGGAGGAGTAGCGTATAGAAAATTGCTAAATGTTCATTGGCTGGTGGTAGCTCCGCCCACTTTGGGTGCCCCCCAAAATACTTATTTTAATTTGGGGTGACACCAACAATATGTGGTCCGAGTTTGGGGAGTGTAGCTTCAAAATTGTACGAGTAACAGCGATTTTAAATTTTTTCCTGTCAAAGTCAATACGAAAAATAGGGGCTTCTGGGGTCTGCCGCAGGGGCGCGGAGGGTGGGATCGCTTAATAAAGCACAAGCAGCGTACTTCACTATAAGACGAATAAGTGTGGAAAGTGTGGCGCTTGAACCCCTAAAACTGTAGGAGGCGTAGCGTACAGAAAATGGGGGGCGCTAATAATAATAACTAGATGGTGTCGTTTCTGAAGAAACCACAGGATGTTGGCTATGTGTCTGATTGGCTGCATGTGGCTCCGCCCACCTTGCCAAATTTTAACCCCAGTCACCCAGTGACCCAGTGTGCCAAGTCTGGGAACTCTGGCTTTAATAATGTGAGAATTACAGCTGTTTACATTTTACCATTGAAGTCAATAGGGAAAATCTGATTGGCTGTTTTTGGCCCCGCCCACTTTCAAAATTTTAATCCCAGTCCCCCTGTGACCGACTGTGCCAAGTTTGAAGTCCCTGCCATTAACAGTAAAAGAATGACAGCAACTTATATATTGACATTGATTAGCAATAGGTAACATTTGATTGGCTGTTTTAAGCTCCGCCCATTTTTCTAAATTTTAACATTAACCACCATGTCATGGTCTGTGCCAAGTTTTGGACCTCTGGCTTTAAAACTGTGAGAGTGGCAGTATTTGAAAGCTTTACATTGAAGTGCATTGGTTAAATTTGATTGGATGCTAGTGGCTCCGCCCACTTTTTTTATTTTTTTGACCGCAATCACCCAGTGAGTAACTGAGCCAAGTTTGGGACACCTGGCATTTAAACTGTGATAATAGCAGCAGTTTATCATTTTTCATTAAGGTCAATGGCTGAAATCTGATTGGCTGTTGTTACCCCGCCCCCTTTTTTTACTAATTGCGAATCACAGTCACTCAGTCACTAACACTCCAAAGTTTATGAATGCTGGCATTTAACGTGTAAAAATGGCAGCAGTTTTATTGTTTTCTATTGAAAATCAATGAATGACATTTGATTGGTTGCTGGTGGCTCCACCCACTTTTTCAAAATTTGAAGTGTAAATCCCCAGGGACCACATTTGCGATATTCGAAGTCCCTGACATCAATATTGTGAGAATGGCAGCCTTTTTAATTTTTCCCATTTAAATCAATTAACGAAATCTGATTGGTCGGTTTTGGCTCTGCCCACTTTTATGAATTTTAATCCCAGTCCCCCAGTGACCAACTGTGCCAAGTGTCAGGACCCTACCATTAACCGTCTAAGAGCAGCAGCAATTTTTATTTTTCCCATTTAAACTAATGGCTGAAATTTGATTGGCTGTGGTAGACTCCATCCACTTTTAATACATTTTAAACCCAGTCACCCAGTGACCCACTATGCCAAATCTGGGAACTCTGGCTTTAATACTTTGAGAATTACAGCTGTTTACATTTTCTCATTGCAGTCAATAGGGAAAATCTGATTGGTTGTTTGTGGCTCCACCCACTTTTTTGGGTCCCCAAAATGTGACAGAATGTTTCAGCTTCACTCCCTGACCAAGTGACCCAAGTTTGGTGAGTGTAACTTCAAAGCTGTACGAGTGGCAAAAGTTTCAAAATTTCCAATGAAAGTCTATGGGAAAAATGGGGTCTTTGGGGGTCCGCCACAGGGGCCCGGAGGGTGAAATTGCTTAAAAAAGCACAAGCAACCTATTCGGGTATGAGCCGAACAAGTGTGCAAAGTTTCAGAATTCTACTCCTTAAACTCTGGGAGGAGTAGCGTATAGAAATTTGCTAAATTTTCATTGGCCGCTGGTAGCTCTGCCTAATTTGGGGTGAGCCCCCAAAATACATCTTTTTATTTGGGGTGACACCAACCATATGTGGTCCGAGTTTGGGGAGTGTAGCTTCAAAATTGTACGAGTGGCAGTGATTTTAAATTTTTCCCTGTCAAAGTCAATACGAAAAAAGGGGTCTTCCGGGGTCCGCCGCAGGGGCCCGGAGGGTGCGATCGCTTAATAAAGCACAAGCAACGTACTTCGCTTGTTTGGCGCTTCTACCCCTAAAACTGTAGGAGGAGTAGCGTATAGAAAATGGGGGGGGCGCCTATAATAATAAGAAGAACTAGATGGTGTCGTTTCTGAAGAAACCACAGGATGTTGGCTATGTGTCTGATTGGCTGTATGTGGCTCCGCCCACCTTGTCAAATTTTAACCCCAGTGACCCAGTGTGCCAAGTCTGGGAACTCTGGCTTTAATACAGTGAGAATTACAGCTGTTTACATTTTCCCATTGAAGTCAATAGGGAAAATCTGATTGGCTATTTTTGGCCCCACCCACTTTTCACATTTTAATCCCAGTCCCCCTGTGACTGACTGTGCCAAGTTTGAAGTCCCTGCCAGTAACAGTAAAAGAATGACAGCAACTTATATATTGACATTGAATAGCAATAGGTAACATTTGATTGGCTGTTTTAAGCTCCGCCCATTTTTCTAAATTTTAAAATTAACCACCATGTCATGGTCTGTGCCAAGTTTTGGACCTCTGGCTTTAAAACTGTGAGAGTGGCAGTATTTGAAAGTTTTACATTGAAGTGCATAGGTGAAATTTGATTGGATGTTAGTGGCTCCACCCACTTTTCCTGTTTTTGACCGCAGTCACCCAGTGAATAACTGAGCCAAGTTTGGGACACCTAGCATTTAAACTGTGATTTTAGCAGTGGTTTATCATTTTTCATTAAGGTCAATGGCTGAAATCTGATTGGCTGTTGTTGCCCCGCCCCCTTTTTTCCTACTTGTGAACCACAGTCACCCAGTGACTAACACTCCAAAGTTTGTGAATGCTGGCATTTAACGTGTAAAAATGGCAGCAGTTTTATATTTTTCCATTGAAAATCAAGGTATGAAATTTGATTGGTTGCTGGTGGCTACGCCCACTTTTTCAGAACTTGAAGTGGAAACCCCCAGGGACCACATTTGCGATATTCGAGGTCCCTGACATCAATATTGTGAGAATGGCAGCCTTTTTAATTGTTCCCATTTAAATCAAGCAAAGAAATCTGATTGGTCGGTTCTGGCTCTGCCCATTTTTATGTATTTTGAGTGTTGACGTATAACATAAAATCTGATGGAAAGTGCCGGAAAGTCCTATCTGCTTCCACCGAGCCCCTCTTGTGATGTCATAATAGCCCCATGTTTACCTCTGGTGATGTCAGGGAAGTGATGTCATAATAGCCGTGTGTGTATATAAGCAGAGGTTGAGCATTGAGAGGCTCACTTTTGTCTCCACTTGCACAAGTGAAGACGATTGATTTTGCTATCGAGCAATTTACTCATTAGTGAGATTCTCATTGGTGAACTATGTTGCGCTGCTGTAAAAGGCACCGCAAAATGAACCTCAGGCTTGAGGTTCAGCAGCCCTCTGTACAGCCAGCTGCCAATGCTGACCCAGAGCCACAACCACCAGCTAGGGGAAGAGCCCAGGCAGCTGTGCGTTCTATCAGGGCTTTCTTGGGCAGACTGTTCTACTGCTGTAGACCTGCCCCATCTACCGGGCGTTCTGCATTAGCACTGGAATATGTGGTATCGGATGATTCCGGTCATGTGGTGGAGGGAGTAGCTGGGTACCCAGCACCGGGATATCAGATATCGGTTATTTCACCTTATGTGGAGGAAGCAGAAGAGGCTGATGATTCTGGTCATGTGGTGGAGGAAGTAGCTGGGGAACCAGCGCCAGGATATCAGCTTTCTGATGTTTTGCCTTATGTGGATGTGGAGGAGAAGAAAGAAGCTGATGATTCCGGTCATGTGGTGGAGGAAGTAGCTGGGGAACCAGCGCCGGGATATCAGTTATCGGATGTCTCCCCCTTGGATGTTGACGAAGCAGAAGAAGCTGATGATTCCGGTCATGTGGAGGAGGTAGTAGCTGGGGAACCAGCGCCGGGATATCAGTTGTCGGATGTTTCACCTTTTGTGGATGTGGACTTAGGAGCTGATGATTCTGGTCATGTGGTGGAGGAAGTAGCTGGGGAACCAGCGCCAGGGTATCAGCTTTCTGATGTTTCACCTCGTGTGGATGTGAAGGAGAAGGAAGAGGCTGATGATTCCGGTCATGTGGTGGAGGAAGTAGCTGGGAAACCAGCGCCGGGATATCAGTTATCGGATATCTCCCCCTTGGATGTTGACGAAGCAGAAGAAGCTGATGATTCCGGTCATGTGGAGGAGGAAGTAGCTGGGGAACCAGCGCCGGGATATCAGTTGTCGGATGTTTCACCTTTTGTGGATGTGGACTTAGGAGCTGATGATTCTGGTCATGTGGTGGAGGAAGTAGCTGGGGAACCAGCGCCGGGATATCAGCTTTCTGATGTTTCACCTCGTGTGGATGTGAAGGAGAAGGAAGAGGCTGATGATTCCGGTCATGTGGTGGAGGAAGTAGCTGGGAAACCAACGCCGGGATATCAGTTATCGGATATCTCCCCCTTGGATGTTGACGAAGCAGAAGAAGCTGATGATTCCGGTCATGTGGTGGAGGAAGTAGCTGGGGAACCAGCGCCGGGATATCAGTTGTCGGATGCTTCAGCTTTTGTTGATGTGGACTTAGGAGTTGATGATTCTGGTCATGTGGTGGAGGAAGTAGCTGGGGAACCAGCGCCAGGATATCAGCTTTCTGATGTTTCACCTCGTGTGGATGTGGAGGAGAAGGAAGAGGCTGATGATTGCGGTCATGTGGTGGAGGAAGTAGCTGGGGAACCAGCGCCGGGATATCAGTTATCGGATGTCTCCCTCTTGGATGTTGACGAAGCGGAAGAAGCTGATGATTCCGGTTATGTGGTGGAGGAAGTAGCTGGGGAACCAGCGCCGGGATATCAGTTGTCGGATGCTTCAGCTTTTGTTGATGTGGACTTAGGAGCTGATGATTCCGGTCATGTGGTGGAGGAAGTAGCTGGGGAACCAGCGCCGGGATATCAGCTTTCTGATGTTTCACCTCATGTGGATGTGAAGGAGAAGGAAGAGGCTGATGATTCCGGTCATGAGGTGGAGGAAGTAGCTGGGGAACCAGCGCCGGGATATCAGTTGTCGGATGCTTCAGCTTTTGTTGATGTGGACTTAGGAGCTGATGATTCTGGTCATGTGGTGGAGGAAGTAGCTGGGGAACCAGCGCCAGGATATCAGCTTTCTGATGTTTCACCTCGTGTGGATGTGAAGGAGAAGGAAGAAGCTGATGATTCCGGTCATGTGGTGGAGGAAGTAGCTGGGGAACCAGCGTCGGGATATCAGTTGTCGGATATCTCCCTCTTGGATGTTGACGAAGCAGAAGAAGCTGATGATTTCGGTCATGTGGTGGAGGAAGTAGCTGGGGAACCAGCGCCGGGATATCAGTTGTCGGATGTTTCACCTTTTGTGGATGTGGACTTAGGAGCTGATGATTCTGGTCATGTGGTGGAGGAAGTAGCTGGGGAACCAGCGCCAGGATTTCAGCTTTCTGATGTTTCACCTCGTGTGGATGTGGAGGAGAAGGAAGAGGCTGATGATTCCGGTCATGTGGTGGAGGAAGTAGCTGGGGAACCAGCGCTGGGATATCAGTTATCGGATGTCTCCCCCTTGGATGTTGGCGAAGTGGAAGAAGCTGATGATTCCGGTCATGTGGTGGAGGAAGCAGCTGGGGAACCAGCGCCGGGATATCAGTTGTCGGATGCTTCAGCTTTTGTCGATGTGGACTTAGGAGCTGATGATTCCGGTCATGTGGAGGAGGAAGTAGCTGGGAAACCAGCGCCGGGATATCAGCTTTCTGATGTTTCACCTCGTGTGGCGAAGGAGGAAGAAGCTGGCCCGAGTGGAATCCAGACCATCAGGAAGCCACTGACTTTGGGCAGCTTCAACTTCCATAAACTTCTTGGAGAGGGGTCATTTGGCAAGGTTTACCTTGCTTCCCACCGAGCCAGAGACCAACAGCTGGCCATTAAAATGGTCAAGAAAAGGCCATTTATAAAGTATAATGACCCTGAGGAAATATTCATGGAGTGTCAGGTATTGAAGACCCTTGGGAAGGGTCCCTTTATCACTCAGCTCTACGGTACATTCCAGTCAAAGAATTACCTCTGCTTTGCCATGGAGTACCTGAGCGGGGGAGATCTGATGACACTTCTAGATGATGCTGACAAGCCATTTGACATTACGACCCTGAGACTGTTTGCTGCGCAGATGGTTATCGGCCTGGAGTACATCCACTCCAAGGGTGTCATCCACAGAGACATCAAGCCGGAAAACATCCTCCTGGACGGAGTCGGGAACATAAAGATTGCTGACTTCGGCCTGGCAGTGCAAGATGTCTTTGGGGATGACATGGTTGAAGGATGTAACGGGAGCTTGCACTATATGGCCCCGGAGGTGTTCCTAGAGATGGACTACGAACACTCAGTAGACTTCTTCTCTACGGGAATCATGCTTTTTTTGATGGCATGCCTCAAACACCCATTCATGGACAAGTGGGAGAAGGATGAGGCTGTCATCAAAAACTCCATTTATTACAATTATCCAGACTACCCGCCGGAGATGGACCCCACACTGAAAGACTTCCTGGAGAAGCTACTGTGTAAAAACCAGGAAGCGCGTAAAGATCAGATGAAAAACCTGAGGGAAGAGCCGTTCTTCATTTCCATAGACTGGAAGGCTGTGGAGTCCGGAGGGGTGCGGCCCCCATTCCGTGTGGAACCACCATAGGAAGAGCCGAGAGAGACCCCTACTCACTTGGACAACAACAACACTAGTACTATAATAGTTACATAGCTATAATAAAATGTGTAAAAATGACAGCAGTTTTATTGTTTTCTATTAAAAATCAATGAATGAAATTTGATTGGTTGCGGGTGGCTCCGCCCACTTTTTCTAAACTTGGAGTGGAAACCCCCAGCGACCACATTTGCGATATTCGAGGGCCCTGACATCAATATTGTGAGAATGGCAGCCTTGTTAATTTTTCCCATTTAAATCAATCAAAGAAATCTGATTGGTCGGTTTTGGCTCCGCCCACTTTTATGAATTTTAATCCCAGTCCCCCAGTGACCAACTGTGCCAAGTGTCAGGACCCTGCCACTAACCGTCTAAGAGCAGCAGCAATTTTTTTTTATTTTTCCCTTTTAAACTAATGGCTGAAATTTGATTGGCTGTGGTAGACTCCGCCCACTTTTTATAAATTTTAAACCCAGTCACCCAGTGACCCACTGTGCCAAGTCTGGGAACTCTGGCTTTAATACTGTGAGAATTGCAGCGGTTTACATTTTCCCATTGAAGTCAATAGGGTAAATCTGATTGGTTGTGTGTGGCTCCGCCCACTTTTTTGGGTCCCCAAAATGTGACAGAATGTTTCAGCTTCACCCCATAACCAAGTGACCCAAGTTTGGTGAGGCGGTTGTCAGTCTGAACTGGATCACTGAGGGGAGAGCATTGACTGTTGGAGCTCTGCTCAAAGGACCTATCCGTGGTGTGCCTGTCCGACCATCAGTGCAGGAGGAGCGGAGATAGTCCGAACTTTAAGGCCCTGCTTAGGCCTTTCGTCGGCAGGAGCCTACCTTGCAGGCCGGCTGTCTCAGGATGGAGCAGGCGGCTCCAAAGCACCCTGATCCCACTGGCTTGGGAAGGGGAGGAACATTGACTGTGAAGGACACTGTAGCTTGGGTGCACGCAGTTGATGAATGCTGTTTCTTGATAAAAACTTTGAAGTTCCAGCTAAAGAATGCAATCTTTCGCTACGGAGTGAAATGGCAATCGAGCTTTCTGAATATGGACCCTGAACTGGTAAGCCTGAGACAGAGGATCCGTGAGCAGCAGGCTGTGCTTGAGGGCCTGAAAGCTTATGGGGGACCTATGAGTGAGGCCCTGGTGTGTCGTCAGAGGTTCCAAGCCATGTTAGCAAACAGTGATGATGAATATCTGAACGGAGGTGAGGGAGATTGCGTGGTTATGGAGAAAGGCAGTACGCCTGAGGAGCCTTCTGGTCAGGCGTCTCTCTTACCTGCCATGCATCAACCTACTGAGCAAATTACAGCTGTGCATGTTAAACCTGAAGTTGATGAAGATACGATCTTGGAGGTGATTGTCGGGAGGGAATCTTCCAAGACAGAGGTGGATAATGTATGTAAAGATGATAAAGCTTCCCTAACAGTCAAAGATGGTGGCAAATACGTTAAAACTTTACCTGTGGGGGTGTTGCCGTTGTCAGGGGCTGTGCAGATACATGATGGTTTGGGAGGCGTTATACAAACCTCCCTGGATCCTGACCCTGAGCAGTCAGCATCTGGAGATGATGGTGTGAGCCAAGAGTCCAAAGGACTCATGCAGGTAGAAGGCATATTGCAAAAATGGTAAAATCCCCCATAGGCTTTCATTAGGCCCCTATTTCACTTTCCAAAATCTCAAATCTTTTCAAAGGGCAATGGCTCAGCAGTGGCAAATTTTACTGGTGAGTTTCGGGTCCCTAGGCCAAAGAGGTCATAGCCTAGGGTCACAAAAACCTGTTTATTTGGGCTATTTCAATGGTAGTGATGCTGATGTACATAAATCGCAGCCATGGCCGTTAGCAACGTCTGAATTTCACGAAATGTCTCATGCAGGTAGAAGACATATTGTTAGACTTGGATTCCAAAGATGGGGTCCCTACATTTCTGCAAACCAGAGTTACAGGGGTCCAAAATTGGTAAAATCCCCCATAGGCTTTCATTGCCTCCCTATTTCACTTTCCAAAATCTCACATCTTTTCAAAGGGCAATTGCTCAGCAGTGGCAAATTTTCTAGCATTGTAGGGACCCTTAGGGGGAACATGACTGGTGAGTTTCGGGCCCCTAGGCCAAAGAGGTCATAGCCTAGGGTCACAAAAACCTGTTTATTTGGGCTATTTCAATGGTAGTGATGCTGACGTACATAAATCGCAGCCATGGCCGTTAGCAACGTCTGAATTTCACGAAATGTCTCATGCAGGTAGAAGACATATTGTTAGACTTGGATTCCAAAGATGGGGTCCCTACATCTCTGTAAACCAGCGTTACAGGGGTCCGAAATTGGCAAAATCCCCCATAGGCTTTCATTGCCTCCCTATTTCACTTTCCAAAATCTCACATCTTTTCAAAGGGCAATTGCTCAGCAGTGGCAAATTTTCTAGCATTGTAGGGACCCTTAGGGGGAACATGACTGGTGAGTTTCGGGCCCCTAGGCCAAAGAGGTCATAGCCTAGGGTCACAAAAACCTGTTTATTTGGGCTATTTCTATGGTAGTGATGCTGACGTACATAAATCACAGCCATGGCCGTTAGCAACGTCTGAATTTCACGAAATGTCTCATGCAGGTAGAAGACATATTGTTAGACTTGGATTCCAAAGATGGGGTCCCTACATCTCTGCAAACCAGAGTTACAGGGGTCCAAAATTGGCAAAATCCCCCATAGGCTTTTATTGCCTCCCTATTTCACTTTCCAAAATCTCACATCTTTTCAAAGGGCAATTGCTCAGCAGTGGCAAATTTTCTAGCATTGTAGGGACCCTTAGGGGGAACATGACTGGTGAGTTTCGGGCCCCTAGGCAAAAGAGGTCATAGCCTAGGGTCACAAAAACCTGTTTATTTGGGCTATTTCAATGGTAGTGATGCTGACGTACATAAATCACAGCCATGGCCGTTAGCAACATCTGAATTTCACAAAATGTCTCATGCAGGTAGAAGACATATTGTTAGACTTGGATTCCAAAGATGGGGTCCCTATATCTCTGCAAACCAGAGTTACAGGGGTCCAAAATTGGTAAAATGTTTTGGGAACTGTATCCTTAGCCAAAGGGAACTGTGATTTGCTTATGCAGAGTGATGGGAAGGGAAGGGAGGTGGAAGTAAAGCTTACTAGAGTCAAATGTGATACCGTGTTTGGCAATATTAAGATAATGCAAAATGAGAATGGTAGTGTGAATTTGTTAATTGAAGATGAAGTGATTGAAAATGTTTCTTTAAATGAAAATGTGGATGTGGAAAAAAAAGAAAGTTGTGTAGAAAATGACATAAAAAGTAAAGAGAATAAACAGGAGGAGAAAGGGGCAGATGGGCAGGCTGCTGTTGATACATCTGTGGGTGCTTCAGGAGAAGGAGTGGTTGGGACCACAGAAAGTATGGAGGAGGTTGCGTTAGCTCTTGGTGCACTTGCAGATGTAGATGAAGTGCTGGGTGACTTCTATTCTGAAACTAAAAGGTATATTGTAACTGAACTTAAGCTTCTCATTCTTGATGTCCCCCAGCACCACATTTGCGATATTCGAGGTCCATGACATCAATAATGTGAGAATGGCAGCCTTTTTATTTTTCCCATACAAATCAATGAAAGAAATCTGGTTGGTTTTGGCCTCACCCACTTTTCTGAATTTTAATCCCAGTCCCCTGGTGACCAACTGTACCAAGTTTGAGGACCCTGCTATTAACTGTCTAAAAGCGGCAGCAGTTTTACATTTTCCCATTTAAATGAATGGCTGAAATTTGTCTGTGGTAGACTCTGCCCACTTTTTCTAAATTTTAAACCCAGTCACCCAGCGACCCAGTGGGCAAAGTTTGGGAACTCTGGCTTTTATACTGTGAGAATTACAGCTGTTTACATATTCTCATTGAAGTCAATAGGGAAAATCTGATTGGTTGTTTGTGGCTCCACCCACTTTTTGGGGTCCCCAAAATGTGACAGAATGTTTTAGCATCACCCCATGACTAAGTGACCCAAGTTTGGTGAGAGTAACTTCAAAGCTGTACGAGTGGCGAAAGTTTCAAGTTTTCCAACGAAAGTCTATGGGAAAAATAAGGTCTTCGGGGGTCCACCACAGGGGCACGGAGGGTGGGATTGCTTAAAAAAGCACAAGCAATCTATTCGGGTATGAGCCAAACAAGTGTGCAAAGTTTCATAATTGTACTCCTGAAACTCTGGGAGGAGTAGCGTATAGAAAATTGCTAAATGTTCATTGGCTGGTGGTAGCTCCGCCCACTTTGGGTGCCCCCCAAAATACTTATTTTAATTTGGGGTGACACAAACAATATGTGGTCCGAGTTTGGGGAGTGTAGCTTCAAAATTGTACGAGTAACAGCGATTTTAAATTTTTCCCTGTCAAAGCCAATACGAAAAATGGGGGCTTCTGGGGTCTGCCGCAGGGGCGCGGAGGGTGGGATCGCTTAATAAAGCACAAGCAGCGTACTTCACTATAAGACGAATAAGTGTGGAAAGTGTGGCGCTTGAACCCCTAAAACTGTAGGAGGCGTAGCGTACAGAAAATGGGGGGCGCTAATAATAATAACTAGATGGTGTCGTTTCTGAAGAAACCACAGGATGTTGGCTATGTGTCTGATTGGCTGCATGTGGCTCCGCCCACCTTGCCAAATTTTAACCCCAGTCACCCAGTGACCCAGTGTGCCAAGTCTGGGAACTCTGGCTTTAATAATGTGAGAATTACAGCTGTTTACATTTTACCATTGAAGTCAATAGGGAAAATCTGATTGGCTGTTTTTGGCCCCGCCCACTTTCAAAATTTTAATCCCAGTCCCCCTGTGACCGACTGTGCCAAGTTTGAAGTCCCTGCCATTAACAGTAAAAAAATGACAGCAACTTATATATTGACATTGATTAGCAATAGGTAACATTTGATTGGCTGTTTTAAGCTCCGCCCATTTTTCTAAATTTTAACATTAACCACCATGTCATGGTCTGTGCCAAGTTTTGGACCTCTGGCTTTAAAACTGTGAGAGTGGCAGTATTTGAAAGCTTTACATTGAAGTGCATTGGTTAAATTTGATTGGATGCTAGTGGCTCCGCCCACTTTTTTTTATTTTTTGACCGCAATCACCCAGTGAGTAACTGAGCCAAGTTTGGGACACCTGGCATTTAAACTGTGATAATAGCAGCAGTTTATCATTTTTCATTAAGGTCAATGGCTGAAATCTGATTGGCTGTTGTTACCCCGCCCCCTTTTTTTACTAATTGCGAATCACAGTCACTCAGTCACTAACACTCCAAAGTTTATGAATGCTGGCATTTAACGTGTAAAAATGGCAGCAGTTTTATTGTTTTCTATTGAAAATCAATGAATGACATTTGATTGGTTGCTGGTGGCTCCACCCACTTTTTCAAAATTTGAAGTGTAAATCCCCAGGGACCACATTTGCGATATTCGAAGTCCCTGACATCAATATTGTGAGAATGGCAGCCTTTTTAATTTTTCCCATTTAAATCAATTAACGAAATCTGATTGGTCGGTTTTGGCTCTGCCCACTTTTATGAATTTTAATCCCAGTCCCCCAGTGACCAACTGTGCCAAGTGTCAGGACCCTACCATTAACCGTCTAAGAGCAGCAGCAATTTTTATTTTTCCCATTTAAACTAATGGCTGAAATTTGATTGGCTGTGGTAGACTCCATCCACTTTTAATACATTTTAAACCCAGTCACCCAGTGACCCACTATGCCAAGTCTGGGAACTCTGGCTTTAATACTTTGAGAATTACAGCTGTTTACATTTTCTCATTGCAGTCAATAGGGAAAATCTGATTGGTTGTTTGTGGCTCCACCCACTTTTTTGGGTCCCCAAAATGTGACAGAATGTTTCAGCTTCACTCCCTGACCAAGTGACCCAAGTTTGGTGAGTGTAACTTCAAAGCTGTACGAGTGGCAAAAGTTTCAAAATTTCCAATGAAAGTCTATTAGGAAAATGGGGTCTTTGGGGGTCCGCCACAGGGGCCCGGAGGGTGAAATTGCTTAAAAAAGCACAAGCAACCTATTCGGGTATGAGCCAAACAAGTGTGCAAAGTTTCAGAATTCTACTCCTTAAACTCTGGGAGGAGTAGCGTATAGAAATTTGCTAAATTTTCATTGGCCGCTGGTAGCTCCGCCTAATTTGGGGTGAGCCCCCAAAATACATCTTTTTATTTGGGGTGACACCAACCATATGTGGTCCGAGTTTGGGGAGTGTAGCTTCAAAATTGTACGAGTGGCAGTGATTTTAAATTTTTCCCTGTCAAAGTCAATACGAAAAAAGGGGTCTTCCGGGGTCCGCCGCAGGGGCCCGGAGGGTGCGATCGCTTAATAAAGCACAAGCAACGTACTTCGCTTGTTTGGCGCTTCTACCCCTAAAACTGTAGGGGGAGTAGCGTATAGAAAATGGGGGGGCGCCTATAATAATAAGAAGAACTAGATGGTGTTGTTTCTGAAGAAACCACAGGATGTTGGCTATGTGTCTGATTGGCTGTATGTGGCTCCGCCCACCTTGTCAAATTTTAACCCCAGTGACCCAGTGTGCCAAGTCTGGGAACTCTGGCTTTAATACAGTGAGAATTACAGCTGTTTACATTTTCCCATTGAAGTCAATAGGGAAAATCTGATTGGCTATTTTTGGCCCCACCCACTTTTCAAATTTTAATCCCAGTCCCCCTGTGACTGACTGTGCCAAGTTTGAAGTCCCTGCCAGTAACAGTAAAAGAATGAAAGCAACTTATATATTGACATTGAATAGCAATAGGTAACATTTGATTGGCTGTTTTAAGCTCCGCCCATTTTTCTAAATTTTAAAATTAACCACCATGTCATGGTCTGTGCCAAGTTTTGGACCTCTGGCTTTAAAACTGTGAGAGTGGCAGTATTTGAAAGTTTTACATTGAAGTGCATAGGTGAAATTTGATTGGATGTTAGTGGCTCCACCCACTTTTCCTGTTTTTGACCGCAGTCACCCAGTGAATAACTGAGCCAAGTTTGGGACACCTAGCATTTAAACTGTGATTTTAGCAGTGGTTTATCATTTTTCATTAAGGTCAATGGCTGAAATCTGATTGGCTGTTGTTGCCCCGCCCCCTTTTTTCCTACTTGTGAACCACAGTCACCCAGTGACTAACACTCCAAAGTTTGTGAATGCTGGCATTTAACGTGTAAAAATGGCAGCAGTTTTATATTTTTCCATTGAAAATCAATGAATGAAATGTGATTGGTTGCTGGTGGCTACGCCTACTTTTTCAGAACTTGAAGTGGAAACCCCCAGGGACCACATTTGCGATATTCGAGGTCCCTGACATCAATATTGTGAGAATGGCAGCCTTTTTAATTGTTCCCATTTAAATCAAGCAAAGAAATCTGATTGGTCGGTTCTGGCTCTGCCCACTTTTATGTATTTTGAGTGTTGACGTATAACATAAAATCTGATGGAAAGTGCCGGAAAGTCCTATCTGCTTCCACCGAGCCCCTCTTGTGATGTCATAATAGCCCCATGTTTACCTCTGGTGATGTCAGGGAAGTGATGTCATAATAGCCGTGTGTGTATATAAGCAGAGGTTGAGCATTGAGAGGCTCACTTTTGTCTCCACTTGCACAAGTGAAGACGATTGATTTTGCTCTCGAGCAATTTACTCATTAGTGAGATTCTCATTGGTGAACTATGTTGCGCTGCTGTAAAAGGCACCGCAAAATGAACCTCAGGCTTGAGGTTCAGCAGCCCTCTGTACAGCCAGCTGCCAATGCTGACCCAGAGCCACAACCACCAGCTAGGGGAAGAGCCCAGGCAGCTGTGCGTTCTATCAGGGCTTTCTTGGGCAGACTGTTCTACTAAGGTAGACCTGCCCCATCTACCGGGCGTTCTGCATTAGCACTGGAATATGTGGTATCGGATGATTCCGGTCATGTGGTGGAGGGAGTAGCTGGGTACCCAGCACCGGGATATCAGATATCGGTTATTTCACCTTATGTGGAGGAAGCAGAAGAGGCTGATGATTCTGGTCATGTGGTGGAGGAAGTAGCTGGGGAACCAGCGCCAGGATATCAGCTTTCTGATGTTTTGCCTTATGTGGATGTGGAGGAGAAGAAAGAAGCTGATGATTCCGGTCATGTGGTGGAGG
This sequence comes from Hyperolius riggenbachi, assembly GCF_040937935.1. Lineage (NCBI taxonomy): Eukaryota > Metazoa > Chordata > Amphibia > Anura > Hyperoliidae > Hyperolius > Hyperolius riggenbachi. Next base: position 216,045,937 of record NC_090653.1, read on the forward strand.
AAGTAGCTGGGGAACCAGCGCCAGGATATCAGTTATCGGATGTCTCCCCCTTGGATGTTGACGAAGCAGAAGAAGCTGATGATTCCGGTCATGTGGAGGAGGTAGTAGCTGGGGAACCAGCGCCGGGATATCAGTTGTCGGATGTTTCACCTTTTGTGGATGTGGACTTAGGAGCTGATGATTCTGGTCATGTGGTGGAGGAAGTAGCTGGGGAACCAGCGCCAGGGTATCAGCTTTCTGATGTTTCACCTCGTGTGGATGTGAAGGAGAAGGAAGAGGCTGATGATTCCGGTCATGTGGTGGAGGAAGTAGCTGGGAAACCAGCGCCGGGATATCAGTTATCGGATATCTCCCCCTTGGATGTTGACGAAGCAGAAGAAGCTGATGATTCCGGTCATGTGGAGGAGGAAGTAGCTGGGGAACCAGCGCCGGGATATCAGTTGTCGGATGTTTCACCTTTTGTGGATGTGGACTTAGGAGCTGATGATTCTGGTCATGTGGTGGAGGAAGTAGCTGGGGAACCAGCGCCGGGATATCAGCTTTCTGATGTTTCACCTCGTGTGGATGTGAAGGAGAAGGAAGAGCCTGATGATTCCGGTCATGTGGTGGAGGAAGTAGCTGGGAAACCAACGCCGGGATATCAGTTATCGGATATCTCCCCCTTGGATGTTGACGAAGCAGAAGAAGCTGATGATTCCGGTCATGTGGTGGAGGAAGTAGCTGGGGAACCAGCGCCGGGATATCAGTTGTCGGATGCTTCAGCTTTTGTTGATGTGGACTTAGGAGTTGATGATTCTGGTCATGTGGTGGAGGAAGTAGCTGGGGAACCAGCGCCAGGATATCAGCTTTCTGATGTTTCACCTCGTGTGGATGTGGAGGAGAAGGAAGAGGCTGATGATTCCGGTCATGTGGTGGAGGAAGTAGCTGGGGAACCAGCGCCGAGATATCAGTTATCGGATGTCTCCCTCTTGGATGTTGACGAAGCGGAAGAAGCTGATGATTCCGGTTATGTGGTGGAGGAAGTAGCTGGGGAACCAGCGCCGGGATATCAGTTGTCGGATGCTTCAGCTTTTGTTGATGTGGACTTAGGAGCTGATGATTCCGGTCATGTGGTGGAGGAAGTAGCTGGGGAACCAGCGCCGGGATATCAGCTTTCTGATGTTTCACCTCATGTGGATGTGAAGGAGAAGGAAGAGGCTGATGATTCCGGTCATGAGGTGGAGGAAGTAGCTGGGGAACCAGCGCCGGGATATCAGTTGTCGGATGCTTCAGCTTTTGTTGATGTGGACTTAGGAGCTGATGATTCTGGTCATGTGGTGGAGGAAGTAGCTGGGGAACCAGCGCCAGGATATCAGCTTTCTGATGTTTCACCTCGTGTGGATGTGAAGGAGAAGGAAGAAGCTGATGATTCCGGTCATGTGGTGGAGGAAGTAGCTGGGGAACCAGCGTCGGGATATCAGTTGTCGGATATCTCCCTCTTGGATGTTGACGAAGCAGAAGAAGCTGATGATTTCGGTCATGTGGTGGAGGAAGTAGCTGGGGAACCAGCGCCGGGATATCAGTTGTCGGATGTTTCACCTTTTGTGGATGTGGACTTAGGAGCTGATGATTCTGGTCATGTGGTGGAGGAAGTAGCTGGGGAACCAGCGCCAGGATATCAGCTTTCTGATGTTTCACCTCGTGTGGATGTGGAGGAGAAGGAAGAGGCTGATGATTCCGGTCATGTGGTGGAGGAAGTAGCTGGGGAACCAGCGCTGGGATATCAGTTATCGGATGTCTCCCCCTTGGATGTTGGCAAAGTGGAAGAAGCTGATGATTCCGGTCATGTGGTGGAGGAAGCAGCTGGGGAACCAGCGCCGGGATATCAGTTGTCGGATGCTTCAGCTTTTGTCGATGTGGACTTAGGAGCTGATGATTCCGGTCATGTGGAGGAGGAAGTAGCTGGGAAACCAGCGCCGGGATATCAGCTTTCTGATGTTTCACCTCATGTGGCGAAGGAGGAAGAAGCTGGCCCGAGTGGAATCCAGACCATCAGGAAGCCACTGACTTTGGGCAGCTTCAACTTCCATAAACTTCTTGGAGAGGGGTCATTTGGCAAGGTTTACCTTGCTTCCCACCGAGCCAGAGACCAACAGCTGGCCATTAAAATGGTCAAGAAAAGGCCATTTATAAAGTATAATGAACCTGAGGAAATATTCATGGAGTGTCAGGTATTGAAGACCCTTGGGAAGGGTCCCTTTATCACTCAGCTCTACGGTACATTCCAGTCAAAGAATTACCTCTGCTTTGCCATGGAGTACCTGAGCGGGGGAGATCTGATGACACTTCTAGATGATGCTGACAAGCCATTTGACATTACGACCCTGAGACTGTTTGCTGCGCAGATGGTTATCGGCCTGGAGTACATCCACTCCAAGGGTGTCATCCACAGAGACATCAAGCCGGAAAACATCCTCCTGGACGGAGTCGGGAACATAAAGATTGCTGACTTCGGCCTGGCAGTGCAAGATGTCTTTGGGGATGACATGGTTGAAGGATGTAACGGGAGCTTGCACTATATGGCCCCGGAGGTGTTCCTAGAGATGGACTACGAACACTCAGTAGACTTCTTCTCTACGGGAATCATGCTTTTTTTGATGGCATGCCTCAAACACCCATTCATGGACAAGTGGGAGAAGGATGAGGCTGTCATCAAAAACTCCATTTATTACAATTATCCAGACTACCCGCCGGAGATGGACCCCACACTGAAAGACTTCCTGGAGAAGCTACTGTGTAAAAACCAGGAAGCGCGTAAAGATCAGATGAAAAACCTGAGGGAAGAGCCGTTCTTCATTTCCATAGACTGGAAGGCTGTGGAGTCCGGAGGGGTGCGGCCCCCATTCCGTGTGGAACCACCATAGGAAGAGCCGAGAGAGACCCCTACTCACTTGGACAACAACAACACTAGTACTATAATAGTTACATAGCTATAATAAAATGTGTAAAAATGACAGCAGTTTTATTGTTTTCTATTAAAAATCAATGAATGAAATTTGATTGGTTGCGGGTGGCTCCGCCCACTTTTTCTAAACTTGGAGTGGAAACCCCCAGCGACCACATTTGCGATATTCGAGGGCCCTGACATCAATATTGTGAGAATGGCAGCCTTGTTAATTTTTCCCATTTAAATCAATCAAAGAAATCTGATTGGTCGGTTTTGGCTCCGCCCACTTTTATGAATTTTAATCCCAGTCCCCCAGTGACCAACTGTGCCAAGTGTCAGGACCCTGCCACTAACCGTCTAAGAGCAGCAGCAATTTTTTTTTATTTTTCCCTTTTAAACTAATGGCTGAAATTTGATTGGCTGTGGTAGACTCCGCCCACTTTTTATAAATTTTAAACCCAGTCACCCAGTGACCCACTGTGCCAAGTCTGGGCACTCTGGCTTTAATACTGTGAGAATTGCAGCGGTTTACATTTTCCCATTGAAGTCAATAGGGTAAATCTGATTGGTTGTGTGTGGCTCCGCCCACTTTTTTGGGTCCCCAAAATGTGACAGAATGTTTCAGCTTCACCCCATAACCAAGTGACCCAAGTTTGGTGAGGCGGTTGTCAGTCTGAACTGGATCACTGAGGGGAGAGCATTGACTGTTGGAGCTCTGCTTAAAGGACCTATCCGTGGTGTGCCTGTCCGACCATCAGTGCAGGAGGAGCGGAGATAGTCCGAACTTTAAGGCCCTGCTTAGGCCTTTCGTCGGCAGGAGCCTACCTTGCAGGCCGGCTGTCTCAGGATGGAGCAGGCGGCTCCAAAGCACCCTGATCCCACTGGCTTGGGAAGGGGAGGAACATTGACTGTGAAGGACACTGTAGCTTGGGTGCACGCAGTTGATGAATGCTGTTTCTTGATAAAAACTTTGAAGTTCCAGCTAAAGAATGCAATCTTTCGCTACGGAGTGAAATGGCAATCGAGCTTTCTGAATATGGACCCTGAACTGGTAAGCCTGAGACAGAGGATCCGTGAGCAGCAGGCTGTGCTTGAGGGCCTGAAAGCTTACGGGGGACCTATGAGTGAGGCCCTGGTGTGTCGTCAGAGGTTCCAAGCCATGTTAGCAAACAGTGATGATGAATATCTGAACGGAGGTGAGGGAGATTGCGTGGTTATGGAGAAAGGCAGTACGCCTGAGGAGCCTTCTGGTCAGGCGTCTCTCTTACCTGCCATGCATCAACCTACTGAGCAAATTACAGCTGTGCATGTTAAACCTGAAGTTGATGAAGATACGATCTTGGAGGTGATTGTCGGGAGGGAATCTTCCAAGACAGAGGTGGATAATGTATGTAAAGATGATAAAGCTTCCCTAACAGTCAAAGATGGTGGCAAATACGTTAAAACTTTACCTGTGGGGGTGTTGCCGTTGTCAGGGGCTGTGCAGATACATGATGGTTTGGGAGGCGTTATACAAACCTCCCTGGATCCTGACCCTGAGCAGTCAGCATCTGGAGATGATGGTGTGAGCCAAGAGTCCAAAGGACTCATGCAGGTAGAAGGCATATTGCAAAAATGGTAAAATCCCCCATAGGCTTTCATTAGGCCCCTATTTCACTTTCCAAAATCTCAAATCTTTTCAAAGGGCAATGGCTCAGCAGTGGCAAATTTTACTGGTGAGTTTCGGGTCCCTAGGCCAAAGAGGTCATAGCCTAGGGTCACAAAAACCTGTTTATTTGGGCTATTTCAATGGTAGTGATGCTGATGTACATAAATCGCAGCCATGGCCGTTAGCAACGTCTGAATTTCACGAAATGTCTCATGCAGGTAGAAGACATATTGTTAGACTTGGATTCCAAAGATGGGGTCCCTACATTTCTGCAAACCAGAGTTACAGGGGTCCAAAATTGGTAAAATCCCCCATAGGCTTTCATTGCCTCCCTATTTCACTTTCCAAAATCTCACATCTTTTCAAAGGGCAATTGCTCAGCAGTGGCAAATTTTCTAGCATTGTAGGGACCCTTAGGGGGAACATGACTGGTGAGTTTCGGGCCCCTAGGCCAAAGAGGTCATAGCCTAGGGTCACAAAAACCTGTTTATTTGGGCTATTTCAATGGTAGTGATGCTGACGTACATAAATCGCAGCCATGGCCGTTAGCAACGTCTGAATTTCACGAAATGTCTCATGCAGGTAGAAGACATATTGTTAGACTTGGATTCCAAAGATGGGGTCCCTACATCTCTGCAAACCAGAGTTACAGGGGTCCAAAATTGGTAAAATCCCCCATAGGCTTTCATTGCCTCCCTATTTCACTTTCCAAAATCTCACATCTTTTCAAAGGGCAATTGCTCAGCAGTGGCAAATTTTCTAGCATTGTAGGGACCCTTAGGGGGAACATGACTGGTGAGTTTCGGGCCCCTAGGCCAAAGAGGTCATAGCCTAGGGTCACAAAAACCTGTTTATTTGGGCTATTTCAATGGTAGTGATGCTGACGTACATAAATCGCAGCCATGGCCGTTAGCAACGTCTGAATTTCACGAAATGTCTCATGCAGGTAGAAGACATATTGTTAGACTTGGATTCCAAAGATGGGGTCCCTACATCTCTGTAAACCAGCGTTACAGGGGTCCGAAATTGGCAAAATCCCCCATAGGCTTTCATTGCCTCCCTATTTCACTTTCCAAAATCTCACATCTTTTCAAAGGGCAATTGCTCAGCAGTGGCAAATTTTCTAGCATTGTAGGGACCCTTAGGGGGAACATGACTGGTGAGTTTCGGGCCCCTAGGCCAAAGAGGTCATAGCCTAGGGTCACAAAAACCTGTTTATTTGGGCTATTTCTATGGTAGTGATGCTGACGTACATAAATCACAGCCATGGCCGTTAGCAACGTCTGAATTTCACGAAATGTCTCATGCAGGTAGAAGACATATTGTTAGACTTGGATTCCAAAGATGGGGTCCCTACATCTCTGCAAACCAGAGTTACAGGGGTCCAAAATTGGCAAAATCCCCCATAGGCTTTTATTGCCTCCCTATTTCACTTTCCAAAATCTCACATCTTTTCAAAGGGCAATTGCTCAGCAGTGGCAAATTTTCTAGCATTGTAGGGACCCTTAGGGGGAACATGACTGGTGAGTTTCGGGCCCCTAGGCAAAAGAGGTCATAGCCTAGGGTCACAAAAACCTGTTTATTTGGGCTATTTCAATGGTAGTGATGCTGACGTACATAAATCACAGCCATGGCCGTTAGCAACATCTGAATTTCACAAAATGTCTCATGCAGGTAGAAGACATATTGTTAGACTTGGATTCCAAAGATGGGGTCCCTATATCTCTGCAAACCAGAGTTACAGGGGTCCAAAATTGGTAAAATGTTTTGGGAACTGTATCCTTAGCCAAAGGGAACTGTGATTTGCTTATGCAGAGTGATGGGAAGGGAAGGGAGGTGGAAGTAAAGCTTACTAGAGTCAAATGTGATACCGTGTTTGGCAATATTAAGATAATGCAAAATGAGAATGGTAGTGTGAATTTGTTAATTGAAGATGAAGTGATTGAAAATGTTTCTTTAAATGAAAATGTGGATGTGGAAAAAAAAGAAAGTTGTGTAGAAAATGACATAAAAAGTAAAGAGAATAAACAGGAGGAGAAAGGGGCAGATGGGCAGGCTGCTGTTGATACATCTGTGGGTGCTTCAGGAGAAGGAGTGGTTGGGACCACAGAAAGTATGGAGGAGGTTGCGTTAGCTCTTGGTGCACTTGCAGATGTAGATGAAGTGCTGGGTGACTTCTATTCTGAAACTAAAAGGTATATTGTAACTGAACTTAAGCTTCTCATTCTTGATGTCCCCCAGCACCACATTTGCGATATTCGAGGTCCATGACATCAATAATGTGAGAATGGCAGCCTTTTTATTTTTCCCATACAAATCAATGAAAGAAATCTGGTTGGTTTTGGCCTCACCCACTTTTCTGAATTTTAATTCCAGTCCCCTGGTGACCAACTGTACCAAGTTTGAGGACCCTGCTATTAACTGTCTAAAAGCAGCAGCAGTTTTACATTTTCCCATTTAAATGAATGGCTGAAATTTGTCTGTGGTAGACTCTGCCCACTTTTTCTAAATTTTAAACCCAGTCACCCAGCGACCCAGTGGGCAAAGTTTGGGAACTCTGGCTTTTATACTGTGAGAATTACAGCTGTTTACATATTCTCATTGAAGTCAATAGGGAAAATCTGATTGGTTGTTTGTGGCTCCACCCACTTTTTGGGGTCCCCAAAATGTGACAGAATGTTTTAGCATCACCCCATGACTAAGTGACCCAAGTTTGGTGAGAGTAACTTCAAAGCTGTACGAGTGGCGAAAGTTTCAAGTTTTCCAACGAAAGTCTATGGGAAAAATAAGGTCTTCGGGGGTCCACCACAGGGGCACGGAGGGTGGGATTGCTTAAAAAAGCACAAGCAATCTATTTGGGTATGAGCCAAACAAGTGTGCAAAGTTTCATAATTGTACTCCTGAAACTCTGGGAGGAGTAGCGTATAGAAAATTGCTAAATGTTCATTGGCTGGTGGTAGCTCCGCCCACTTTGGGTGCCCCCCAAAATACTTATTTTAATTTGGGGTGACACCAACAATATGTGGTCCGAGTTTGGGGAGTGTAGCTTCAAAATTGTACGAGTAACAGCGATTTTAAATTTTTCCCTGTCAAAGCCAATACGAAAAATGGGGGCTTCTGGGGTCTGCCGCAGGGGCGCGGAGGGTGGGATCGCTTAATAAAGCACAAGCAGCGTACTTCACTATAAGACGAATAAGTGTGGAAAGTGTGGCGCTTGAACCCCTAAAACTGTAGGAGGCGTAGCGTACAGAAAATGGGGGGCGCTAATAATAATAACTAGATGGTGTCGTTTCTGAAGAAACCACAGGATGTTGGCTATGTGTCTGATTGGCTGCATGTGGCTCCGCCCACCTTGCCAAATTTTAACCCCAGTCACCCAGTGACCCAGTGTGCCAAGTCTGGGAACTCTGGCTTTAATAATGTGAGAATTACAGCTGTTTACATTTTACCATTGAAGTCAATAGGGAAAATCTGATTGGCTGTTTTTGGCCCCGCCCACTTTCAAAATTTTAATCCCAGTCCCCCTGTGACCGACTGTGCCAAGTTTGAAGTCCCTGCCATTAACAGTAAAAAAATGACAGCAACTTATATATTGACATTGATTAGCAATAGGTAACATTTGATTGGCTGTTTTAAGCTCCGCCCATTTTTCTAAATTTTAACATTAACCACCATGTCATGGTCTGTGCCAAGTTTTGGACCTCTGGCTTTAAAACTGTGAGAGTGGCAGTATTTGAAAGCTTTACATTGAAGTGCATTGGTTAAATTTGATTGGATGCTAGTGGCTCCGCCCACTTTTTTTATTTTTTGACCGCAATCACCCAGTGAGTAACTGAGCCAAGTTTGGGACACCTGGCATTTAAACTGTGATAATAGCAGCAGTTTATCATTTTTCATTAAGGTCAATGGCTGAAATCTGATTGGCTGTTGTTACCCCGCCCCCTTTTTTTACTAATTGCGAATCACAGTCACTCAGTCACTAACACTCCAAAGTTTATGAATGCTGGCATTTAACGTGTAAAAATGGCAGCAGTTTTATTGTTTTCTATTGAAAATCAATGAATGACATTTGATTGGTTGCTGGTGGCTCCACCCACTTTTTCAAAATTTGAAGTGTAAATCCCCAGGGACCACATTTGCGATATTCGAAGTCCCTGACATCAATATTGTGAGAATGGCAGCCTTTTTAATTTTTCCCATTTAAATCAATTAACGAAATCTGATTGGTCGGTTTTGGCTCTGCCCACTTTTATGAATTTTAATCCCAGTCCCCCAGTGACCAACTGTGCCAAGTGTCAGGACCCTACCATTAACCGTCTAAGAGCAGCAGCAATTTTTATTTTTCCCATTTAAACTAATGGCTGAAATTTGATTGGCTGTGGTAGACTCCATCCACTTTTAATACATTTTAAACCCAGTCACCCAGTGACCCACTATGCCAAGTCTGGGAACTCTGGCTTTAATACTTTGAGAATTACAGCTGTTTACATTTTCTCATTGCAGTCAATAGGGAAAATCTGATTGGTTGTTTGTGGCTCCACCCACTTTTTTGGGTCCCCAAAATGTGACAGAATGTTTCAGCTTCACTCCCTGACCAAGTGACCCAAGTTTGGTGAGTGTAACTTCAAAGCTGTACGAGTGGCAAAAGTTTCAAAATTTCCAATGAAAGTCTATGGGAAAAATGGGGTCTTTGGGGGTCCGCCACAGGGGCCCGGAGGGTGAAATTGCTTAAAAAAGCACAAGCAACCTATTCGGGTATGAGCCAAACAAGTGTGCAAAGTTTCAGAATTCTACTCCTTAAACTCTGGGAGGAGTAGCGTATAGAAATTTGCTAAATTTTCATTGGCCGCTGGTAGCTCCGCCTAATTTGGGGTGAGCCCCCAAAATACATCTTTTTATTTGGGGTGACACCAACCATATGTGGTCCGAGTTTGGGGAGTGTAGCTTCAAAATTGTACGAGTGGCAGTGATTTTAAATTTTTCCCTGTCAAAGTCAATACGAAAAAAGGGGTCTTCCGGGGTCCGCCGCAGGGGCCCGGAGGGTGCGATCGCTTAATAAAGCACAAGCAACGTACTTCGCTTGTTTGGCGCTTCTACCCCTAAAACTGTAGGGGGAGTAGCGTATAGAAAATGGGGGGGCGCCTATAATAATAAGAAGAACTAGATGGTGTCGTTTCTGAAGAAACCACAGGATGTTGGCTATGTGTCTGATTGGCTGTATGTGGCTCCGCCCACCTTGTCAAATTTTAACCCCAGTGACCCAGTGTGCCAAGTCTGAGAACTCTGGCTTTAATACAGTGAGAATTACAGCTGTTTACATTTTCCCATTGAAGTCAATAGGGAAAATCTGATTGGCTATTTTTGGCCCCACCCACTTTTCAAATTTTAATCCCAGTCCCCCTGTGACTGACTGTGCCAAGTTTGAAGTCCCTGCCAGTAACAGTAAAAGAATGACAGCAACTTATATATTGACATTGAATAGCAATAGGTAACATTTGATTGGCTGTTTTAAGCTCCGCCCATTTTTCTAAATTTTAAAATTAACCACCATGTCATGGTCTGTGCCAAGTTTTGGACCTCTGGCTTTAAAACTGTGAGAGTGGCAGTATTTGAAAGTTTTACATTGAAGTGCATAGGTGAAATTTGATTGGATGTTAGTGGCTCCACCCACTTTTCCTGTTTTTGACCGCAGTCACCCAGTGAATAACTGAGCCAAGTTTGGGACACCTAGCATTTAAACTGTGATTTTAGCAGTGGTTTATCATTTTTCATTAAGGTCAATGGCTGAAATCTGATTGGCTGTTGTTGCCCCGCCCCCTTTTTTCCTACTTGTGAACCACAGTCACCCAGTGACTAACACTCCAAAGTTTGTGAATGCTTAGAGATGAGCCGAAATTTTCGAAAATTCGAACTGCTTTTATTACGAATGCGAAATTTAACATTACGACCCAAATTCGTAATTTCGTAATTAATTTTCAAATCGTAATTTACAATTTCGTAATCGAAATTTCACTCCCGTAATGACGAATTTCGTGTCTCCAACCGAAATTTTACTTTTTCAGGTTTGTAAGGGTTTCTATCCCTCTAGATGCCTAAAATGAATAGCACAGCCAGCCTCCGCCTCCTCCTCCTCCTCTCTCTCTCTCTCTCTCTCTCTCTCTCTCTCTCTCTCTCTCTCTCTCTCTCTCTCTCTCTCTCTCTCTCTCTCTCTCTCTCTCTCTCTCTCTCTCTCCAGAGATCTGTAGTATTTCAAAACCATACTCACATTCATGACATGTCCAGGGATCAAACCCAGGCCAACCACATGGAAGACAACTATGCTCACCACCATACCACCAAACACACACTAAATAGACTGCTAACCTAAATCTTACTTGTAGACAGTCATATGAGACACATGCTGGGTGCAGGGCTTTGTGATTGGACCATGGACCATGCGATAGAGTGAGGTGCAAAAATGAAATCATGCCTAGCAGAGGATGGTTTCACAATGCTAAATGCTAAATGCTAGGCTGGCTGTGGTGCAATTGGTTAGTGCGTCTGGCTGGTAACAGCAAGGTTACAGGTTCGATTCCATCCAGGCATGTCTTTTCCTTTTGCGTTCAACAGTTGTCCAAACAGAGCCAACAGAGCCCCAGATAGCCATGTAGAGTTAGGTCACAGCTAGCCTGGCTGTGGTGCAATCGGTTAGTGTGTCTGGCTGGTAACAGCAAGGTTACAGGTTCGATTCCATCCAGGCATGTCTTTTCCTTTTGAGTTCAACAGTTGTCCAAACACCGAGCACAAAGTTTTGCATGCGTAAAGTTTTACGCACGCAAAATACCCCATGGGGTTCAATGGCGCAGCGCGCGCACGCAAAAGGAAAAGACATGCCTGGATGGAATCAAACCTGTAACCTTGCTGTTACCAGCCAGACACACTAACCAATTGCACCACAGCCAGGCTAGCTGTGACCTAACTCTACATGGCTATCTGGGGCTCTGTTGGCTCTGTTTGGACAACTGTTGAACGCAAAAGGAAAAGACATGCCTGGATGGAATTGAACCTGTAACCTTGCTGTTACCAGCCAGACACACTAACCAATTGCACCACAGCCAGCCTAGCATTTAGCACTGTGAAACCATCCTCTGCTAGGCATGATTTCATTTTTGCACCTCACTCTATCGCATGGTCCAATCACAAAGCCCTGCACCCAGCATGTGTCTCATATGACTGTCTACAAGTAAGATTTAGGTTAGCAGTCTATTTAGTGTGTGTTTGGTGGTATGGTGGTGAGCATAGCTGTCTTCCATGTGGTTGGCCTGGGTTTGATCCCTGGACATGTCATGAATGTGAGTATGGTTTTGAAATACTACAAATCACTGGGGAGAGAGAGAGAGAGAGAGAGAGAGAGAGAGAGGAGGAGGAGGAGGAGGAGGAGGAGGAGGAGGAGGAGGAGGAGGAGGAGGGTTGGTTATTCATTTTAGGCATCTAGAGGGATAGAAACCTTTGCAAACTTTAAAATACTAAATTTCGTAATCGTAATTACGAAAATTTGCGAAAATTACGAAATTTCGATTACTGCTAAAATCGTAATTGTAGTAATTTCGCGAAATTTCGGAAATTCGTAATTAGGTCATTACGCTCATCCCTATGAATGCTGGCATTTAACGTGTAAAAATGGCAGCAGTTTTATATTTTTCCATTGAAAATCAATGAATGAAATGTGATTGGTTGCTGGTGGCTACGCCTACTTTTTCAGAACTTGAAGTGGAAACCCCCAGGGACCACATTTGCGATATTCGAGGTCCCTGACATCAATATTGTGAGAATGGCAGCCTTTTTAATTGTTCCCATTTAAATCAAGCAAAGAAATCTGATTGGTCGGTTCTGGCTCTGCCCACTTTTATGTATTTTGAGTGTTGACGTATAACATAAAATCTGATGGAAAGTGCCGGAAAGTCCTATCTGCTTCCACCGAGCCCCTCTTGTGATGTCATAATAGCCCCATGTTTACCTCTGGTGATGTCAGGGAAGTGATGTCATAATAGCCGTGTGTGTATATAAGCAGAGGTTGAGCATTGAGAGGCTCACTTTTGTCTCCACTTGCACAAGTGAAGACGATTGATTTTGCTCTCGAGCAATTTACTCATTAGTGAGATTCTCATTGGTGAACTATGTTGCGCTGCTGTAAAAGGCACCGCAAAATGAACCTCAGGCTTGAGGTTCAGCAGCCCTCTGTACAGCCAGCTGCCAATGCTGACCCAGAGCCACAACCACCAGCTAGGGGAAGAGCCCAGGCAGCTGTGCGTTCTATCAGGGCTTTCTTGGGCAGACTGTTCTACTAAGGTAGACCTGCCCCATCTACCGGGCGTTCTGCATTAGCACTGGAATATGTGGTATCGGATGATTCCGGTCATGTGGTGGAGGGAGTAGCTGGGTACCCAGCACCGGGATATCAGATATCGGTTATTTCACCTTATGTGGAGGAAGCAGAAGAGGCTGATGATTCTGGTCATGTGGTGGAGGAAGTAGCTGGGGAACCAGCGCCAGGATATCAGCTTTCTGATGTTTTGCCTTATGTGGATGTGGAGGAGAAGAAAGAAGCTGATGATTCCGGTCATGTGGTGGAGGAAGTAGCTGGGGAACCAGCGCCAGGATATCAGTTATCGGATGTCTCCCCCTTGGATGTTGACGAAGCAGAAGAAGCTGATGATTCCGGTCATGTGGAGGAGGTAGTAGCTGGGGAACCAGCGCCGGGATATCAGTTGTCGGATGTTTCACCTTTTGTGGATGTGGACTTAGGAGCTGATGATTCTGGTCATGTGGTGGAGGAAGTAGCTGGGGAACCAGCGCCAGGGTATCAGCTTTCTGATGTTTCACCTCGTGTGGATGTGAAGGAGAAGGAAGAGGCTGATGATTCCGGTCATGTGGTGGAGGAAGTAGCTGGGAAACCAGCGCCGGGATATCAGTTATCGGATATCTCCCCCTTGGATGTTGACGAAGCAGAAGAAGCTGATGATTCCGGTCATGTGGAGGAGGAAGTAGCTGGGGAACCAGCGCCGGGATATCAGTTGTCGGATGTTTCACCTTTTGTGGATGTGGACTTAGGAGCTGATGATTCTGGTCATGTGGTGGAGGAAGTAGCTGGGGAACCAGCGCCGGGATATCAGCTTTCTGATGTTTCACCTCGTGTGGATGTGAAGGAGAAGGAAGAGCCTGATGATTCCGGTCATGTGGTGGAGGAAGTAGCTGGGAAACCAACGCCGGGATATCAGTTATCGGATATCTCCCCCTTGGATGTTGACGAAGCAGAAGAAGCTGATGATTCCGGTCATGTGGTGGAGGAAGTAGCTGGGGAACCAGCGCCGGGATATCAGTTGTCGGATGCTTCAGCTTTTGTTGATGTGGACTTAGGAGTTGATGATTCTGGTCATGTGGTGGAGGAAGTAGCTGGGGAACCAGCGCCAGGATATCAGCTTTCTGATGTTTCACCTCGTGTGGATGTGGAGGAGAAGGAAGAGGCTGATGATTCCGGTCATGTGGTGGAGGAAGTAGCTGGGGAACCAGCGCCGAGATATCAGTTATCGGATGTCTCCCTCTTGGATGTTGACGAAGCGGAAGAAGCTGATGATTCCGGTTATGTGGTGGAGGAAGTAGCTGGGGAACCAGCGCCGGGATATCAGTTGTCGGATGCTTCAGCTTTTGTTGATGTGGACTTAGGAGCTGATGATTCCGGTCATGTGGTGGAGGAAGTAGCTGGGGAACCAGCGCCGGGATATCAGCTTTCTGATGTTCCACCTCATGTGGATGTGAAGGAGAAGGAAGAGGCTGATGATTCCGGTCATGAGGTGGAGGAAGTAGCTGGGGAACCAGCGCCGGGATATCAGTTGTCGGATGCTTCAGCTTTTGTTGATGTGGACTTAGGAGCTGATGATTCTGGTCATGTGGTGGAGGAAGTAGCTGGGGAACCAGCGCCAGGATATCAGCTTTCTGATGTTTCACCTCGTGTGGATGTGAAGGAGAAGGAAGAAGCTGATGATTCCGGTCATGTGGTGGAGGAAGTAGCTGGGGAACCAGCGTCGGGATATCAGTTGTCGGATATCTCCCTCTTGGATGTTGACGAAGCAGAAGAAGCTGATGATTTCGGTCATGTGGTGGAGGAAGTAGCTGGGGAACCAGCGCCGGGATATCAGTTGTCGGATGTTTCACCTTTTGTGGATGTGGACTTAGGAGCTGATGATTCTGGTCATGTGGTGGAGGAAGTAGCTGGGGAACCAGCGCCAGGATATCAGCTTTCTGATGTTTCACCTCGTGTGGATGTGGAGGAGAAGGAAGAGGCTGATGATTCCGGTCATGTGGTGGAGGAAGTAGCTGGGGAACCAGCGCTGGGATATCAGTTATCGGATGTCTCCCCCTTGGATGTTGGCAAAGTGGAAGAAGCTGATGATTCCGGTCATGTGGTGGAGGAAGCAGCTGGGGAACCAGCGCCGGGATATCAGTTGTCGGATGCTTCAGCTTTTGTCGATGTGGACTTAGGAGCTGATGATTCCGGTCATGTGGAGGAGGAAGAAGCTGGGAAACCAGCGCCGGGATATCAGCTTTCTGATGTTTCACCTCATGTGGCGAAGGAGGAAGAAGCTGGCCCGAGTGGAATCCAGACCATCAGGAAGCCACTGACTTTGGGCAGCTTCAACTTCCATAAACTTCTTGGAGAGGGGTCATTTGGCAAGGTTTACCTTGCTTCCCACCGAGCCAGAGACCAACAGCTGGCCATTAAAATGGTCAAGAAAAGGCCATTTATAAAGTATAATGACCCTGAGGAAATATTCATGGAGTGTCAGGTATTGAAGACCCTTGGGAAGGGTCCCTTTATCACTCAGCTCTACGGTACATTCCAGTCAAAGAATTACCTCTGCTTTGCCATGGAGTACCTGAGCGGGGGAGATCTGATGACACTTCTAGATGATGCTGACAAGCCATTTGACATTACGACCCTGAGACTGTTTGCTGCGCAGATGGTTATCGGCCTGGAGTACATCCACTCCAAGGGTGTCATCCACAGAGACATCAAGCCGGAAAACATCCTCCTGGACGGAGTCGGGAACATAAAGATTGCTGACTTCGGCCTGGCAGTGCAAGATGTCTTTGGGGATGACATGGTTGAAGGATGTAACGGGAGCTTGCACTATATGGCCCCGGAGGTGTTCCTAGAGATGGACTACGAACACTCAGTAGACTTCTTCTCTACAGGATCATGCTTTTTTTGATGGCATGCCTCAAACACCCATTCATGGACAAGTGGGAGAAGGATGAGGCTGTCATCAAAAACTCCATTTATTACAATTATCCAGACTACCCGCCGGAGATGGACCCCACACTGAAAGACTTCCTGGAGAAGCTACTGTGTAAAAACCAGGAAGCGCGTAAAGCTCAGATGAAAAACCTGAGGGAAGAGCCGTTCTTCATTTCCATAGACTGGAAGGCTGTGGAGTCCGGAGGGGTGCGGCCCCCATTCCGTGTGGAACCACCATAGGAAGAGCCGAGAGAGACCCCTACTCACTTGGACAACAACAACACTAGTACTATAATAGTTACATAGCTATAATAAAATGTGTAAAAATGACAGCAGTTTTATTGTTTTCTATTAAAAATCAATGAATGAAATTTGATTGGTTGCGGGTGGCTCCGCCCACTTTTTCTAAACTTGGAGTGGAAACCCCCAGCGACCACATTTGCGATATTCGAGGGCCCTGACATCAATATTGTGAGAATGGCAGCCTTGTTAATTTTTCCCATTTAAATCAATCAAAGAAATCTGATTGGTCGGTTTTGGCTCCGCCCACTTTTATGAATTTTAATCCCAGTCCCCCAGTGACCAACTGTGCCAAGTGTCAGGACCCTGCCACTAACCGTCTAAGAGCAGCAGCAATTTTTTTTATTTTTCCCTTTTAAACTAATGGCTGAAATTTGATTGGCTGTGGTAGACTCCGCCCACTTTTTATAAATTTTAAACCCAGTCACCCAGTGACCCACTGTGCCAAGTCTGGGAACTCTGGCTTTAATACTGTGAGAATTGCAGCGGTTTACATTTTCCCATTGAAGTCAATAGGGTAAATCTGATTGGTTGTGTGTGGCTCCGCCCACTTTTTTGGGTCCCCAAAATGTGACAGAATGTTTCAGCTTCACCCCATGACCAAGTGACCCAAGTTTGGTGAGGCGGTTGTCAGTCTGAACTGGATCACTGAGGGGAGAGCATTGACTGTTGGAGCTCTGCTCAAAGGACCTATCCGTGGTGTGCCTGTCCGACCATCAGTGCACGAGGAGCGGAGATAGTCCGAACTTTAAGGCCCTGCTTAGGCCTTTCGTCGGCAGGAGCCTACCTTGCAGGCCGGCTGTCTCAGGATGGAGCAGGCGGCTCCAAAGCACCCTGATCCCACTGGCTTGGGAAGGGGAGGAACATTGACTGTGAAGGACACTGTAGCTTGGGTGCACGCAGTTGATGAATGCTGTTTCTTGATAAAAACTTTGAAGTTCCAGCTAAAGAATGCAATCTTTCGCTACGGAGTGAAATGGCAATCGAGCTTTCTGAATATGGACCCTGAACTGGTAAGCCTGAGACAGAGGATCCGTGAGCAGCAGGCTGTGCTTGAGGGCCTGAAAGCTTACGGGGGACCTATGAGTGAGGCCCTGGTGTGTCGTCAGAGGTTCCAAGCCATGTTAGCAAACAGTGATGATGAATATCTGAACGGAGGTGAGGGAGATTGCGTGGTTATGGAGAAAGGCAGTACGCCTGAGGAGCCTTCTGGTCAGGCGTCTCTCTTACCTGCCATGCATCAACCTACTGAGCAAATTACAGCTGTGCATGTTAAACCTGAAGTTGATGAAGATACGATCTTGGAGGTGATTGTTCGGGAGGGAATCTTCCAAGACAGAGGTGGATAATGTATGTAAAGATGATAAAGCTTCCCTAACAGTCAAAGATGGTGGCAAATACGTTAAAACTTTACCTGTGGGGGTGTTGCCGTTGTCAGGGGCTGTGCAGATACATGATGGTTTGGGAGGCGTTATACAAACCTCCCTGGATCCTGACCCTGAGCAGTCAGCATCTGGAGATGATGGTGTGAGCCAAGAGTCCAAAGGACTCATGCAGGTAGAAGGCATATTGCAAAAATGGTAAAATCCCCCATAGGCTTTCATTAGGCCCCTATTTCACTTTCCAAAATCTCAAATCTTTTCAAAGGGCAATGGCTCAGCAGTGGCAAATTTTCTAGCATTGTAGGAACTGTTAGGGGGATCATAACTGGTGAGTTTCGGGTCCCTAGGCCAAAGAGGTCATAGCCTAGGGTCACAAAAACCTGTTTATTTGGGCTATTTCAATGGTAGTAATGCTGATGTACATAAATCGCAGCCATGGCCGTTAGCAACGTCTGAATTTCACGAAATGTCTCATGCAGGTAGAAGACATATTGTTAGACTTGGATTCCAAAGATGGGGTCCCTACATTTCTGCAAACCAGAGTTACAGGGGTCCAAAATTGGTAAAATCCCCCATAGGCTTTCATTGCCTCCCTATTTCACTTTCCAAAATCTCACATCTTTTCAAAGGGCAATTGCTCAGCAGTGGCAAATTTTCTAGCATTGTAGGGACCCTTAGGGGGAACATGACTGGTGAGTTTCGGGCCCCTAGGCCAAAGAGGTCATAGCCTAGGGTCACAAAAACCTGTTTATTTGGGCTATTTCAATGGTAGTGATGCTGACGTACATAAATCGCAGCCATGGCCGTTAGCAACGTCTGAATTTCACGAAATGTCTCATGCAGGTAGAAGACATATTGTTAGACTTGGATTCCAAAGATGGGGTCCCTACATCTCTGCAAACCAGAGTTACAGGGGTCCAAAATTGGTAAAATCCCCCATAGGCTTTCATTGCCTCCCTATTTCACTTTCCAAAATCTCACATCTTTTCAAAGGGCAATTGCTCAGCAGTGGCAAATTTTCTAGCATTGTAGGGACCCTTAGGGGGAACATGACTGGTGAGTTTCGGGCCCCTAGGCCAAAGAGGTCATAGCCTAGGGTCACAAAAACCTGTTTATTTGGGCTATTTCTATGGTAGTGATGCTGACGTACATAAATCACAGCCATGGCCGTTAGCAACGTCTGAATTTCACGAAATGTCTCATGCAGGTAGAAGACATATTGTTAGACTTGGATTCCAAAGATGGGGTCCCTACATCTCTGCAAACCAGAGTTACAGGGGTCCAAAATTGGCAAAATCCCCCATAGGCTTTTATTGCCTCCCTATTTCACTTTCCAAAATCTCACATCTTTTCAAAGGGCAATTGCTCAGCAGTGGCAAATTTTCTAGCATTGTAGGGACCCTTAGGGGGAACATGACTGGTGAGTTTTGGGCCCCTAGGCCAAAGAGGTCATAGCCTAGGGTCACAAAAACCTGTTTATTTGGGCTATTTCAATGGTAGTGATGCTGACGTACATAAATCGCAGCCATGGCCGTTAGCAACGTCTGAATTTCACGAAATGTCTCATGCAGGTAGAAGACATATTGTTAGACTTGGATTCCAAAGATGGGGTCCCTACATCTCTGCAAACCAGAGTTACAGGGGTCCAAAATTCGTAAAATCCCCCATAGGCTTTCATTGCCTCCCTATTTCACTTTCCAAAATCTCACATCTTTTCAAAGGGCAATTGCTCAGCAGTGGCAAATTTTCTAGCATTGTAGGGACCTTTAGGGGGAACATGACTGGTGAGTTTTGGGCCCCTAGGCCAAAGAGGTCATAGCCTAGGGTCACAAAAACCTGTTTATTTGGGCTATTTCAATGGTAGTGATGCTGACGTACATAAATCGCAGCCATGGCCGTTAGCAACGTCTGAATTTCACGAAATGTCTCATGCAGGTAGAAGACATATTGTTAGACTTGGATTCCAAAGATGGGGTCCCTACATCTCTGCAAACCAGAGTTACAGGGGTCCAAAATTGGCAAAATCCCCCATAGGCTTTCATTGCCTCCCTATTTCACTTTCCAAAATCTCACATCTTTTCAAAGGGCAATTGCTCAGCAGTGGCAAATTTTCTAGCATTGTAGGGACCCTTAGGGGGGACATGACTGGTGAGTTTCGGGCCCCTAGGCCAAAGAGGTCATAGCCTAGGGTCACAAAAACCTGTTTATTTGGGCTATTTCAATGGTAGTGATGCTGACGTACATAAATCACAGCCATGGCCATTAGCAACGTCTGAATTTCACGAAATGTCTCATGCAGGTAGAAGACATATTGTTAGACTTGGATTCCAAAGATGGGGTCCCTACATCTCTGCAAACCAGAGTTACAGGGGTCCAAAATTGGTAAAATGTTTTGGGAACTGTATCCTTAGCCAAAGGGAACTGTGATTTGCTTGTGCAGAGTGATGGGAAGGGAAGGGAGGTGGAAGTAAAGCTTACTAGAGTCAAATGTGATACCGTGTTTGGCAATATTGAGATAATGCAAAATGAGAATGGTAGTGTGAATTTGTTAATTGAAGATGAAGTGATTGAAAATGTTTCTTTAAATGAAAATGTGGATGTGGAAAAAAAAGAAAGTTGTGTAGAAAATGACATAAAAAGTAAAGAGAATAAACAGGAGGAGAAAGGGGCAGATGGGCAGGCTGCTGTTGATACATCTGTGGGTGCTGCAGGAGAAGGAGTGGTTGGGACCACAGAAAGTATGGAGGAGGTTGCGTTAGCTCTTGGTGCACTTGCAGATGTAGATGAAGTGCTGGGTGACTTCTATTCTGAAACTAAAAGGTATATTGTAACTGAACTTAAGCTTCTCATTCTTGATGTCCCCCAGCACCACATTTGCGATATTCGAGGTCCATGACATCAATAATGTGAGAATGGCAGCCTTTTTATTTTTCCCATACAAATCAATGAAAGAAATCTGGTTGGTTTTGGCCCCACCCACTTTTCTGAATTTTAATCCCAGTCCCCTGGTGACCAACTGTACCAAGTTTGAGGACCCTGCTATTAACTGTCTAAAAGCGGCAGCAGTTTTACATTTTCCCATTTAAATGAATGGCTGAAATTTGGCTGTGGTAGACTCTGCCCACTTTTTCTAAATTTTAAACCCAGTTACCCAGCGACCCAGTGGGCAAAGTTTGGGAACTCTGGCTTTTATACTGTGAGAATTACAGCTGTTTACATATTCTCATTGAAGTCAATAGGGAAAATCTGATTGGTTGGTTGTGGCTCCGCCCACTTTTTGGTGTCCCCAAAATGTGACAGAATGTTTTAGCATCACCCCATGACTAAGTGACCCAAGTTTGGTGAGAGTAACTTCAAAGCTGTACGAGTGGCGAAAGTTTCAAGTTTTCCAACGAAAGTCTATGGGAAAAATAAGGTCTTCGGGGGTCCACCACAGGGGCACGGAGGGTGGGATTGCTTAAAAAAGCACAAGCAATCTATTCGGGTATGAGCCAAACAAGTGTGCAAAGTTTCATAATTGTACTCCTGAAACTCTGGGAGGAGTAGCGTATAGAAAATTGCTAAATGTTCATTGGCTGGTGGTAGCTCCGCCCACTTTGGGTGCCCCCCAAAATACTTATTTTAATTTGGGGTGACACCAACAATATGTGGTCCGAGTTTGGGGAGTGTAGCTTCAAAATTGTACGAGTGACAGCGATTTTAAATTTTTCCCTGTCAAAGTCAATACGAAAAATGGGGGCTTCTGGGGTCTGCCGCAGGGGCGCGGAGGGTGGGATCGCTTAATAAAGCACAAGCAGCGTACTTCACTATAAGACGAATAAGTGTGGAAAGTGTGGCGCTTGAACCCCTAAAACTGTAGGAGGCGTAGCGTACAGAAAATGGGGGCGCTAATAATAATAACTAGATGGTGTCGTTTCTGAAGAAACCACAGGATGTTGGCTATGTGTCTGATTGGCTGCATGTGGCTCCGCCCACCTTGCCAAATTTTAACCCCAGTCACCCAGTGACCCAGTGTGCCAAGTCTGGGAACTCTGGCTTTAATAATGTGAGAATTACAGCTGTTTACATTTTACCATTGAAGTCAATAGGGAAAATCTGATTGGCTGTTTTTGGCCCCGCCCACTTTCAAAATTTTAATCCCAGTCCCCCTGTGACCGACTGTGCCAAGTTTGAAGTCCCTGCCATTAACAGTAAAAGAATGAGCGCAACTTATATATTGACATTGATTAGCAATAGGTAACATTTGATTGGCTGTTTTAAGCTCCGCCCATTTTTCTAAATTTTAACATTAACCACCATGTCATGGTCTGTGCCAAGTTTTGGACCTCTGGCTTTAAAACTGTGAGAGTGGCAGTATTTGAAAGCTTTACATTGAAGTGCATTGGTTAAATTTGATTGGATGCTAGTGGCTCCGCCCACTTTTTTTTATTTTTTGACCGCAATCACCCAGTGAGTAACTGAGCCAAGTTTGGGACACCTGGCATTTAAACTGTGATAATAGCAACAGTTTATCATTTTTCATTAAGGTCAATGGCTGAAATCTGATTGGCTGTTGTTACCCCGCCCCCTTTTTTTTACTAATTGCGAATCACAGTCACTCAGTCACTAACACTCCAAAGTTTGTGAATGCTGGCATTTAACGTGTAAAAATGGCAGCAGTTTTATTGTTTTCTATTGAAAATCAATGAATGACATTTGATTGGTTGCTGGTGGCTCCACCCACTTTTTCAACATTTGAAATGTAAATCCCCAGGGACCACATTTGCGATATTCGAAGTCCCTGACATCAATATTGTGAGAATGTCAGCCTTTTTAATTTTTCCCATTTAAATCAATTAACGAAATCTGATTAGTCGGTTTTAGCTCTGCCCACTTTTATGAATTTTAATCCCAGTCCCCCAGTGACCAACTGTGCCAAGTGTCAGGACCCTACCATTAACCGTCTAAGAGCAGCAGCAATTTTTATTTTTCCCATTTAAACTAATGGCTGAAATTTGATTGGCTGTGGTAGACTCCATCCACTTTTTTATACATTTTAAACCCAGTCACCCAGTGACCCACTATGCCAAGTCTGGGCACTCTGGCTTTAATACTTTGAGAATTACAGCTGTTTACATTTTCTCATTGCAGTCAATAGGGAAAATCTGATTGGTTGTTTGTGGCTCCACCCACTTTTTTGGGTCCCCAAAATGTGACAGAATGTTTCAGCTTCACTCCCTGACCAAGTGACCCAAGTTTGGTGAGTGTAACTTCAAAGCTGTACGAGTGGCAAAAGTTTCAAAATTTCCAATGAAAGTCTATGGGAAAAATGGGTTCTTTGGGGGTCCGCCACAGGGGCCCGGAGGGTGAAATTGCTTAAAAAAGCACAAGCAACCTATTCGGGTATGAGCCGAACAAGTGTGCAAAGTTTCAGAATTCTACTCCTTAAACTCTGGGAGGAGTAGCGTATAGAAATTTGCTAAATTTTCATTGGCCGCTGGTAGCTCCGCCTAATTTGGGGTGAGCCCCCAAAATACATCTTTTTATTTGGGGTGACACCAACCATATGTGGTCCGAGTTTGGGGAGTGTAGCTTCAAAATTGTACGAGTGGCAGTGATTTTACATTTTTCCCTGTCAAAGTCAATACGAAAAAAGGGGTCTTCCGGGGTCCGCCGCAGGGGCCCGGAGGGTGCGATCGCTTAATAAAGCACAAGCAACGTACTTCGCTTGTTTGGCGCTTCTACCCCTAAAACTGTAGGAGGAGTAGCGTATAGAAAATGGGGGGGGGGCGCCTATAATAATAAGAAGAACTAGATGGTGTCGTTTCTGAAGAAACCACAGGATGTTGGCTATGTGTCTGATTGGCTGTATGTGGCTCCGCCCACCTTGTCAAATTTTAACCCCAGTGACCCAGTGTGCCAAGTCTGGGAACTCTGGCTTTAATACAGTGAGAATTACAGCTGTTTACATTTTCCCATTGAAGTCAATAGGGAAAATCTGATTGGCTATTTTTGGCCCCACCCACTTTTCAAATTTTAATCCCAGTCCCCCTGTGACTGACTGTGCCAAGTTTGAAGTCCCTGCCAGTAACAGTAAAAGAATGACAGCAACTTATATATTGACATTGAATAGCAATAGGTAACATTTGATTGGCTGTTTTAAGCTCCGCCCATTTTTCTAAATTTTAAAATTAACCACCATGTCATGGTCTGTGCCAAGTTTTGGACCTCTGGCTTTAAAACTGTGAGAGTGGCAGTATTTGAAAGTTTTACATTGAAGTGCATAGGTGAAATTTGATTGGATGTTAGTGGCTCCACCCACTTTTCCTGTTTTTGACCGCAGTCACCCAGTGAATAACTGAGCCAAGTTTGGGACACCTAGCATTTAAACTGTGATTTTAGCAGTGGTTTATCATTTTTCATTAAGGTCAATGGCTGAAATCTGATTGGCTGTTGTTGCCCCGCCCCCTTTTTTCCTACTTGTGAACCACAGTCACCCAGTGACTAACACTCCAAAGTTTGTGAATGCTGGCATTTAACGTGTAAAAATGGCAGCAGTTTTATATTTTTCCATTGAAAATCAATGAATGAAATTTGCTGGTGGCTACGCCCACTTTTTCAGAACTTGAAGTGGAAACCCCCAGGGACCACATTTGCGATATTCGAGGTCCCTGACATCAATATTGTGAGAATGGCAGCCTTTTTAATTGTTCCCATTTAAATCAAGCAAAGAAATCTGATTGGTCGGTTCTGGCTCTGCCCACTTTTATGTATTTTGAGTGTTGACGTATAACATAAAATCTGATGGAAAGTGCCGGAAAGTCCTATCTGCTTCCACCGAGCCCCTCTTGTGATGTCATAATAGCCCCATGTTTACCTCTGGTGATGTCAGGGAAGTGATGTCATAATAGCCGTGTGTGTATATAAGCAGAGGTTGAGCATTGAGAGGCTCACTTTTGTCTCCACTTGCACAAGTGAAGACGATTGATTTTGCTCTCGAGCAATTTACTCATTAGTGAGATTCTCATTGGTGAACTATGTTGCGCTGCTGTAAAAGGCACCGCAAAATGAACCTCAGGCTTGAGGTTCAGCAGCCCTCTGTACAGCCAGCTGCCAATGCTGACCCAGAGCCACAACCACCAGCTAGGGGAAGAGCCCAGGCAGCTGTGCGTTCTATCAGGGCTTTCTTGGGCAGACTGTTCTACTGCTGTAGACCTGCCCCATCTACCGGGCGTTCTGCATTAGCACTGGAATATGTGGTATCGGATGATTCCGGTCATGTGGTGGAGGGAGTAGCTGGGTACCCAGCACCGGGATATCAGATATCGGTTATTTCACCTTATGTGGAGGAAGCAGAAGAGGCTGATGATTCTGGTCATGTGGTGGAGGAAGTAGCTGGGGAACCAGCGCCAGGATATCAGCTTTCTGATGTTTTGCCTTATGTGGATGTGGAGGAGAAGAAAGAAGCTGATGATTCCGGTCATGTGGTGGAGGAAGTAGCTGGGGAACCAGCGCCGGGATATCAGTTATCGGATGTCTCCCCCTTGGATGTTGACGAAGCAGAAGAAGCTGATGATTCCGGTCATGTGGAGGAGGTAGTAGCTGGGGAACCAGCGCCGGGATATCAGTTGTCGGATGTTTCACCTTTTGTGGATGTGGACTTAGAAGCTGATGATTCTGGTCATGTGGTGGAGGAAGTAGCTGGGGAACCAGCGCCAGGGTATCAGCTTTCTGATGTTTCACCTCGTGTGGATGTGAAGGAGAAGGAAGAGGCTGATGATTCCGGTCATGTGGTGGAGGAAGTAGCTGGGAAACCAGCGCCGGGATATCAGTTATCGGATATCTCCCCCTTGGATGTTGACGAAGCAGAAGAAGCTGATGATTCCGGTCATGTGGAGGAGGAAGTAGCTGGGGAACCAGCGCCGGGATATCAGTTGTCGGATGTTTCACCTTTTGTGGATGTGGACTTAGGAGCTGATGATTCTGGTCATGTGGTGGAGGAAGTAGCTGGGGAACCAGCGCCGGGATATCAGCTTTCTGATGTTTCACCTCGTGTGGATGTGAAGGAGAAGGAAGAGGCTGATGATTCCGGTCATGTGGTGGAGGAAGTAGCTGGGAAACCAACGCCGGGATATCAGTTATCGGATATCTCCCCCTTGGATGTTGACGAAGCAGAAGAAGCTGATGATTCCGGTCATGTGGTGGAGGAAGTAGCTGGGGAACCAGCGCCGGGATATCAGTTGTCGGATGCTTCAGCTTTTGTTGATGTGGACTTAGGAGTTGATGATTCTGGTCATGTGGTGGAGGAAGTAGCTGGGGAACCAGCGCCAGGATATCAGCTTTCTGATGTTTCACCTCGTGTGGATGTGGAGGAGAAGGAAGAGGCTGATGATTCCGGTCATGTGGTGGAGGAAGTAGCTGGGGAACCAGCGCCGGGATATCAGTTATCGGATGTCTCCCTCTTGGATGTTGACGAAGCGGAAGAAGCTGATGATTCCGGTTATGTGGTGGAGGAAGTAGCTGGGGAACCAGCGCCGGGATATCAGTTGTCGGATGCTTCAGCTTTTGTTGATGTGGACTTAGGAGCTGATGATTCCGGTCATGTGGTGGAGGAAGTAGCTGGGGAACCAGCGCCGGGATATCAGCTTTCTGATGTTTCACCTCATGTGGATGTGAAGGAGAAGGAAGAGGCTGATGATTCCGGTCATGAGGTGGAGGAAGTAGCTGGGGAACCAGCGCCGGGATATCAGTTGTCGGATGCTTCAGCTTTTGTTGATGTGGACTTAGGAGCTGATGATTCTGGTCATGTGGTGGAGGAAGTAGCTGGGGAACCAGCGCCAGGATATCAGCTTTCTGATGTTTCACCTCGTGTGGATGTGAAGGAGAAGGAAGAAGCTGATGATTCCGGTCATGTGGTGGAGGAAGTAGCTGGGGAACCAGCGTCGGGATATCAGTTGTCGGATATCTCCCTCTTGGATGTTGACGAAGCAGAAGAAGCTGATGATTTCGGTCATGTGGTGGAGGAAGTAGCTGGGGAACCAGCGCCGGGATATCAGTTGTCGGATGTTTCACCTTTTGTGGATGTGGACTTAGGAGCTGATGATTCTGGTCATGTGGTGGAGGAAGTAGCTGGGGAACCAGCGCCAGGATATCAGCTTTCTGATGTTTCACCTCGTGTGGATGTGGAGGAGAAGGAAGAGGCTGATGATTCCGGTCATGTGGTGGAGGAAGTAGCTGGGGAACCAGCGCTGGGATATCAGTTATCGGATGTCTCCCCCTTGGATGTTGGCGAAGTGGAAGAAGCTGATGATTCCGGTCATGTGGTGGAGGAAGCAGCTGGGGAACCAGCGCCGGGATATCAGTTGTCGGATGCTTCAGCTTTTGTCGATGTGGACTTAGGAGCTGATGATTCCGGTCATGTGGAGGAGGAAGTAGCTGGGAAACCAGCGCCGGGATATCAGCTTTCTGATGTTTCACCTCATATGGCGAAGGAGGAAGAAGCTGGCCCGAGTGGAATCCAGACCATCAGGAAGCCACTGACTTTGGGCAGCTTCAACTTCCATAAACTTCTTGGAGAGGGGTCATTTGGCAAGGTTTACCTTGCTTCCCACCGAGCCAGAGACCAACAGCTGGCCATTAAAATGGTCAAGAAAAGGCCATTTATAAAGTATAATGACCCTGAGGAAATATTCATGGAGTGTCAGGTATTGAAGACCCTTGGGAAGGGTCCCTTTATCACTCAGCTCTACGGTACATTCCAGTCAAAGAATTACCTCTGCTTTGCCATGGAGTACCTGAGCGGGGGAGATCTGATGACACTTCTAGATGATGCTGACAAGCCATTTGACATTACGACCCTGAGACTGTTTGCTGCGCAGATGGTTATCGGCCTGGAGTACATCCACTCCAAGGGTGTCATCCACAGAGACATCAAGCCGGAAAACATCCTCCTGGACGGAGTCGGGAACATAAAGATTGCTGACTTCGGCCTGGCAGTGCAAGATGTCTTTGGGGATGACATGGTTGAAGGATGTAACGGGAGCTTGCACTATATGGCCCCGGAGGTGTTCCTAGAGATGGACTACGAACACTCAGTAGACTTCTTCTCTACGGGAATCATGCTTTTTTTGATGGCATGCCTCAAACACCCATTCATGGACAAGTGGGAGAAGGATGAGGCTGTCATCAAAAACTCCATTTATTACAATTATCCAGACTACCCGCCGGAGATGGACCCCACACTGAAAGACTTCCTGGAGAAGCTACTGTGTAAAAACCAGGAAGCGCGTAAAGATCAGATGAAAAACCTGAGGGAAGAGCCGTTCTTCATTTCCATAGACTGGAAGGCTGTGGAGTCCGGAGGGGTGCGGCCCCCATTCCGTGTGGAACCACCATAGGAAGAGCCGAGAGAGACCCCTACTCACTTGGACAACAACAACACTAGTACTATAATAGTTACATAGCTATAATAAAATGTGTAAAAATGACAGCAGTTTTATTGTTTTCTATTAAAAATCAATGAATGAAATTTGATTGGTTGCGGGTGGCTCCGCCCACTTTTTCTAAACTTGGAGTGGAAACCCCCAGCGACCACATTTGCGATATTCGAGGGCCCTGACATCAATATTGTGAGAATGGCAGCCTTGTTAATTTTTCCCATTTAAATCAATCAAAGAAATCTGATTGGTCGGTTTTGGCTCCGCCCACTTTTATGAATTTTAATCCCAGTCCCCCAGTGACCAACTGTGCCAAGTGTCAGGACCCTGCCACTAACCGTCTAAGAGCAGCAGCAATTTTTTTTATTTTTCCCTTTTAAACTAATGGCTGAAATTTGATTGGCTGTGGTAGACTCCGCCCACTTTTTATAAATTTTAAACCCAGTCACCCAGTGA